>NC_064639.1:477452017-477755047 GCF_023864345.2 Schistocerca serialis cubense | reverse complement strand
TGGCCACGCTGTGGGAGGAGCGTAAGTCTCACGATGGAGGTAACAGTTATTCGCCCTGATTCTTAGTTTGCACGAGAGTTGATGTGGAGTCTTTTCTATCCACAAAGCCTCAGTTCTTCGTCGAGCATTTAGAGGACAAGTTTGGGAAGATGGAGGGCTTGTCCAAATTGCGCTCTGGGTCAGTACTGATACAAACGGCATCCTCCGCCCAGTCACGCAGGTTACTTACTTGTGACAAGTTGGGGGATGTTACCATTATACCACATAAGAGTTTAAATATGGTCCAGGGTGTTATATTCCATAGGGACCTACTTCTACATCTACATTGATACTCCGCAAGCCACCCAACGGTGTGTGGCGGAGGGCACTTTACGTGCCACTGTCATTACCTCCCTTTCCTGTTCCAGTCGCGTATGGTTCGCGGGAAGAACGACTGTCTGAAAGCCTCCGTGCGCGCTCTAATCTCTCTAATTTTACATTCGTGATCTCCTCGGGAGGTATAAGTAGGGGGAAGCAATATATTCGATACCTCATCCAGAAACGCACCCTCTCGAAACCTGGCGAGCAAGCTACACCGCGATGCAGAGCGCCTCTCTTGCAGAGTCTGCCACTTGAGTTTATTAAACATCTCCGTAACGCTATCACGGTTACCAAATAACCCTCTGACGAAACGCGCCGCTCTTCTTTGGATCTTCTCTGTCTCCTCCGTCAGACCGATCTGGTACGGATCCCATACTGATGAGCAATACTCAAGTATAGGTCGAACGAGTGTTTTGTAAGCCACCTCCTTTGTTGATGGACTACATTTTCTAAGCGCTCTCCCAATGAATCTCAACCTGGTACCTGCCTTACCAATAATTAATTTTATATGATCATTCCACTTCAAATCGTTCCGCACGCATACTCCCAGATATTTTACAGAAGTAACTGCTACCAGTGTTTGTTCCGCTATCATATAATCATACAATAAAGGATCCTTCTTTCTATGTATTCGCAATACATTACATTTGTCTATGTTAAGGGTCAGTTGCCACTCCCTACACCAAGTGCCTATCCGCTGCAGATCTTCCTGCATTTCGCTACAATTTTCTAATGCTGCAACTTCTCTGTATACTACAGCATCATCCGCGAAAAGCCGCATGGAACTTCCGACACTATCTACTAGGTCATTTATATATATTGTGAAAAGCAATGGTCCCATAACACTCCCCTGTGGCACGCCAGAGGTTACTTTAACGTCTGTAGACGTCTCTCCATTGATAACAACATGCTGTGTTCTGTTTGCTAAAAACTCGTCAATCCAGCCACACAGCTGGTCTGATATTCCGTAGGCTCTTACTTTGTTTATCAGGCGACAGTGTGGAACTGTATCGAACGCCTTCCGGAAGTCAAGAAAAATAGCATCTACCTGGGAGCCTGTATCTAATATTTTCTGGGTCTCATGAACAAATAAAGCGAGTTGGGTCTCACACGATCGCTGTTTCCGGAATCCATGTTGATTCCTACATAGCAGATTCTGGGTTTCCAGAAATGACATGATACGCGAGCAAAAAACATGTTCTAAAATTCTACAAGAGATCGACGTCAGACATATAGGTCTATAGTTTTGCGCATCTTCTCGACGACCCTTCTTGAAGACTGGGACTACCTGTGCTCTTTTCCAATCATTTGGAACCCTCCGTTCCTCTAGAGACTTGCGGTACACGGCTGTTAGAAGGGGGGCAAGTTCTTTCGCGTACTCTGTGTAGAATCGAATTGGTATCCAATCAGGTCCAGTGGACTTTCCTCTATTGAGTGATTCCAGTTGCTTTTCTATTCCTTGGACACTTATTTCGATGTCAGCCATTTTTTCGTTTGTGCGAGGATTTAGAGAAGGAACTGCAGTGCGGTCTTCCTCTGTGAAACAGCTTTGCAAAAAGGTGTTTAGTATTTCAGCTTTACGCGTGTAATCCTCTGTTTCAATGCCATCATCATCCCGTAGTGTCTGGATATGCTGTTTCGAGCCACTTACTGATTTAACGTAAGACCAGAACTTCCTAGGATTTTCTGTCAAGTCGGTACATAGAATTTTACTTTCGAATTCAATGAACGCTTCACGCATAGCCCTCCTTACGCTAACTTTGACATCGTTTAGCTTCTGTTTGTCTGAGAGGTTTTGGCTGCGTTTAAACTTGGAGTGGAGCTCTCTTTGCTTTCGCAGTAGTTTCCTAACTTTGTTGTTGTACCACGGTGGGTTTTTCCCGTCCCTCACAGTTTTACTCGGCACGTACCTGTCTAAAACGCATTTTACGATTGCCTTGAACTTTTTCCATAAACACTCAACATTGTCAGTGTCAGAACAGAAATTTTCGTTTTGATCTGTTAGGTAGTCTGAAATCTGCCTTCTATTACTCTTGCTAAACAGATAATCCTTCCTCCCTTTTTTTATATTCCTATTAACTTCCATATTCAGGGATGCTGCAACGGCCTTATGATCACTGATTCCCTGTTCTGTACATACAGAGTCGAAAAGTTCGGGTCTGTTTGTTATCAGTAGGTCCAAGATGTTATCTCCACGAGTCGGTTCTCTGTTTAATTGCTCGAGGTAATTTTCGGATAGTGCACTCAGTATAATGTCACTCGATGCTCTGTCCCTACCACCCGTCCTAAACATCTGAGTGTCCCAGTCTATATCTGGTAAATTGAAATCTCCACCTAAGACTATAACATGCTGAGAAAATTTATGTGAAATGTATTCCAAATTTTCTCTCAGTTGTTCTGCCACTAATGCTGCTGAGTCGGGAGGTCGGTAAAAGGAGCCAATTATTAACCTAGTTCGGTTGTTTAGTGTAACCTCCACCCATAATAATTCACAGGAACTATCCACTTCTACTTCACTACAGGATAAACTACTACTTTTGCAGTCTGATGACGAGCTGTGCGCCAACTTACAGCGTAGAGGTGTTCATTTCGTCCGGCGCGTTCATCGGGGTCCGAAGGACAATCAGGTTGCTACCGGTGCCTTCACCTTGGCCTTCGAGGGTGATACATTACCGGAGAAGGTTAAGGTGATGGTCTACCGCTGTGACGTCAAGCCCTACATCCCTCCCCCGATGTGGTGCTTTAAGTGCTGGAAGTTCGGCCATATGTCTTCCCGCTGCACTTCCAGCCTCACATGTCGAGATTGCGGACGCACATCACATCCCAATACTCCATGTGCCCCGCCTCCCATCTGTGTCAACTGCAGAGAGCATCATTCACCTTGCTCGCCTGACTGCAAAGTGTTTCAGAAAGAGCGCAAAATCATGGAATATAAGACCCTGGACCGGCTGACCTATACTGAGGCCAAAAGGAAATATGACAGACTCCATCCTGTGAGAATGACATCTTCTTATGCAGCTGCTACAACACCTGTGCTAGCCCCATCAGTTTCGAGACTTCCAGCCAGCTCGATGAGCAGTACAACTCCTCCTGCCCCCTTGCCCATGGGGGGCTCTACCTAACCGGTTGCTCCTGCACCACCTACCTCAGGAGCAACATCCTCCCACCCATCGGGGACGTCCGTCCCCGCTTCTCAGCCGGAGAAGCGTCTAACTTTTTCGGCTACTCTCGCCCGTAAGGGTTCCCTTGGGTCCCTCCCTTCCCAGGCTTCCACCAGCGGGAAGGACGACGGCCGACAGTGGCATAAGTCCCCACCAGCGGCCGGGCGTAGGACTTCACAATCCTCGTCCGTCCCGGAGACTGAATCGGTGAAACCTTCCCAGCCGGTGAAACCCAAGGTTTGCCGGCCGGTGTGGCCAAGCGGTTAAAGGCGATTCAGTCTGGAACCGCGTGACCGCTACGGTCGCAGGTTCGAATCCTGCCTCGGGCATGGATGTGTGTGATGTCCTTAGGTTAGTTAGGTTTAAGTAGTTCTAAGTTCTAGGGGACTGATGACCTTAGATGTTAAGTCCCATAGTGCTCAGAGCCATTTTTGAAACCCAAGGTTCAGCGAGAGAAGTCCAAGAGAAAGACCTCTAAGGCCAAAGAACGTGCGGTGGCACCGACCCCGTCGCACCCTTCGAGCTCTGTGTCTGAGGATGAGGTCGAGATTCTGGCGTCCGCTGAGGATCTTGATCTCGCCGGTCCCTCAGACGCCATGAATGTCACTCGCATGGGTACTGAATCAGTGGCAGTGAGTGGACAAGAGGCGTAAATTGCCTTCCCAGTCCCTTCACGCCTTTCTCAGCCATGGACAATATCATCCTCCAGTGGAACTGCAGCGGTTTTTTCCACCATATAGCTGAGCTCCGCCAACTAATCAGCCTTCACCCTTTCTTCTGCATTGCTCTTCAGGAAACTTCGTTTCCAGCAATGTGAACCCCCGCCCTCCGTGGCTATCGGGGTTATTATAAGAACCGGGCAGCTTATGAAAGGGTGTCTGGTGGCGTCTGCCTCTATGTCCTTTACACTCTGCACAGCGAGTCTGTCCCTCTCCAAACACCTTTAGAGGCTGTCGCTGTTCGGGTGTGGACACCACAGGCTGTTGCCGTCTGCAGTCTTTACCTTCCAACGGATGGTGATGTCTCACAGCATGTCCTGGCTGCGCTGATAGCCCAATTGCCGCCACCTTTCTTGCTACTGGGCGACTTCAACGCCCATAACCCTCTGTGGGGTGGGTCAGTGGCAACAGGTCGAGGCGCCATCGTTGAGCATTTATTGTCGCAGCTCGATCTCTCGCTGTTAAATGATGGTGCCTTCACACACTTCAGTGTGGCGCATGGCACCTACTCCGCTATTGACCTTTCAATCTGTAGCCATAGCCTCTTACCGTCTGTCCAATGGAGTGTGCATGACGACCTGTGTGGTAGTGACCATTTTCCGATCATTTTGTCACTACCACAGCGCCACTCTTCTGGGCGCCCTAGCAGATGGGCTATGAATAAGGCTGACTGGGACTTGTTCTCCTCCACTGCCGCTTTTGAGCCTCTCTCTACCGATGACATTGATGCGGTGGTTCAATCGGTCACCACCGGCATCGTTACTGCCGCCGACTCTGCCATTCCCCATTCCTGTGGGTCCCCTCGGTGGAAGGCTGTGCCTTGGTGGTCGCCTGAGATCGCTGAAGCGATTAAAGATCGCCGGCGGGCGCTCCAGCGTCACAAGCGACATCCCTCCCTCGACCACCTTATCGCCTTCAAACGGCTGCGTGCGCGGGCCCGCCTCCTTATCCGCCAAGGCAAGAAGGAGTGCTGGGAGCGGTATGTGTCCACAATTGGCCTCCATGTCACTCCATCGCAGGTCTGGGCCAAGATTCGACGCGTCTACGGCTATCGGACCCCTGCCAGCGTCCCTGCGCTCTCACTGAATGGAGCAGTTTGTACTGACTCCGACGTCATTGCAAATCGCTTAGCAGAGCATTTTGCTATGAGTTCCGCTTCTGCGAATTACCCCCAGGCCTTCCGCTCCATTAAAGAGCGGAAGGAACGTCGGAGCCTTTCGTTTCGCACCAACCACCCAGAATCTTACAATGCTCCATTTAGTGAGTGGGAATTTCGCAGTGCCCTCGCTGCTTGCCCTGATACCGCTCCTGGGCCAGATGGCATCCACTGTCAGATGCTGTAACACCTTTCAGTGGACTGCCAGCGGCGCCTTCTCGATCTTTACAACCGTCTTTGGGTCGAGGGGGAGTTTCCGTCGCAATGGCGGGAAGGCATTGTCATCCCCGTTTTGAAGCCTGGAAAGAACCCTCTGGAGGTGAACAGCTACCGTCCCATTAGCCTCACCAACGTTCTTTGCAAGTTGCTTGAACGGATGGTGAGCCGGCGCTTGAATTGGGTACTGGAGTCTCGGGGCCATCTGGCTGCATCTCAGGGTGGGTTCCGTAAAGGCCGCTCCGCCGCCGACAATCTGGTGAGCCTGGAGTCGGCCATCCGTACTGCCTTTTCCCGCCGTCAGCACCTGGTCGCTGTCTTTTTCGACATGCGGAAGGCATACGATACGACATGGCGTCATCACATCCTTTCTACGCTTCATGGATGGGGTCTTCGGGGTCCTCTGCCGATTTTTATCCGCAATTTTCTGTCGTGTCGTACCTTCCGCGTGCAAGTCGCGGCCTCGTATAGTTCCTCCCACGTCCAGGAGAACGGTGTGCCACAGGGTTCCGTTTTCAGTGTCTGTCTGTTTTTAATAGCCATTAACGGTCTTGCTGCGGCCGTGGGAAACTCTGTGTCCGCTTCCCTGTATGCTGACGACTTCTGCCTTTATTACAGCTCTCCCGGCATTGCAGCTGTTGAACGTCAGCTACAGGGCGCTATCCGTAGGGCGCAGTCTTGGGCTGTAGCGCATGGGTTTCAGTTTTCGGCAGCCAAGACCTGCGTTATGCATTTCTGCCGGCGACGTACTGTCCACCCGGAGCCGCAGCTTTCTCTTAACGGCGAACTTCTTTCGGTGGTGGAATCGCACAGGTTTTTGGGGGTGGTTTTCGATGCCCGGTTGACTTGGCTGCCTCATATCCGGCAGCTCAAACAGACGTGTTGGCGGCATCTCAATGCACTGCGATGTTTGAGCCACACCCGCTGGGGAGCCGACCGCTCTACCCTGTTACGGCTCTACCAGGCGTTAATCCAGTCCCGTCTGGATTATGGGTGCCTGGCATATGGCTCAGCATCCCCGTCTGCGTTGCGGGTGCTGGACCCAATTCTCCACAGCGGGATACGCCTTGCCACTGGTGCTTTCCGCACCAGCCCTGTGGACAGCTTACTCGTGGAGGCAGGTGTCCCTCCACTGCGGTTCCGACGCCAACGTTTGCTAGCCGCTTATGCTGCCCATGTTCTAAGCTCGCCCGGGCATCCTAACTATCGTCTCCTGTTCCCGCCGTCAGTCGTCCATCTGCCGGAACGTCGGCCCCGGTCGGGTTGTCCGATCGCCATACGCGTCAAGGAGCTTCTCTGCGGGCTTGGGTTTTTCCCTGTTCCGCCTCCTTTCCAGGCGCCTCTGCGTACACCCCCGTGGTGTGTTCCTCGCCCTTGCCTTCGGCTCGACTTGGCACAGGGCTCGAAGGACTCAGTCCCTCCAGAGGCCTTCCGCCGCCGCTTTTATTCCATCCTGGCCACGTATCAGGGCTCTGGCATTGTTTACACCGACGGCTCGATGGTTGCTGGTCGAGTCGGTTATGCGCTCACTCTAGGGGACCATTCCGAACAACGTTCCTTGCCGGCTGGCTGCAGCGTTTACACTGCTGAGCTGGTCGCCATCTTTCGAGCCCTAGAGTATATCCGCTCCTGCTCAGGTGAGTCCTTCGTCATCTGTAGCGATTCCCTGAGCAGTTTACGAGCACTTGACCAGTGTTTTCCTCGTTCCAGTCTGGTGATGGCTATCCATGAGTCCCTGCATACTCTTGCGCGTTGCGGCCGCTCTGCGGTCTTCGTGTGGACCCCAGGCCATGTAGGGATCCCCGGCAACGAGAATGTTGACCGGCTGGCGAAAGAGGCGACTAGTGCACCATCTCTGGACATTGGCCTCTCGGAGACAGTTTTGCGAGCGTTCCTACGCCGCAAAATTCTGGACCTTTGGGACACTGAATGGCGCGTCCTGCCTTCACGCAACAAACTTCGGGCCATCAAGGGGGCTACCGGTGTGTGGCGCTCCTCCTTGCGGGTCTCTCGCAAGGAGTCTGTTGTCCTCTGCCGGCTGCGCATTGGGCACACTCGGCTTACGCACGGCCACTTATTACGCCGTGAGGACGCGCCTCTATGTCGCTGCGGCTCCGTTTTCTCCGTGGTTCATGTCTTATTGGAGTGTCCGTTTTTAGCTGCGCTCAGGCAGTCGTTCGCACTGCCTGACTCGCTCCCTGCCCTTTTAACAGATGACTCGGCTATGGCTGACTTAGTTTTACGTTTTATTCGGGCAGGGGGTTTTTATTCTTTAATCTGAGTGTTTCTGTTTTTATCTTATTGTTTTGTGTTGATTCTGGCCTTTGGCCTCCGGTTTTAAACTGATTTTTTAATGTGTTTCAAGTGGTTGGCTTTTCCTTTTTTATTTCTCTGGTCGGCCAACCACCATCACACTCTGTGTGCTTTTAGTTCGTTTTGTCTGGTCTTTGTCTCAGTTTCTCTTGTTCCGTGTCGTCTGTGCTCTATTCTGTTACTCGTATTTTATTCTCTGTGGGTGGTTTTTGTAGTACTTGGACAAAGGGACCGATGACCATAGCAGTCTGGTCCCTTTAATCCCCCAAACCAACCAACCAATCTGTTGCTGTTCTGGTGTGCCGTAAGATGGTTGACTCTTTCCCTTTTTTTTTCTCATGGTCAGTCAACCAGTCTCCGGCCATCCTCCTTTCTTCTGTTTCTTTCTGTCTGGTGTTCATCTGTACTCGTCTTGTCTGTAGTGTTTCTTGCAGCATTTGTGTTCTTTTAGCGCCTGGGGGGACGTCTCCTCCCCCTTTGGTTTTTGTCTGCTCCGTAGATTTTCGGCTCGCCTGATTTTGGAATGGGGGACTGATGACCTTCGCTGTTTAGTCCCCCTTAAACATCCCAACAACCACCACCTTACCCGCCGTCAGCACCTGGTCGCTGTCTTTTTCGACATGCGGAAGGCGTACGATACGACATGGCGTCATCACATCCTTTCTACGCTTCATGGGTGGAGTCTTCAGGGTCCTCTGCCGATTTTTATCCGCAATTTTCTGTCGTATCGTACCTTCCGCGTGCAAGTCGCAGCCTCAGATAGTTCCTCCCACGTCCAGGAGAACGGTGTGCCACAGGGTTCTGTTTTAACTGTCTGCCTGTTTGTAATAGCCATTAACGGGCTCTCTGCGGCCGTGGGAAATTCTGTCTCCGCTTCCCTGTATGCTGCCGACTTCTGCCTTTACTATAGCTCTATTGGCATTGCAGCTGCTGAACGTCAGCTACATGGCGCAATCTGCAAGGCGCAGTCTTGGGCTGTAGCGCGTGGTTTTCAGTTTTCGGCTGCCAAGACCCGCGTTATGCATTTCTGCCAGCGCCGAACGGTGCATCCTGCGCCGCAGCTTTATCTTGACGGCGAACTTCTTGCTATGGTGGAGACCCACAGGTTTTTGGGTGTACTTTTTGATGCCCGGTTGACTTGGCTGTCTCATATTCGGCAGCTTAAACAGGCGTGTTGGCGTCATCTCAGTCCTCTGCGATGCTTGAGTCACCAGTTGGGACGCCGACCGATCTACCTTGTTACGGCTCTACCAGGCGTTAATCCAGTCCCGTCTGGATTATGGGAGCCTGGCTTATGGCTCCGCTTCCCCATCTACGTTGCGGGTACTGGACCCAATACTACACAGCGGGATACGACTTGCCACTGGTGCCTTCTGCACCAGCCCTGTGGACAGCGTACTAGTGGAGGCAGGTGACCCTCCCCTTCGGTTACGGCGCCACCGTTTGCTGGCTGCTTATGCTGCTTATGTTTATAGCTTGCCCGGGCATCCAAACTATCGTCTCCTGTTCCCGCAATCGGTCGCCCATCTGCCAGAACGTCGGCCCCGGTCAGGTTGTACGATCGCGGTCCGCGTCAAAGAGCTTCTCTCTGGGCTTAGGGTTTTCACTGTTCCACCTCCTTTCTGGGCCACTTTGTGTAGACCCCCATGGTGTGTTCCTCGCCCTTGCCTTCGGCTCGACGCCACAGGGCCCGAAGGACTCAGTCCCTCCAGAGGCCTTCCGCCGCCGCTTTTATTCCATCCTGGCCACGTATCAGGGCTCTGGCATTGTTTACACTGACGGTTCGATGGTTGCTGGTCGTGTCGGGTATGTGCTAACCCTAGGGGACCATTCCGAACAACGTTCCTTGCAGGATGGCTGCAGCGTTTACACTGCTGAGCTGGTTGCCATCTTTCATGCCCTAGAGTCCTTCGTTATCTGTAGCGATTCCCTGAGCGGTTTACGCGCTCTCGACCAGTGTTTCCCTCGTTCTCGTCTGGTGATGGCTATCCAGGAGTCCCTGCATACTCTTGCCCGTTGCGGCCGCTCTGTGGTCTTTGTGTGGACCCCAGGCCACGTTGGGATACCGGCAATGAGAATGATGACTGCCTGGCGAAAGAGGCCACCAGTAAACCACCTCTGGAGATTGGCGTCCCGGCGACTGATTTGCGGGCACTATTACGCCACAAAGTTTTCGATTTCTGGGACACTGAATGGTGCAACCTGCCCGTGCCAAACTCCGTCGTATCAAGGAGACGACGACTGTTTGGCAGTCATCCATGCCAGCCAACTGCAGGGACTCTGTCGTCCTTTGTCGGCTGCGCATTGGCCACACCCGACTGATGCACAGTTATTTACTGTGTCGTGCGGATCCGCCTCTTTGTCGTTGTGGGGTGTCCTTGACGGTGGTCGGTAATCTGTTGGAGTGCGACATTTTAACTGTGCTCAGGCAGACTTTTGCGCTGTCTGATACGCTCCCTGCGCTTTTAACTGACGACTCTGCCATAGCGGACTTAGTTTTGCGTTTTATTCGGGCAGGGGGATTTTATCGCTTGATGTAAGTGTGTGTGTTTTTGTGTTGATTCTGCCCGATGGCCTGCGGTTTTAGTCCGATTTTTTAATGTGTTTCTCGGTGGTTGGCTTATCCCTTTTTTCTCTATGGTCGGCCAACCACCACCACCCTCGGTGTGATTTTAATTTGTTTTGTCTGTTCTCTGTCGGAGTATTTCTTGTCCTGTGTCGTCTGCCGTCTTTCCTGTTGTTTGTTTTTTAGTCTCTTTGGTTGGTTTTAGTTTTTTGGAACAAGGGACCGATGACCGTAGCAGTATGGTCCCTTTAATCCCACAAACCAACCAACCAACCACATGTTGTGTCGTACTTGTAAAGGCACATGTTCTAGCAGCACAGGTAGAGTATCCCGTATGAAATCATGATAAAGTGCTCCATTGAGCGTAGGTGGAAGAACAATGGGGCCCAATCAATTCATCACCAACAATGCCTGCCCAAACGTTCATAGAAATCTGTGTTGATGATGTGATTGTACAATTGCGTGCGGATTCTCGTCAGCCCACACATGTTGATTGTGAAAATTTACAATTTGATCACGCTGGAATGAGGCCTCGTCGGTAAAGAGAACATTTGCATTGAAGTGAGGATTGACACATTGTTGGATGAACCATTCGCAGAAGTGTACCCATGGAGGCCAATCAGCTGTTGATAGTGGCTGGACACGCTGTACATGGTACGGAAACAACTGGTTCTCCTGCAGCGTTCTCCATACAGTGGCGTGGTCAACATTACCTTGTACAGCTGCAACTTCTCTGACGCTGACGTCCTTTTAGACGTGTCAGAGTACCGGAGGAGCTGCACTCCTGCGTTTGTTTTTACCTCCTTATTTTACGATCTTTTAAACCAGCATGCCGAGCATGTACCAGTATTTACGGATGGCTCTAAACAGGGGGACTCTGTTGGTTGTGCTGTTGTTTTCCCTGATCGACTCGTCAAGTTCCGGCTTCCTGCAGCGTTTACCATCTTTGATGCCGAATTGTTTGCGATCTTGCGGGCATTGGAGCAGATGAGATGTGTTCCCAGTCTTAAGTTTCTCATCTGTTCTGACTCCCTGAGTGCCCTTCAGACCATGCAACACTTGTACCCAGCGGATACGGTCGTCCAGAACATCCATGATGCCCTACTCCACCTGCAACGGCAGGGGAAGGAGGTTTCTTTCTGCTGGGTGCCGGGGCACGTGGGTATTAGGGGAAACGAACTGGCGGCGGGTGTGGCTGCCAAAGATGCGTGTTCCCTCCCTCACGTTGTTGAATGTGCCGTCCCCCTCCATGCTGTTACCTCCCTTTTGCGTTTTCGTGTTATGCGTCAATGGGAAGAGGAGTGGCTGGCAGTCGGTGAAAATAAGCTGCGTTTGGTCAAGGCCACCACGCGGCCATGGCGTACGTCCTACCAGTCATGCAGGCGGGATGAGGTTCTCCTCACTCGCCTCTGCATCGGGCACAGTCCCTTCACACATGGTTTTTTACTCCGGCGGGAGGATCCCCCCCTCTGCAGTGCTTGTGGCGTCCAGATTACTGTCCGCCACATTTTACTTGACTGTCCTTTATTCTCTGACCAGAGGGCGGTGGTTTCCTTGCCACCGGATTTGCCCTCTATTTTGCAAGACGACGCAACGACTGTGGTTAAGGTCTTACGGTTTTGTGTCCTGTCCAATTTGTTGCCTCGGATTTTAGGGAGAGGATTTTAATGTGCTGCTGGGTGACTGGCTCACCCAGGTTTTAGGTAATAGGTCCGCCAGTCACGATTACCTACTTGTTTCACTTCGATTTCTGTTCTCTTTCCCTTGTGTTTCCTTTCCTTTTTTAAGTGCGTTTCTTCTCCTCTTGTTTTGCCTCTGTATGTGAGGATTTGTAACTGCGTCAGGTCTGTGTCTTTTAGCCGTTCTCCTTGTTCGCTGTCCGTCTTCGTACCTTCACTGCATGTGTTCGTGTTTCTATGCGTTTGGGCGCTGATGACCACGCTGTTTAGCGCCCGAAAACCTCAAACCACACACACACACACACACACACACACACACACACACACACACACAGGGTTATCGTCAACTGCACGAAGAATTGCCTCATCCATTGCAGGTGTCCTCGTCGTTCTAGGTCTTCCCAGTCGCGAGTCATAGGCGTACGTTTGGATAGAAAAATAAGAGAGGATGTGACTTGAAAGAAGGGGTAGTCACATCAGCTCGGAGCCTGGTGCTGGCGGCTCCTTAATCTCATCTGATGCCTGAGCCACACCGACTGGGTTGCTGATCTTTTTCACTGCTGTGGCTGTACCAAGGCCTCGTACAGTCCTGTATTGATTACGGCAGCATGGTATATGGTTGAGCAGCCCCAACTACACTGAGTCTACTAGACCCCACCCACCACTGTGGAGTTCACCTCACGACAAGTGCCTTCCGATCTGGCCCCATGAACAGCCTCCTTGTAGAAGCTGGCGTTCCTCCATTGCAGGCTCTGGCAGCAGCTATTTCTCGCAAATTAAACCGCCCACATACATAGCTCACCTCTCCACCAAAATTACCGTCTTCTTTTCCGCAACACAGCGGCCCATCTCCAACAATGGTGACCCAGAACTGGGATTACCTTCGCTCCGTGTCTGGTCACTTCTTCATTACCTTGACGCTTCCCTCCTTACCACCTTTCCTGCAGACTCGCTTCTGTACACCTCCATGGTCCATACCTCGGCCACAGCTTCGGCTGGACCTATTGCTTGGCTCCAAAGGCTCAGTCCCACATGAGGCCATCTGCCGCCATTTTCTCTCCGTACTTGGCGAGTTTGAGAGCTCAGAAATAATCTACAAAAGTGGATCACTGGTCGACGGTCTTATTGGCTTCGCTTATGCTCACGTTGGCCATATGAAACAATGCTCCTTGGTGGGTGGCTGCAGCGTATTCAATGCAGAGCTAGTTGCCATCTCACGCTCTTTAACGTATCCGCTCCTGCTCTGGTGAGTTCTTTGTCATTTGTAGTGACACCTTAAGCAGCCTAGAAGCTCTTGCCCACTGCTTCCCTAGGCATCCTTTGGTGCTGTTAATCCAGGAGTCTCTTTATGCCCTCTGCACTAGTGGCCGCTAAGTGACCTTTATTTGGACCCCAGGCCATGTCGGGATACTGGGCAATGAACATGTTGACTTCGTGGCCAAAGACGTAACCAGTAAACCATCTCTGGAAATTGGCCTCCTGGAGACCGATTTGCGGCAGTTTTCTGCCGCAAAGTTTTCGCGATTTGGGACACTGAATGGCGCACCCTGATCACACCAAATCAACCCCATGCTATCAAGGAGACGACGAATGTGTGGCAGTCCTCCATGTGAGCCTCTCTCAGGGAATCAGTTGTCCTTTGCCGGCTCCGCATTGGCAGTAAGTGGCTAACACATGTCTACCTTCTCCTTCGCGAGGACCCACCTCGGTGTCGCTGTGTCTCCCTTCTGACTGTCGTCCACATCTTGCTGGACTGCCCAATTTTAGCCGCTCTATGGCGGACTTTCAGCCTTCTCTGCACACTGCCTTCGGTGTTTGGCGACGATGCCTCAACAGCAGATTTAGTTTTACGTTTTATTCATCAGGGTTTTTTTATTGTACCATCTAAGAGTGGGCGTTTGGTCTTCTTTCTGTCGCCTTCACCCTCCCTCCCTTTTAACTCTGTCGCCCTTTGTTTGCGTTCGTTCGCCTTTGTGTTTGTCTTTTCCCTACATGTGTTCATCTCATCTTGCCTTTTTGTGGTGGACGTTTTAATGTGTTGCAGAGTGGCTGGTTTATCCCCTTTTATTCTTGTGATCAGCCAGCCCAGACCATCTGCACTATGGTTTTAATGCCTTTTTCTACTTTTCCTTATGATGTATGTTTTACCCGTTTTTTGTTCATGCCGTTCGTTTTCTTTTTAGGTGTGATTACACATTCCTTTCCCCTTTTTACTTTCCCAATCGTACTTTGGGAGTTGTTTTACCCTGACCCTTGTTTGCGTCAGGAACAAAGGACTGACGACCCTGTAGTTTGGTCCCTTTATCCCTCAAACCAACCAACTAAAAGGAGTCTCCAGCGTTTCGGATTTTTGTGATGGTCCCCTGTCGGGTTTGACCTACACCTTTTCTAAATTTCTATTGAGAGTGCGTGCCATTTAGGGAAGGATGCCTTAAGTGGTGTTTTTTGTTTGTCCATCATGCACCAAGATCTTGCATGCTACTTATTGTCTTGTGGCGGGCTTTGCACCCAACGTCTTCTGGGTTGGCTACTTCTCATCTCCTGCGCCGTGCCATCCTTCGCGCCCACGACATTGCTGGACCATTTCGACACCTGAAATCCAGCGTGGTAGCCAGTCCATCGTGGTGGGGTGTTCATGTAGCCTCTTGGTGGTAGCCCCCTGACAACACAGGGATTGCACTGCTGATACCAGAGCTGAGACCTCCCTGTGAATGGCACAGAGTACGTGCCCACCCTTCTGGGGCACCAGGACTCCTGGTAATGGCCATCCTGTCGTGTATCCCTTGCTGAGGCTGGGTGGCGCTCGTGGGGAGAGCCCCTGGTCGGAGTGGGTGGCGTCAGGGTGGATGACCCGCAATGAAATGGGCTAAATCGAATGAAGCTAGTTGTCGTTCGGCCCCAGCAGTCTCATAGCGTGTACAAAATGATGGTGCGACCTATGATTCCCGATCGTTCCCCTCCCTGGCTACACCTTGGAAGGACTGTTGGGCGACCAGGTCTCGAGAGCTGTATTCGCCTCAGTATCTCGTTTGCAGCAGGACTGATGAAGAGACCTTTCAGGCAACGAAGCCCCACTTTTTTGTCGATCACCTTGAGGATAGGTTAGGGGAAGTGGCGGCGTTGTCCAAAATGCATAGCGGGTTGATTTTGACCCAGGCGGCCTCCCCAGTCCAGTTGGGGGCACTGCTCGCCTGTGACAAGTTGGGTGATATTCCTGTCTTCATTACGCCCCATAAAAGCCTTAACATGGTCCAGGGTGTTATTTTCCATCATGGCCTTTTGCAGTCAGATGAGGAGCTACGCACAAACTTGCAGCGACGGGGTGTCCACTTTGTCTGGTGTGTTCATAGAGGACCCAAAGATAACAGGGATCCTACTAGTGCCTTCATCTTGGCTTTTGAGGGAGACTCGTTGCCTGAAAAGCTCAAGGTGATGGTTTACCGTTGCAACGTGGCCTTACGTCCCTCCTCCTATGCGGTGCTTCAAGTGCTGGAGGTTTGGTCACATGTCATCTCGCTGTAACTTGAGTGCCACCTCCAGGGATTGTGGTCGTCCTCTGCACTCGGGCGATGCATGTGTGCCTCCTCCAACGTGTGTCAACTATGGGAAGTGCCACTCTGCCTGCTCGCCTGACTGCCCTGTTCTCCATAAGGAGCGATGAATAATGGAAATCAAAACCCTGGACAGGTTCGCCTATGAAGATGCAAAGAGGAAATATGAACACCTTCATCCTGTTCCAATGACTGCAGGCTGTGCTGTGATTGCGACTTCATTGCACCCATTGGCGATGGCTGTTCCTGTGGTTGTTAAACCTCCAATGGGCCCTGAGCGCCGCCCTGACTCTTCCCCTGTGTCCATGATGAGAGACACTGCTTTTTGTGGTGCTCGCAAGGTACCTCCCATGGGAGACCAAACTCCCACCCCCAAATTGACGGGGATATCGGACCACACTGCCCCGCCGGAGGTACACCATGCTCCTCCTGCTTCTCTCATGCGAAAAGGGTCGCTTGGCTGTCTACCTTCTAAGGCATGCTCCAGTATCACAGCTGACATCAGTCAGTGGCTCAAGGAGCCACGAGCAGCAGATCAAAGAGCTTCCCGCTCTTCATCTGTCCCTGACCCTCCTTCCGAGACTCCCTCCCAGGGTGCTCCTAAGGAGCAGTGGTTGGAGGGGCAGATGAAGAAAAAGAAATGCTGGGTAGAAAGAGGTTCAGGTTGCCGCTGTGCCACCTGTTACTACCAGCTCTGCATCTGAGGACGATTTGCAGATTTTGGCGTCTCCCAACGACCTGGATCTCACTTCTACCTCAGACGCAATGGTTCTCGATTCTGGCTCCCCTTCAGTGGCGGTAGATGACCCGGCGGCGTAATCTGAATCCTGAGTCCATTCACGCCTTTTTCAGCCACAGACAATCTAATTCTCCAGTGGAATTGCAGCGATATTTGCACCATTTTGCTGAGCTCTGCCAACTTGTCTGCCTTCACCCTTTCTTCTGCGTTGCTCTCCAGGAAACTTGGTTTCCGTCGAAGGGAACCCCCATCCTCTGTGACTATCGGGGTTATTAGAAGTATCGGGCAGCTAATGCGAGGATATCTGTTGGAGTCTGCGTCTGTGTCCTTAACTCTCTTTGCAGCGAATGTGTCCCTCTTCAAACACCTTTAGAGGCTGTCTCTGTTAGGGTTTGGATGCCTCAGGCTGTTGCTGTCTGCAGTCTCTATCTTCCACCGAATGTTTATGTCCCACACCATGTATCGGCTTCGCTGATAGCCTAACTGCCTCTACGTTTTCTGTTACTGGGCGACATCAATGCCCATAACCCTATGTGGGGTGGATTGTTGGCAACAGGTCGAGGCACTGCCGTTGAGCAAGTGTTGGCACAGCTCGAGCTTTCTCTTTTGTATAATGGTGCCTCCACACATTTCAGTGTGGCGCATGGCACGTACTCAGCTGTTGACCTTTCGATCTGCAGCCCTGGCCTTCTATCATCCATCCACTGGCACCGTGTGCATGACGATTTGTGCAGTAGTGACCACAACTTCCGATATTTCTGTCACGGACACGGCGTCACTCTTCCAGACGCCTCCCCTGATGGGCTTTGAATAAGGCTGACTAGGACTTGTTCATCTCCATTGCCACTATTTATCCTCTTTCCAATGACGCCATTGATGCGGTGGTTCACTTGGTCACCACCAGCATAATTACTGCCATAGAATCCGCCATTCCCTGTTCATCTGGGTCCCCTCGGCGGCGGACTGTACCTAGGTGGTAGCCTGAGATCCCTGAGGCAATGAAAGCTCGCAGGCTGGCCCTCCAGCGTTACAAGTAGCATCCCTCATTGGAACACCTCATCACCTTAAAACGGCTCCATGCTCGAGCCCACCGACGCAAGCAAGAGTGCTGGGAAAGGTATATCTCCACCATTGGGCTCCGTATCTCTCCATCGCAGGTTTGGGCCAAGATTAGGCGACTCTATGGCTATCACACCTCCATCAGCGCCCCTCCGTTTTCACTGAATGGAGTGGTCTGTACTGACACTGACACAATTTCAAACCACTTAATGGAGCATTTTGATCAGAGTTCTGCTTCTGCGAATTACCCGATGGCCTTCCGCTCAATGAAGGAGCGGCTGGAATGCCGGAGCCTTTCATTTCACATGCGCCACCCTCAGTCGTACAATGCTCCATTCAGTGAGTGATAATTCCAAAGTGCCCTAACTGCTTGCCCTGATACGGCTCCCGGGCCAGATCGCATCCACTGTCAGATGCTCAAACATTTCTTGATGGACTGCCAGCGGCGCCCCCTCGACCTTTTCAACCGTATCTAGGTTGAGGGTGAGTTCCCATCGGAATGGTGGGAAAGCATCATAATCCCCGTGTTGAAACCTGGCAAGAACCTACTGGAGGTAGACAGCTACTCTCCCATTAGCCTCTCCAAAGTTCTTTGCAAGTTGCTCGAACGCCGGAGGTTTAGTTGGCTACTTGAGTCTCGAGGCCTTCTGGCTCTGTTTCAGGGTGGGTTCCGTGAGGGCTGCTCTGCCGCCGATAATCTGGTGTGCCTGGAGTCTGCCACGCGTATGGCCTTTGCCCGCCGTCAGCATCTGGTCGCTGTCTTTTTTGACATGCGGAAGGCACACGATACGACATGGTGACGTCACATCCTTTCTATACTTCATGGTTTGGGTCTTCGCGGTCCACTCCCGATTTTCATACAAAATTTTCTGTCGCTTCATTCCTTCCGCTTGCAAGTTGCGGCCTCCCATAGTTCCTCCCGAGTTGAGGAGAATCGGGTACCGCAAGGATCTGTCTTAAGTGTCTGCCTCTTTTTAATTGCATTTAATGGGCTCGCTGTGGTGTTCGGAGCGTCTGTCTGAGCTTCCTTGTATGCTGACGACTTCCGCCTATACTATAGCTCTACTGGCGTTGCAGCTGCTGAATGGCAAGGCGCAGTCTTGGGCTGTAGCGATGGCTTCCGGTTTTCGGCTGCCAAGACTTGTGCTTTGCAATTCTGCCGGCGTTCTGCTGTTCACCCTTTACCTTGACGGCAAACCTCGTGCTGTGGTGGAGACCCATCGGTTTTGGGATTGGTTTTCGATACACGGTTGACTTGGCTGCTCCATATTCGGCAGCTTAAACAAACGTGCTGGCGGCAGCTTAACGCTCTTCGTTGCTTGAGCTACATCAGCTGGGGTGCCGATCGGTCTACCCTTCTACGACCGAATCAGGCATTAATTCAGTTCCGTCTAGATTATGGAGCCTGGCTTACGGTTAGGCATCACCTGCCGCATTGCCGTTGCATTCCTCAACGTTGGGATTCGACTCGCCACTGGAGCTTTCCGGACAATCCCTGTAAACAGCATGCTTGTGGAGACTGGTGTCCCTCCATTGCGGATCCGGGGCCACTGACTACTTGCCGTTTATGCTGGACATGTTTGTAGCTTGCCTGGGCACACAATTACCGCCTGCTGTTCCCCAGCTCGATCGTCCATTTTCTGGCACGGCTGCCCCGTTCAGGGTGTACGATCTCAGTTCGTGTCCAGGCTCTTCTCTCTAGACTTGAGTTATTCCCTCTCCCACCTGTTTTCCAGTGTGGTGTGTGCCCCACCCATACCTTCGGCTCGACTTGGGGACTCAGTCCCTCCTGAAGCCCTCTGCCGCCGTTTTCTTAGAATCCTTGCGGTTCGATGATTGCTGGTCGTGTCGGTTATGCTCTTACTCTAGGCAATCATTATGAACAACACTCATTGCCGGCTGGCTCCAGTGTTTTCACTGGCGAGCTGGTCGCTATCTGTCGCACCCTAGAGTATATCCGCTCCTCCACAAGTGAGTCCTTTGTTATCTGTATTGACTCCCCGAGCGGTTTGCGAGCTATCGACCAGTGTTTCCCTCGCTCTCGTGTGGTGGTGCCTATCCAGGAGTCTCGCCATACTCATGCCCGTTGCGCCCGCTCTGTGGTCTTTGTGTGGACCCCAGGTCATGTCGGCATCCTGGATAATGAACGTGTAGACATGCTGGCCAACCATGCTGTCAGTGCACCAGCATCGGCGATTGGCCTTTTGGAGAGTGACCTCAGGTGAGTTTTGTGGCAGAAAGTACTTCGTGTCTGGGGTAAAGAATGGCACACACTGCCTTCACCCAACAAACTTTGGGCCGTCAAGGAGACTACTGGTGTGTGGCGCTCCTCCTTATGAGCCTCCCACAAGGACTCAATTGTTCTCCGTCGGCTCCGCATTGGACACAACTGGCTGATGCTCGGTCATCTCTTCTGCCTTGAGCACCCAACTCACTGCCGTTGTGGATCAGTGTTGACAGTGGTCCACATGTGGGTGGCCTGTCCCTTTTTAACTGCACTCAGGCAGACGTTTGCGCTGCCATATATGATCCCTGCACTTTTATTGGATGACGCTGCAATGGCAGACCTAGTTTTGAGATTTATTCATGCAGGGGGCTTTTATCACTCGATCTAAGGGTTTGTGTCCTTCTTTGTATTGAGTCTGGCCTTTAGCCTGTGGTTTTAGATTGTGGTTTTTGGTGTGCCACTTGGTGGTTGGCTTTTCCTTTTAGTTTCCATGGTCAGCCAACCACTGTCACACTCTGTGTGATTTTAATTCCTTTTGTCTGGTCTCTGTCTTTGTCTTGATTGTTTCGTCCCTCGTCATTTCCATTGTTTTTATTCTGTGTGTGTTGAAAGTTTGTGGAAACAGGGACCGATGGCCCTTGTAGTCTGGTCCCTTTAATCTCACAAACCAACCAACCAATCCTTTGTGGAGTGACGAATGCCGCTCTGCAATCAGGACCAGGCGTGCGGCTCTGCGGCGGTTCAAGTGTCGGCCGACTGCTGAGAATCTTGCAGCCTTTCGGGTGGCGAGGGCGAGATGTCGCCGCATTATTCGTGAGAGCAAGAAGAGGTCGTGGCAAAAGTTCCTGAACACCATTAATCGTTTCACCAAAAGTTCCATTGTGTGGGAGACCATTAGGAGAATTTCTGGCAGAGGAGGGAGGTGCCCCATAGCTGCTGTAATGAATAACGGCACTCTCCACACAGATCCGCGAGACATTGCCCAGACTATGGCAGCATATTTTGCGACAGTTACTGGCACAACCAGTCAGGATCCAGGTTTCCAGCGCCATAGAGCGGTTGCTGAGAGGTGTAGTCTGAACTTCCAGCCCACCTCTCATGAAGTTTACAACTGCCCTTTTTCTATGTGGGAGCTGGATTCTGCAATGTCTGGAGCTCGTGACACTTCCCCTGGTCACGACAGGATCCATTACAGTATGCTATGGCACCTCACAATGCGCAACAAATAAATCCTCCTCGCACTTTTTAATGCCATTTGGGCGTCAGGTCACTTTCCTGACGCGTGGCGTGAGGCAGTTTTAATCCCTTTTTTAAAACCTGGGAAAGACCGCTCGAGCCCAAGTAGCTACCGTAGTATTGCCCTCACCAGTTGCATAGGGAAGACCTTGGAGCGGATGGTCAACCGCCGCCTTGTCTGGATGTTAGAATCCCGGCAACTACTTAGTCGCTATCAGTGTGGTTTCAGGAGGTTTCGTTCCACCTTCGATAACCTTGCCCTCCTGGAGGCGGCTATCCAACAAGCTTTCCTACGCCGTCATCACCTTATAGGTGTATTTTTCGACATCGAGAAGGCCTACGATACCACTTGGCGGCGTCTCATCCTGGAGCAGCTTCACGAATGGGGTTTTCGTGGTTGTGTTCCTCTTTTTATTCAGTCTTTCCTCTCGCCACGATATTTTAGATACCGAATTGGTGACGTCCTGTCTGATCGCTTTGAGCAGGAGAACGGTGTCCCTCAGGGTAGCGTTTTAAGTGTGACTCTGTTTGCCATCGCTATTAATCGCATTACGTCCATGGTGAAAAGTCCTGTCCAGTGTTCTTTGTTTGTGGATGATTTCTCTTTGTTCTGCTCTTCTTCAAGCCTTGCAACGACAACTCGTCAGTTGCAACTTACGATTAGGCGTTTGGATGACTGGGCGCTGAAGAGTGGATTTAAGTTTTCCACCGAGAAGTCTGTGTGTGTTCTTTTTAACCGTTCTCGTTCGATTTTCACCTTTCCTGAGTTGCGCTTGAGGGACACTATTCTTTCTTTTAAAGACACGGTGAGATTTCTGGGGCTCATTTTTGACTCGAGGATCACGTGGTTACCTCATCTTAAAGACCTGAAACGGCGGTCGCTTCAGGCTTTAAGCATTTTAAAATGTCTTAGCCACAGTACATGGGGAGCTGACAGGACTTGTCTGCTCCAGTTTTACAGGGCGTTTGTGCGATCTCGGCTCGATTATGGGTGCACGGTGTATGGGTCTGCGAGGCCTTCGTACTTAAAGATGTTGGACGTTGTCCACCATGAAGGACTGCGGTTGGCCACTGGGGCATTCCGAACTAGCCCCATACCAAGCCTCTGTGCAGAGGCTGGTGAACCGCCACTTCATATGCGGCGACGGCTACTTACGGTACGCCAGGCGTATAAAACTTTGTCCACACCGTACACACCTGCATACCATACCGTTGCTCAGCCTCCTCTGGCACGGTTATTTCATAACCGGCAACGTGCGACGCAGCCCTATGGGATTCGCGCACAGGATTGCCTCGCTGCAATGTCTATGGCTGGTCTTCGTGTTTTACGTCGCGGTTGGAGCAGATCTCCACCTTGGCTCCTCCGGAGACCCAAACTTATTTTAGATTTGACTCATTTTAAGAAGGATGGCACGCCAGATTTTACATTCCAGTCACTGTTTTTTAACATTTTAGATGTGCATCACGGTTTCACTGTCGTTTACACTGATGGCTCCAAACAGGAGAATTTCCTTGGCTGTTCTGTGGTGTTCCCTGACCATGTTACCCGGATTCGCCTCCCTGCTGAATATACCGTTTTCGCAGCGGAGCTCCACGCGATCCTGACGGCACTGGAGCAGATGCATCGTGTTCGGGGCGATCGATTTCTTCTCTGCTCCAATTCTCTTAGTGCCTTACAATCGCTGCAGCACCTGTACCCGACTGAAGAGATAGTCCAGCTGATACATAGCCAACTGTACTTGCTCCAACAGCGGGGTAAAGAGGTATCCTTCTGCTGGGTGCCTGGTCATGTCGGCATCTGGGGCAATGAACAGGCTGATCGGGCTGCCAAGGAGGCCTGCAGAGAGCAGGATGTGGTCCAGTGTCCTATCCCCTTGCAGTCAGTCATCGCTGCACTCCACAGGAAGTGCATGGAGTTGTGGGAGGACGAATGGCTGGCGGTGACGGCCAATAAACTGCGGTCGGTAAAGTCAACCACTCGGCCGTGGCGTTCCTCCTGCCGGCTGCTCAGGCGGGAAGAGGTGGCCCACACACGTCTTCGGATCGGGCACTGTCCTCTGACGCATAGCTATTTATTACGGCGGGAGGATCCTCCGTTTTGTGATGCTTGTGGTGTGCACATCTCTGTCCGCCACATTTTAACAGACTGCATTTTATACCGTGATGCAAGGGCAGAAGCACAAGTTGATGGTGATCTGCCCTGTGTTTTAGCTAATGATGAGACGTGTGTGTCTAGGGTTTTTAAGTTTTGTGATATGTCTGGACTCTGGCATAAACTTTTAGGCTGGAGGTTTTAGTGTATTGCAGAGTGGCTGACTCCTCCCTTTTTTTCCTTGCGGTCAGCCAGCCACTTCCATCTGCTCCATTGTTTTAGCCCCCTCTCTCGTTTTCTTCCTGTGTTGTCCATGTTTTACTGCTGACGCCCTGCTTCATCCCACGCTTCGGTGTGGGTGAGCACGTCTTTTCCGATGATTGTTTCCCGTGTTTTATGTTCCGTTTTATAAATTTATTCTGAGCTTTTTTTTTTTCTTGACACCCGTCTCACTATGATACTGAACGGGCGCTGAAGACCTTGCTGTCGTGCGCCCACAAAACCCCTCTACTACTACTACTACAATCCTTTGTGGGGTGGATTGGTGGTAACAGGCCGAGGCACTGTCGTTGAGCAAGTGTTGGAACAGCTCGACCTTTCTGTCTGAAGTAAAGGTACCTCCACACATTTCAGTGTGGCGCACACATGTCAGTGTGGCGCATGGCACGTACACAGCCATCGACCTTTTGGTCTGTAGCCCGCCCTTCTACCATCTGTCCATGAGCATCTATCTCATGACGCGATTGATGTGGTGGTTGACACAGTCACCACTGGTATCGTTTCTGCAGCGGAATCTGCAATTCCCCTGGTTCCCCTCGGCGGTGGACTGTGCCTTGGTGGTCACCAGAGATCACAGAGGTGATTCGCGATTGCAGGCGGGCCCTCCAACGTCATGAGCGGCACCCGTCACTGGACCACCTCATTGCCTTTGAACTGTAATTGAAAGAAAACAGCTCTCGGTCATTATTTATAACGAATAAACCGGGTTTAAACACTGCTAGGAGTGTCTTCCTCAGAATTTAAATCAAAGAATGGTCTATAACATGATCACAGAATTATGACTCAAAACGTATGATGCAGAGTATAAGTACAGAATCATCGTGAAAGCCTGGCAGTACTTTTATGTCATTTATAAAATAATAGATATGCCAAAAGGCCATCAGTCACAAAGATATTTAAGATAAAAAATTGTGATGGCGAGCCATTAAGGACTGCTCGTTACTTACTCGGTTACAGGTTGCAAACGGACTGAGATGCCCGCATTAACAAATACGGCCAGGTGAACATTGCACTGCAACGAGCGCGCCATCTAGTAGCCGTAGATACAATTAAGCTACTTCACATTGAAATATAGGCAAAAATGATTATAAATAAACAGTATTTGGTACATAATGGAAAGCAATGTTTGTTTGATAGTTGCGTACGAAATAACATTTTGTCTACATCGAAGCTTATAACAATGCGATAAAACATGAAAACATCATTATGAAAATGTAGATAGGACTGAATGACAACTTGTAGAAAGCAATATTGAAGTGAAATACAGCCAAGAACCATTTGATAATTAGAAAACATAGGACTACCTTCGAAGGAAAAGAACATTTCGGCAGCCTGCGCAAGGAGACCCGAAGTCAGATATCGAGTAACGGCTTTATACCGTTGAAAAAATTTTTGCTATCTCTTCGTTAAGGATGAGGCTATCCTTTCGAGCAAGATGTTTGAAAATCTCTAATTCTTCTAGAATATCTGGTCTACGCCCTTTCTTTTCGGTGTGCAAAATGTTGCTATCGCAGATGGCTTTAGGTGGATGACCTGTAATTAGAAGATGGTCGGCAAAAGACGAATTTTGGAGGGTCGTGTCATTTTTTCTTAGAAAGTGTTCTTTATATCTGGTAGTGAAGGCACGTCCAGTTTGTCCTATATAGTAAGAGGAGCAAGTATCGCAGAGAATTTTGTAGACACCAGAATTTTCTAAAGGGGAACGAATAGAATGCAAATTATGAATGACGTTTTTTGTTCAAATTGTTATTAGTAGAAAAAGCAACGTTGCAATCGTAGTTCTTTCGAAGAATGCGTTGGATCTGATAAGAAATAGCCCCCACGAAAGGAATAGAGAAATATTTTTTCGAGTTAGACTCAATAACAGAAGTGCCTCGCGTAGTAATTCTTTTAGCAGTTTTCTTTTTAAGGATGTCATCTACTATGGTAGGGTTATACTCGTTGTTAACTGCTATTGTTTTAAGTAAACTGTTTTCGTCGTTGAACTTTTCTTTAGAAAGTGGGATGGAAATGGCCCAGTGAACAGCAGAATGAAAGGTTTTTTTTATGCGATTGTGAATGAGTAGAAGATGCAGGAACGATCTGGTCGGTATATGTTACTTTACGAAAAGTATTGAAAGAAATTTTATTTGTTTCTATGGTAAGCGTCAAGTCAAGGAAGTTTAGTTGACAGGCATCATTTTCAACTTCGATAGTGAAAGAAATTTTCTCATGAAGATCATTGAATAGGTTAAAGATACGATCAACACCGTCAACAGGTCCTTAGTAAATGATTAGAATATCGTCAACGTATCTGGAATAAGAAAGAATGCCTAGTGACGCAGCTGGAAAACAATTAAAAAATTGATAGAAAATACACTCCCGTAGTTTGCTTTTGTTTGTAAACACTCCTGCATCACCGACACGCCCATTAGTTCCTACATCAACATACAAAAATTTGTAGTTAGTATCTACCATGGCAAATAAAATTATACTGTTAAAAGATTTATAATTGAAAAAGTGAGATCCACTAGCTTGCCATTTAATGCGAATATGCTTTCCATCCATTGCTCCTATAGTGTAATAACAGTTCCACTTCTCCTCGAAATCATTTTCAACTTGCTCCCACTCTTCTCTGCTCGTGGGTACCTGTAAATAAGATTTGTGTATGTGTCAGACAGTATGTAACTAATGGCTTTCATTTCTACATTTTATAGCATGAAATGCAGGCTCAGTACTCTACTCCAGAAGACACTGATGTCTCATGCAGTGAGCCATAGCCCCAGCATCAAGAGCGGCCTCGCACAAAGAGAAGGAAAGGTACAACTGATATTATTGTGGAGGCAACCAGAACGTTGAAGGCTGTGGCTGATATGGCCAGCAATCAGCCCCATCCCCAGCCTGTCCGAGAAGACAGTTGTAAGTTTTAAGTTCTTGTTACGAGATTCTTGGTTTGTATAGTTCACGATAGGCTTCATTATTTTGGTAAGATTCTGACACACAAGAGGTCAAGCCTTTATGAGTCAAAACTTCACGAAAATTCACTATATTTTGTACAGACCTGCGTATACTTGCCTTAGAGGCGCAGTAATATATTCTCTACCGCTTTTTGCTGGAAGAGTGATGCTGGAAGCAGCTGCATGCTGTTCATCAGGGGGTGAACTCCGCGAACTTACCTCCTTTTCAACTGCTGTGTCACTATCGCATGTCGCAACTGTATCATCTTCTCCTGGATCAGTTTCATCACCGTCACTTGCTTCATTTATTATAGCTGACACTTCTTCATCTGTGAGAAACCTCTGATACTGACGAGACATTTTATTAGAACTGCGAGTAATGTACAACTGCTCGAACAACAAAGGAGATTTATTTCAAAACAACAATGGCAACACAATACAGCGGTACCAACAGTCCGAAACTACATTTCTTTCTGCCATATTGAGAAATATTTTAATGAGAAAAGTTGTCTCACCGATGTCTAAGGGGGGGGTGGGGACTAACCGCACTTAAAGAGAATAGGCAGGTTTAAATAATTCACAAAAATTATAAAACGATGACAGTACATACTCCAGATACTTTTCTACAACTACATAAATTCTTGCTTCTTCACTCCAACAAGTAGATATATTATACAAATAAAACAAATACTGTGGGCAATTTTTGCCATCCCCACCCCCCACCCCCTTAGTGGTGCTAGGGTTAAGAGAGTTTTGCTGTACATGTTTTAGTGTTCGACTGTCGCTTGCCTCTTGGTCACCATGGTCTCCAGCCCGAGGTCTACCCCTGGGCTCCGTTGTACCTCGACCTGACGTCGGACTTGTCAATTATAATTTATTAATATTTAACATGTTTGATCTTTTACAGTTGTGAAACTTATCTAACTAGTTCAACATCTAGTTTTTGGATTTTAAATTTTTTTCAGAAAATTGTTCTTTTATATATTGTTTTTTCTTTTTTAAATAGTAAACATTGAAGGATGTACCTTGTTACTCTTGTTGGTTAATTACTTTTTGGAGGATGTACTTAATTACAAATGATGTTCGATGGTTTTTCCCAGTCCTTCTACTAGGATCTGACTGTTTGCACCTGCTAGCTAGGTACACTTCCTTGTTGCCTGTTCCATTACACTTTATTATTCATTTGATATAAAAACGTTTTTATTAAAGAAACGATTTAATTATGCTGCTAGGGGCAAGTACTATGGTTTAAGAACAGATACTTCACTTTGGGGAATAACTCACTTGGAGCTTTTCAGGAGAGCATTGATTCTTCCTGTAGCATCGTCTCGCTGTGTCAGGTTTGCCTTCTTCTCTTTAAGCTGTCTGATTTCTGCTTCAACAATCCCTTTATGTCAGATATCCTTTCTTCGGGACTTCTCGTGTTTGCGCGTTTTGAGAACTTCAGTGTATGGATCCCGTGAGTTTCTCGCGAAATGTACAAGGAACGTGGACTCCGCCACGTGTCTTGACTGCGTAGTAGACTGTTTTTCGGCTCGTAGTAGATTCTTCCCTCTTGTTCAGGAAGGGGCACGCTTTGTTGACCGAGAATCTTCGCTCCACATCTGATTGCCCTTGGAACTAAGAGAACGCGATTTCTGTTCCCTTCTCCAGCTCATGGGACATTGCATTATCATTCTTGAGGCACTTAGCGAAAAGTAATCCAACCGTTCCTACTTGTCTTGCTGTTCCTGTTTGCAACAGAATTATAGTGCATTTCTGCTTTATCAGCACATCCGCTGTCCATCAAATTGGTCGCTAGCAAAATCTGTGGAGAGGAAAATAATCATTTAAGACGAGCTCCCTGCGCTCTATGGCGGGATTAAAGCAGCTAACATCCTTAGCAAACGTAAAGTTCAGGGCAGATTCCTCCACCAACTTTGGAACGAGCTCGATCGTTCCTCTTCTACAGTCGTTCTGGCCTTCTGCGATTGGATTCTTTGACCAAATTAACTGACGGTGAGATCTCCGTAGTCAGGACAAATCGTGTCATACTTTTGCCCATTATGTCGGTCAAAGAAGAAAACAGAAACGACCCTAGCGGATAATCGGGCAGGAATGGAAAAGGCGTCAAGTCTTCAGCTAGAGTCTCGAAAAAGCCGCTTTTCTGACCGAGTAGCTTATCCTTGAAGTACTCTTTGACTACCTTGCAGCTAGCACACTTTGGTTTGTTTCTGTCTTCCAACTCTGCAACAGATATTCGTAGAAACGGAAGCACTGCTAGAGCCCACTCAGCAACTTCTACGTTCTCGAGGCATGGGATCGCGCAAAAGTTTAAAGGAAACAGTTCCAATTACGTTGTCGAAATACATAAGAGCTCTTCTAGCAGGGGCATCCTTAAAAATGTTTACAAAGCGCTGAAGACTGAATTATCATCCAGTGTGTTTCATGTACTGCGGACTAGAAGGCGCTGTGAACAACGGGAAGCCCAAACGCTCCAATTTCCAATAACATTGTGTTTATCGCTTCACTTTCTTACTAGAAATTTTAAGTTCCCTTCATAATGCGAGGTCGAAGTTAGTTACGTTCTTCAATACTTATAAAACTGTTTTTTTCATTGCTTCGCCCGTAATTTCATTTCTTGAAGGCCTCGAGTAGGTCAGCTGCCGTGGAACTGCCTAGAAACGCCAATGGTTAATAACGGGTGCACATTATATTTTCTTTAATGGCCAAAAACCGCACTAAAATATCCATGTATATTCTTTTGCACTCCTTGCGCAAGGATTCGTCAAAAGAAACAACAACATATGACACGCTTACGATGTCAGCTTCAACTTCAGACTCAAAAAAGGAAGCTAGTCCGTATTGCAGTGTACAACCGATTTTGACCTTTTATAAACGCATGCTTTTGGCCACTTCACTATCGGGGAACTTATTGGGGCAAAGCAACACGTCGTAAGCAGCACTGCGTGCTGACTTGCGCGAAACGACGCTTTCCAAACACCGCAATATTTCCGCCTCTGTCACTTCATCTTGTATTGTCATCCGATCGAGTCCTCTGTTTGTTCTGGGTTCTGACGTTGCAGTGAGATACTTCTGCCGGCCGCGGTGGTCTCGCGGTTCTAAGCGCGCAGTCCGGAACCGCGCGACTGCTACGGTCGCAGGTTCGAACCCTGCCTCGGGCATGGATGTGTGTGATGTCCTTAGGTTAGTTAGGTTTAAGTAGTTCTAAGTTCTAGGGGACTGATGACCACAGCTGTTAAGTCCCGTAGTGTTCAGAGCCATTAGATACTTCTGCGGAGGCGCAACAATTTAGTGTTGGCGCAACAATTCAAGGGGCGAACGTTGCTGTTACTCTATCGACTGAATACACAGATGTAGTGGAAGTAGGATCTGCTCGCTGGCTTGATGAAGTCGTCACTGTTGGTCGTGTATAGACGTATAACCTTGCTGTGCTTCTCATGGCAGCTCCTTTCACGACGTGCTTCTTGAATTTTGTCATGTGACGCGTAAGAGCATGTTGCCATAGCACGGATGATAATGCGGGTCCTTGGACGTAATCCGCGTAAGGTGTACAGGTACTTTCACCAACGAGTTCTTGAGTGCTGGGTGTGAAAGTCAGATGTCGTAGTGATTGTTGGTCGGCGACCTGTATTGGGTGGAGAGAGAGAGAGGAAAGACAAATGTAACTAAGGTTGCCTCTCATTGTTATGCATGACAAAATACAGCACACATGAGTGTACCAGCTGTACCTTGTCAATTAATAAAACTTTGCTCTGCACGTGAGCATGGCTGAATTCGTCAGACGAGCCGAGCACACTGCCCGAGTGGTTTTAGAAGCTAGTGAGAGAGGTTTGGCAACCCTGTAGTTGCCACGCAACAATCAGCGCCAGTTGAGAACCTATTAGTGCACTGCGATTTCTTGATTCTTTACGAAACCACCAGTGACAACACTTACCATTCAGTTTTACTCCAGTGGACTATTGTGTGGTACCAGCTTATTTTACACGTACGGTAGAACATTCATTAATTGTAAAGACGAAAGACATCGAGGCCTCTGCGCTCTCCGACCAAAGCTGTGAAGGCTAGGTGGCATTCCCATCCCCACTCTCGTTCTGTCTCAGTCCTTGCCGCGGGACACCTCTCTCTCTCTCTCTCTCTCTCTCTCTCTCTGCAACCTCTATCGGTACATGATAACCAGGCATTCAAATTAATGCACTAGACGTTGAAATACTAAATGAATGCTATGTGAGATACCATTAAGTGTTGGATGCAAAGTATACTTTCGCCATACAATGTGACGATTACATGTGGGGTAGGTTACATACAAGGTTTGGGGGGAGGGGGCAGTAATGGCATGGTACCTGCACCCTGGTCTACAATAAGTTCGTACTATCTGTATATGCACGTTACTTGGTTGTTTTATAAATAAATTATGTAATCTCCTCAATCTCTTCCTCTGGCTCACCTAAACTTATTGCCATCAAAAATGCTAAAAAATTATGATCAGCTGACTCTGAGTGGTCATTAAAAAGGTAAGCTGGATATGTATTTTCTTATTTCCGTAAGTTTCTATTTTTCCCAGCATATTAAAACTTTTACGTTTGCCAAATGTATGAAGAATTTCCATTCTACGGCGTATGTTAACTACTTTATGCCTAGATGTGCGAAGATGATTCCCAAAGGCAGTTCTGTTATGTACACTTGTGTGTTCTATGCAGCAGGTGGAAAAAGTTCTCCCCACTGGCCAACATAAAGGCCTTTGCACTTGTCACAGTGCATCTCTATACCTATCGCCCAGGTTTTCTATTGTATGCCTCAGTTTAAGTGTTAACTGTATTAAAGTCAGGGGCTATATTAGTATTACGAAATTTTGTTCAGTTTTGTGTGAGAGTGGGCCATTAAATAATACAAATATGCTTTTCTTGATTTGTCCTAGTAGCAATGTCATTCCAATCTTTTTTATTCTTCACTTGTTTATGTCAATGACTATAGCTGGATCATTACCATTTTTATAAGCGATATGCATTAACGTTGTCATTTCTTGCATGACACTGTCTGATTCCAGTGGAATTCTCAGCAGCCTTTGTATCATAGAATAGAAGTACCATTTTTTTATATTTGCTGGGGTGACACGAATTAACGGGGTGACGATGAGCGGCAGGAAAGGGACATAAGCGTCCAGACAAGGAGGGTGGGAGAGAGCCGACTTGAAACTTGTGAAAGCCTGCTCACACGCCGCTTCCCAAACACAACGCACAGCCTTGCCTAACAACCCGGACGGGGGTGTCGAAATCTCGGTGGCGTGCGATATAAAACGCCGATAATAGTGAATTTCACCGAGAACGGATTGTAGTTGCTTTAAGTTGGTGGAAGGAGGCAGGTTTTGAATTACCTCGACATACTCCTAACAGGCCTGGAGGGTGCGAGCATCAATCGTGAACCCGAGATAACTGACCTCGCGCGCAAAAATTCACACTTTTCTTTCCAGCAACGCAGGTTAGCCTCGGAAAAAAACCTGAAACAACCTATCCATCTTGTCCACGAGGTCCACTGCGGACGAGCCACCGACGATCGCGTCGTCCAGATAAGTGACCGCACGGGGCACCTGATTGTGGGGTGTTCCTAATTACGTTGGAAAATTACAGGGGGCGCTGGCAACGCCAAGAGGGAGGCGGCTGTACCGGAAAGGGTACGTAGGGTACTGATGACGATAATCTGCGATGTCCCCCTGTGGGTTCGGGGGTTAGCATAGGCCCGCGGTATTCCTGCCTGTCGTAAGAGGCGACTAAAAGGAGTCTCAAACGTTTCGGCCTTATGTGATGGTCCCCTGTCGGGTTTGACCTCCATATCTCAAAATTTTTCCGAAGAGCGAGCTGATTGGGGAAGGGCGCCTTACTTGGTGCATTGTGTCCATGTTGTGTTGAGAACTTTCGCCATCTTATTCGTCGTAGCATTGCAGTCCTGCCCGCTCTCCATCGCTTGGGCATGGATACGCTCCTGCGTACACTTTCTGCCAAACACTGTGCAGGGCCATTTTCTGCACTGACGGCGACCATGGATCACATGTCACCTAACATCCAGCACGGTAGTCAGTCCGTTATGGTGGGGCCGCCATGTACCCTCTTGGTTGTAGCCCCCTGACAACACAGGGATCGCTCTACTGATGCCTGCACCGTTCACTCCCCACGTATGCCAAGGAGTAGATGCCCATCTCCCTGGGGCATCAGGACTCCCGGCAATGGCCATCCTGCCAGGTGGCTATTGCTGTGGCTGGGTGGCGCCCGTGGGGAGGGCCCTTGGTCGGAGTAGGTGGCATCAGGGCGGATGACCCGCAATGAAGCGTGGTACATCATCTATCGCTGGTGGGCCTCCACCAGCAGTCTCTAAGCGATCGAGGTCTAACCTTAACGGGAAGAAATTTGATCAGAGATCGTTTCCCTCCCTAGCTACTCCAAGGGAGGAACGTCTTGCTAAAGAAGGCAGTGGAGAATGTTCACCCCGGTACCTCGTGTGTACGCGGGTTGATGGAGAATTGTTCATGTCGACCAAGCCCCAGTTTTTTGTGTAGCATTTAGAGGACAAGTTCAGGGAGGTGGAGGGCTTGTCCAAGATGCGCTCTGGTTCTGTGCTCATCAAAACGGCATCCTCTGCCCAGTCCCGGAGGTTGGTCAATTGTGACAAGTTGGGAGATGTTTCAGTTAGCATCACGCCGCATAAGAGTCTCAACATGGTCTAGGGTATTATATTCCACAGGGATCTTCTTCTGCAGTCCGACGATGAATTACGCGCCAACCTCGAACGACGAGGTGTTCACTTCATCCGGCGCGTCCATCGGGGTCCGAGGGACAATCAGGTAGCCACCGGTGCCTTCATCTTGGCCTTCGAAGGTGATGTATTGCCCGAAAAGGTCAAGGTAATGGTTTACCGTTGTGATGTGAAGCCATATATCCCTCCTCCGATGCGGTGTTTTAAATGCTGGAAGTTCGGGCACATGTCATCTCGCTGTACTTCCAGCATCACGTGTCGGGATTGTGGATGTCCTTCGCATCCTGATACTCCATGTGCCCCGCCTCCTATCTGTGTTAACTGCGGACAACACCATTCCCCCTGCTCGCCGGACTGTAGGATCTTCCAGAAAGAAAGGAAGATAATGGAATATAAGACTCTGGACCGCCTGACCTACACCGAGGCAAGGCGGAAATATGAGCGGCTACATCCCGTGCCCATGACATCCACCTATGCCGCTGCTGCAACAGCGGTCCGATCCTCTCCCATGTCGTCACGTACTGTTGCCTCTCAGCTATGTCACAATGGACCGGCCCCCTTGGTTGTGGGGGGCACTTCGCCCTCTGTTGCTCCATCTACTCCAGGAGCAACACCACCCCAACCATCGGGGACATTCGTCCCCCCTTCCCAGCCGGAGAAGCGTGGGGCTTCTTCGGCTACTCTAGCCAGGAAGGGGTCCCTTGGGGCCCTCCCTTCCCAGGCTTTGCCCAGTGTCAAAGCGGACACCCGCAAAGTTTTGAAACAACAACCGGTCACTGGTCATAGGGGTTTACAGTCGTCGTCCGTCCCTGAGACTGACCCAGTGGGGCCCTCCCAGCCAGTCTCTCCAAAGGCACAGCGTGCGAAGCAGTTGAAGAAAAAGGCTCCCAAGCATCCTGACATTGCGGTGGCACCTGTCCCACTGCCACCTTCAAACTCTGCGTCTGAGGACGAGGTGGAGATCCTGGCGTCCGCTGAGGACCTCGATCTCGCCAGTCCCTCCGACGCCATGAAAAGCACTGGCACAGGTGCTCACTTGGAGGCAGCAGGTGACCCAGCGGCGTAATCTGCCTTCCCCGTCCTGTCACGCCTTTCCCAGCCATGGCCCTTACCATCCTCCAGTGGAACTGCAGCGGTTTCTTCCACCATCTAGCTGAGCTCCGCCAACTTATCAGCCTTCGCCCTTTCTTCTGCATTGCTCTCCAGGAAACTTTGTTTCCAGCGATGCGAACCCCCGCCCTCCGTGGCTATCGGGGTTATTATAAGAACCGAGCAGCTTATGAAAGGGTGTCTGGTGGCGTCTGCATATATGTCCTTTACACTCTGCACAGCGAGTCTGTCCCTCTCCAGACGCCTTTAGAGGCTGTCGCTGTACGCGTATGGACGCCACAGGCTGTTACCGTCTGCAGTCTTTACATTCCACCGGCCCCCAGGCGCTCAGCATTCATTTGCTGGGTACGGGCTTGGCGACCCCGGGGTTCCTGAGCTGGGGACTGGTAAGCGCCACCTGTCCCCCGTCACCGTAAGCTCTGAGTACACTTCAGCGACCACCGTGCGGCGCGGCGGTGGAATGTTGTGTGTCTAAGGGAATGGGGATCTTGGCTTGGCCGCCCGGATCGCGAGGATGGAACAAACCTCTATAAAAAACCCCTCAATCTTCCGGTGTGCTCCGCGCCTATGAGATGCATGGCTGTTGAGGTGGAACAGTCGCAAGCGGGCAACCTCTGGGGCACCTGCCACACCCCAGTTGTATAGGGCTTACTCAGGCATGCGGGACTCTGTCTGAGCGGACCTTTAGTTCCCTAGCTGCTCGTGGGATCGAGATGGAACCCTCGAACTTTTCTCTTCCTCCCAGCGGAAAGGGTGGGCCGCTGGTAGGTTCTAACACCCAATCTAACAAGAGGGCTCGTGTAGCCAGTCCTCCTGATTCAGGTACTAGTAACAGAACGCATTCTGCTTCTCAGAATGTGTTTCTCATAATTAAAAGAAAAGATGGGAGTTTTGAAAAAGTTTCGCCATTTTATATACAGAAGGGCTTAGAGGGTATTGCTGGCACGTTAAAGTCTGTAAAGCGCCTGCGCAATGGCACCTTGCTGGTTGAAACATCTAGCTTCCAGCAAGTCCAGAACCTTCAGAAGGCACACTTTCTTGGGGAGTTTGCGATAGAGACTGACTTTCACAACACCTTGAACTACAGCAAGGGTGTTGTGACTTGCAGAGATCTCGTCGACATTCCCCAAGACGAACTGAAGTCTGAATGGTCCCGGGAAGGAATTGTGGACGTGCAACACGTTATGAAACGGGTGGATGGTGCTCTCATAAAAACTGACTCATTTATTCTTACATTTAACAGCACCAAATTGCCGGAGCATGTGAAGGCAGGTTTCCTATGTCTCAGTGTACGGCCTTATTACCCCAACCCCATGTGGTGTTTTAAATGCCAACACTTTGGCCACACTACTCTCGGCTGTAAAGGGGAAGCCACTTGTGGGAAATGTGGTAAAGCCGCTCATGAGGGAGTTGATTGCTCCTCTCCTCCCAAGTGTGTGAACTGCTCTGGGGATCACCCTGTGTGGAGTAGGGAATGCAGAGTTTTCCTTGAGGAACGGAAGATCCAGGAACTTAAAACCACTAAACGCATCCCGTATGGTGAGGCAAAGAAAATCTACAAGTCCATGCAGCCGCCCACGTTCGCTGCCTCCTTTTCTTCCGTTCTGAAACAGCCTGTCTTGAAAATCGATGCCGCTACCGAAACGGAGGTTGCTACTGTCAGCACTAGCACCTGCGTTTGTCAGTGTACATGTGCTGCTGCCATTCCTGTGAAGCCTGCTGCTCCCTCCCGGCCTTCTGACCAGGCTGTGGTAGCTGACATCATGGAACTTCCTGCCCCTTCCCGGGTCCAGTCTTGTGTACTGCCTAGTGCTGGTACACCCCCTACTGCTTCTGAGGTTTTGGCTCCAATGCCACCTCAGGCCAGAAAATTGAAGCCAAAGACAAAGGTGAAGACTCGCCCACTAAAGGAGACTGAAGTTCTACAGTCTGCTGATGTGGATGTCATTCTCTCTGACGTCTCTCTCGACTCCTCTTCTGAGGCGATGGAGGTAGATGTCAGACTGGGGCAATCGTCTCGCCCCAAAACTGAGCCTCCACCTGTTGTGGGCTCTCCTCCCCGACAGAAAGTGCGACTGAAGGTACTCCCGCCCTGATAGATGGCTCCCATTATTCAGTGGAACATGAATGGATTCCAGGCACATGTGGAGGAACTGCACCTCCTAGCACAGCAACGCCCCCTGTGCTTGTGTTTACAGGAAACACATCTCAAACAATCTGATGCTCCTGTACTCAGGGGCTATAGGTTGTATCGCAAAGATGACCTGACTGGAGACAGGGCCAAAGGCGGAGTCGCCGTGTTTGTCGATAATGACCACCACTCCTCTGCTCTCCCCCTGGATACTGACCTGCAAGCAGTTGCAGTTGCAATTTATTCCGGTCGGAGGCTTACCGTTTGCTCCCTTTATTTACCCCCTCTGGATGCAGTGAACTTAGAGGCTCTCACAAACCTTATCGACCAACTCCCCCGCCCATTTCTCCTCCTGGGAGACTTCAATGCCCATCATGTCCTGTGGGGCTCCACTTCTCTTTGCGCTCGAGGTCGAATTTTGGAGGGCCTCCTAACATCTCAAGTGTTGTGCATCCTCAACACAGGTACTCTGACTCATTTCTCTAGTGCTACAGGGTCATTCTCAGCCATTGACCTATCTTTCTGCTCTCCAACCCTCACTGACTCCGTTCACTGGGAGGTCATTGACGACCTACATTCCAGCGATCACTTCCCTATCCGCATTCATCTCCTGGATGGTGTATTGCTGGAGCAGCGGCCACCATCGTGGATGATTGGCAGGGCTAACTGGCCACTGTTCACTCGGTTGGCTGTCTTTGACCGCCACACCAGCGTACAGGAATGGGTGGATCACATCACGCTTGTGATCCACCATGCTGCTGACCTGTCCATACCACAGTCTTCTGGCACTCTTAAGCGGCGCCTTGTGCCTTGGTGGACAGAAGAGTGCCGTTCAGCCATCCGTGACAGGCGTGCGGCTCTTCGCCGATTTAAATGCCGCCCAACAACGGTCAATCTTACCGCCTTTCGTATCGCGAGAGCCAGGGCACGCCGTGTCATTAAAGAGAGCAAGAAAAGGTCATGGCAGGAGTTTCTGGACTCCATCAACCGTTCCACTTGTTCCACAAAGGTATGGGAAGCCATCCGGAGGATTTCCGGTAAACGCAGCCGTTTACCAATAGCTGCAGTCCTGAACCAGGGATGCCTCCAAACGACACCCAGCGCCATAGCTCAGTCGCTGGCAGAGCATTTTGCACAAAGTACTGCCACTGCAACCCAGGATCCAGCGTTTCGTCGCTACCGTGCGACTGTCGAAAGAGCGAATTTGAACTTTCGGTCGAACGGTTCTGAGGCCTACAACTCCCCTTTCTCCATGTGGGAACTTGAGTCGGCTCTTACTGAGACTTCTGACACTGCACCAGGTTACGACCGCATCCGGTACTCAATGCTTAGACATCTTCCAGCGGCGTCAAAGGAAATCCTCCTTGAATGTTTTAATCTCATATGGCACACGGGAGTGTTCCCAACCTCGTGGAGGGAGGCAATCCTCATCCCTCTCCTCAAACCAGGAAAGGACCGCACATGTCCCAGTAGTTATCGTAGTATCGCCTTGACAAGCTGTGTCGGAAAGACCCTGGAACGGATGGTTAACCGTCGTCTGGTCTGGCTGCTAGAGACCAGACAGCTCCTTAGCCGCTTTCAGTGTGGATTCCGAAAATTTCGATCCACAGTCGACAACCTGACCCTCCTCGAGGCGGCTGTTCAGCAGGCTTTCCTCCGTCAGCATCACTGTATCGGTATCTTCTTTGATATCAGTAACGCATATGATACTACTTGGAGACACTGTATTCTTGCACAACTGCATCAATGGGGCTTTCGTGGCCGCCTCCCTATTTTCATTCGGTCTTTCCTGTCTCAGCGGTTTTTTCGGACCCGCGTTGGTAACACACTGTCTGATCGCTTTGAGCAAGAGAACGGTGTCCCCCAGGGCAGTGTTTTAAGCGTTACCCTCTTTGCCATAGCAATCAACAGTATAACGTCTACAGTGCGGAGTCCAGTACAGTGCTCCTTGTTTGTGGACGACTTTGCTGTTTTCTGTTCCTCCTCTAGTGTTGCATCCGCGAGCCGTCAATTGCAACTAACGGTGCGGCGGTTAGAGGAGGGGGCTGCAAAGACGGGTTTTAGGTTTTCTGCCGATAAGTGTGTTTGTGTTCATTTTAATCGTTCTCGTCGTCTTTTTACGTTGCCTGCCTTGCATATGGGGGATACTGTCCTACAGTTTGGAGACACAGTGCGGTTTCTAGGCCTAATTTTTGACTCCAGGTTGTCATGGTTGCCACACCTACGTGACTTGAAAGCCAGAACGCTGAAGGCACTGAACATCCTCAAGTGCCTCAGCCACAGGTCTTGGGGAGCGGACAGGGCGCGTCTCCTTCAGTTTTATCGAGCTTTCGTGCGCTCACGGCTGGACTATGGCTGCACAGTATATGGGTCAGCGAGGCCGTCTTATTTGCGGATCCTTGACGCTGTTCACCATGCTGGGATTCGACTGGCTACGGGTGCTTATCGGACCAGTCCCGTACCCAGCCTCTGTGCTGAGGCTGGCGAACCGCCACTTACCATCCGGCGGCAGCTCCTGCTGGTGCGCCAAGCTTGTAAGTTTCTTGCAGCTCCCAGCTCGCCTGCTCACCATCTTGTTGCCCATCCACCTCTGGATCGCCTTTTTTCCCGCCGTCCCCGGGCTACGTTGCCGTTTGGGATCAGAGTGCACCGTGTGCTTGAGTCCCTCGGTGTGGAGTCTGTACAACCACAAATCCAGGGTTTTAACCGCCTGCCACCCTGGTTACTGAAGAGGCCACGTGTGATTTTAGATTTATTGCAGTACAAGAGAGATTGCACTCCTGCCACCGTTTTTAATGCAGCATTTTCTGCTATTTTATCTGAGCACCACGACTATGTAGCTGTTTTTACGGATGGGTCGAAACAAGGGGATTCCGTGGCTTGCTCAGTTGTTTTTCCGGATCGTGTCCTCAAGGTCCGCCTGCCTCAGACTTTTACTGTCTTTGATGCAGAATTGTCTGCGATCTTGCGGGCACTGGAGCCGATGAGACTTTCTTCCTCTCTTAAATTTCTTGTCTGTTCTGATTCACTCAGTGCCCTTCAATCCTTGCACCGTTTGTATCCGGCGGATAAAGTAGTCCAGACCATCCAGGATGCCCTCCGCCGACTACAGCGACTAGGGAAGGTTGTAGCTTTCTGCTGGGTTCCGGGGCATGTCGGCATTGCTGGGAATGAACGGGCAGATGTCGCAGCCAAGGAGGCGTGTCTTGATCCACACGTATCTCAGTGTGCTATCCCGTTGCACGCACTCACCTCGCTGTTGAGCTCCAGAGTCATGTGTCGGTGGGAGGATGAGTGGCTGGAGGTGACTGACAATAAGCTCCGTCTAGTCAAGCCCACAACGCGTGTGTGGTGTACTTCCTTTCAGCCTCATCGACGGGACGAGGTTCTCCTCACTCGGCTTCGAATCGGCCACAGCCCTATGACGCATGGCTTCCTGCTCCGGCGAGAAGACCCTCCATTGTGTGGTGCTTGCGGCGTCCAGGTCACTGTGAGCCACATTTTACTGGATTGTGTTTTATTTTCTGACCAGCGGGCCTCGGCTGATTTGCCAGCGGACCTGCCAACTCTTTTAGGCAACACTCGGACGAATGTGGTTAAAGTTTTAAAGTTCTGTGCCTTGTCAAATGTTTTTACAAAGATTTTAGGGAGCGGATTTTAATTTGCTCACTGTGTGACAAGCTCGCCCATCTTTTCTGTAAGTGGCCAGCCAATGACACATTCCTGTGTCATTCTTGTTGCTATGTTTTCCCTTCCCTTCGGTTATATTTTCTTATGTAGTAATTTCCCTCTTTTCCTGTTTTCTTTGAATGTGTTTTTCAGTTTTATTAGGTCTCTCCACATTCGTTCCTTTTAATGTGTGTCAGGGCGCTGATGACCTCGATGTTGAGCGCCCATAAACCCCAACACACACACACACACACACACACACACATACATTCCACCGGATGGTGATGTCTCGCAGCATGTCCTGGCTGCACTGGTCGCCCAATTGCCGCCACTTTTCTTGCTATTGGGCGACTTCAACGCCCATAACCCTCTGTGGGGTGGGTCAGTGGCCACAGGTCGAGGCGCCATCGTTGAGCATTTATTGTCGCAGCTCGATCTCTCACTGTTAAATGATGGTGCCTTCACACACTTCAGTGTGGCGCATGGCACCTACTCTGCCATTGACCTTTCCATCTGTAGCCATAGCCTCTTACCGTCTGTCCAATGGAGTGTGCATGACGACCTGTGTGGTAGTAACCACTTTCCGCTCTTTTTGTCACTACCACAGCGTCACTCTTCTGGGCGCCCTAGCAGATGGGCTATGAATAAGGCTGACTGGGATTTGTTCTCCTCCACTGCCGCTTTTGAGCCTCTCTCTACTGATGACATTGATGTGGTGGTTCAATCGGTCACCACCGGCATCGTTACTGCTGCCGAATCTACCATTCCCCGTTCTTCTGGGTCCCCTCGGCGGAAGGCTGTGCCTTGGTGGTCGCCTGAGATCGCTGAAGCGATTAAAGATCGCCGGCGGGCGCTACAGCGTCACAAGCGACATCCCTCCATGGACCACCTTATCGCCTTCAAACGGCAGTGTGCGCGGGCCCGACTCCTTATCCGCCAAGGCAAGAAATAGTGCTGGGAGCGGTATGTGTCCACCATTGGCCTCCATGTCACTCCATCGCAGGTCTGGGCCAAGATTCGACGCGTCTACGGCAATCGGAACCCTGCCAGCGTCCCTGCGCTCTCACTGAATGAAGCACTTTGTACTGACTCCGACGTCGTTGCAAATCGCTTAGCAGAGCATTTTGCTATGAGTTCCGCTTCTGCGAATTACCCCCAGCCATTCCGCTCCATTAAAGAGCGGATGGAACGTCGGAGCCTTTCGTTTCGCCCCAACCACCCGGAATCTTACAATGCACCATTCAGTGAGTGGGAATTTCGCAGTGTCCTAGCTGCTTGCCCTGATACCGCTCCTGGGCCAGATGGCATCCACTGTCAGATGCTGAAAGATCTTTCAGTGGACTGCCAGCGGCGCCTACTCGATCTTTACAACCGTCTTTGGGTCGAGGGGGAGTTTCCGTCGCAATGGCGGGAAGGCATTGTCATCCCCGTTTTGAAACCTGGACAGACCCCTCTGGAGGTGGACAGCTACCGTCCCATTAGCCTCACCAACGTTCTTTGCAAGTTGCTTGAACGGATGGTGAGCCGGCGCTTGCATTGGGTACTGGAGTCTTGGGGCCTTCTGGCTCCGTCTCAGGGTGGGTTCCATATAGGCCGCTCCGCCACCGACAATCTGGTGAGCCTGGAGTCGGCCATCCGTACTGCCTTTGCCCGCCGTCAGCACCTGGTCGCTGTCTTTTTCGACATGCGGAAGGCGTACGATACGACATGGCGTCATCACAATCTTTCTACGCTTCATGGATGGGGTCTTCGGGGTCCTCTGCCGATTTTTATCCGCAATTTTCTGTCGTGTCGTACCTGCCGCGTGCAAGTCGCGGCCTCGTATAGTTCCTCCCACGTCCAGGAGAACGGTGTGCCACAGGGCTCTGTTTTAAGTGTCTGTCTGTTTTTAATAGCCATTAACGGGCTCGCTGCGGCCGTGGGAAATTCTGTCTCCGCTTCCCTGTATGCTGACGACTTCTGCCTTTACTACAGCTCTACTGGCATTGCAGCTGTTGAACGTCAGCTACAGGGTGCTATACGCAAGGCGCAGTCTTGGGCTGTAGCGCATGGGTTTCAGTTTTCGGCAGCCAAGACCCGCGTTATGCATTTCTGCCGGCGCCGAACAGTCCATCCTGAGCCACGGCTTTATCTTGCCGACGAACTCCTTGCAGTGGTGGAGACCCAACGGTTTTTGGGGGTGGTTTTCGATGCCCGGTTGACTTGGCTGCCTCATATCCGGCAGCTTAAACAGACGTGTTGGCGGCATCTAAACGCTCTGAGATGCTTGAGCCACACCCGCTGGGGCGCCGACCGCTCTACCCTGTTGCAGCTCTACCAGGCGTTAATCCAGTCCCGCCTGGATTATGGGAGCCTGGCTTATGGCTCAGCATCCCCATCTGCGTTACGGGTGCTGGACCCAATTCTCCACAGCGGGATACGCCTTGCCACTGGTGCTTTCCGCACCAGCCCTGTGGACAGCGTACTAGTGGAGGCAGGTATACCTCCACTGCGGTTCCGACGCCAACGTTTGCTGGCCGCTTATGCTGCCCATGTTCTAAGCTCGTCCAGGCATCCAAACTATCGTCTCATGTTCCCGCGATCGGTCGTCTGTCTGCCAGAACGTCGGCCCCGGTCTGGTTGTCCAATAGCGGTCTGCATCAAAGAGCTGCTCTCTGGGCTTCAGGTTTTCACTGTTCCACCTCGTTTCCGGGCTACTTTGCATACACCCCCATGGTGTGTTCGTCGCCCTTGCCTTCGGCTCGACTTGGCACAGCGCCCGAAGGACTCAGTCCCTCCAGAGGTCTTCCGCCGCCGCTTTTATTCCATCCTGGCCACGTATCAGGGCTCTGGTATTGTTTACACTGACGGTTCGATCGTTGCTGGTCGTGTCGGGTATGCGCTCACTCTAGGGGACCGTTCCGAACAACGTTCCTTGCAGGATGGCTGCAGCGTTTACACTGCTGAGGTGGTCGCCATCTTTCGTGCCCTAGAGTATATCCGCTCCTGCTCAGGTGAATCCTTCGTTATCTGTAGCGATTCCCTGAGCAGTTTACGAGCTCTCGACCAGTGTTTCCCTCGTTCCCATCTGGTGATGGCTGTCCAGGAGTCCCTGTCTACTCTTGATTGTTGCGGCCGCTCTGTGGTCTTTGTTTGGGCCGCAGGCCATGTTGGGATCCCCGGGAATGAGAATGTTGACCGCCTGACGAAAGAGGCCACCAGTCAACCACCTCTGGAGATTGGCCTCCCGGCGACTGATTTTCGGGCCCTATTACGCCGCAAAATTTTCGATTTATGGGACGCTGAATGGCGCAACCTGCCCGTACCAAACAAACTCCGTCGTATCAAGGCGTCGACGACTGTGTGGCGGTCGTCCATTCGGGTCTCCCGCCCGGAGTCTGTTGTCCTCTGTCGGCTGCGCATTGGGCACACTCGGCTGACACACGGCCACTTATTGCGCCGTGAGGACCCACCTCTGTGTCGCTGCGGCTCCGTTTTCTCTGTGGTGCACATTTTATTGGAGTGTCCGCTTTTAGCTGTAATCAGGCAGTCGTTCGCCCTGCCTGACACGCTCCCTGCCCTTTTATCTGATGACCCTGCTATGGCTGGGTTAGTTTTACGTTTTATTCGGGCAGGGGGTTTTTATCATTTAATCTGAGTGTTTGTGTTTTATTTTATTGTTTTGTGTTGATTCTGGCTTTTGACCTACAGTTTTAAACTCGGTTTTTAATGTGTTCTCGGTGGTTGGCTTTTCCTTTTTTTGTTCCTCTGGTCGGCCAACCACCGTCACACTCTGTGTGATTTACTTCGTTTTGCCTGGTCTTTATCTCCGTTTCTCTTCTTCTGTGTCGTCTGTGTTCTGTTCTGTTAATCGTTTTTATTCTCTGTGGGTGTTTTTAGGATTTGGAAAAAGGGACCGATCACCGTAGCAGTCTGGTCCCTTTAATCCCACAAACCAACCAACCAACTACATCTTTCACTTCTGCTCTGAAAAAACCGGTACAACTGGCCACTGTTGCTACGCAAACGGAGGTTGCTAGTGTTAGCACTAATACCTGCGTTTGCCAGTGCACTTGTGCTGCTGCGGTTGTTTTGCAACCTGCGGCTCTCCCCGCAACGTCGGACAAGGCTGTGGTTGCTGACATTGGGGTACTTCCTCCCTCCCCCCATATGGGGCCTTCTGCCCAGGTGAGTAATGCTCCAACTGTTGACAAGGCTCTGCATTCTAAGCCCCCCAAGACAAAGACGCCGAAGCTGAACGTTTTGCCACCTGAGGAGACTAGTCAGGGTCGGTCCGATGACGAAAATATCTGCTTGTGTCTGTGTATGTGCGGATGGATATATATGTGTGTGTGTGTGTGTGTGTGTGTGTGTGTGTGTGCGTGCGAGTGTATACCTGTCCTTTTTTCCCCCTAAGGTAAGTCTTTCCGCTCCCGGGATTGGAATGACTCCTTACCCTCTCCCTTAAAACCCACATCCTTTCGTCTTTCCCTCTCCTTCCCTCTTTCCTGACGAAGCAACCATTGGTTGCGAAAGCTAGAATTTTGCGTGTGTGTATGTGTTTGTTTGTGTTTCTATCGACCTGCCAGCGCTTTCGTATGGTAAGTCACATCATCTTTGTTTTTAAATAAGGACTATATATATGACTCTGAATGTGGCTCTCCAGCAGGGATACGACTTCCTCAAATCCTGCCCTGAAATCAGATCCATCCTTCACAAAATCCTCCCCCCCCCCTGCGGGTTCGGGGGTGAGAATAGGCCCGTGGTATTCCTGCCTGTCGTAAGAGGCGACTAAAAGGAGTCTCAACTTTTTCGGCCTTTAATGTGATGGTCCCCATTAGGGTTTGACCTCCAATTTTCCAAATTCAACAGAAGTACGAGCCTTTTGGGGAAGGACACCTTACGTGGTGCACCATCAGTCCTCTGTGCCCTAAGACCTTGGCACTCTTTATCGTCTGGATGTCGTAACTGCACCCTCCATCTCCTCCGTCTCTAATGACCTCGTTGTCGACGGGACGTTAAACACTAACCACCACCACCACCATCTCCTCACTCGGCTTCGAATAGGCCACAGCCCTATGACGCATGGCTTCCTGCTCCGGCGGGAGGACCCTCCAATGTGTGGTGCTTGTGGCGTCCGGGTCACTGTGGGCCACGTTTTATTGGATTGCGTTTTATTTTCTGACCAGCGGGTCGCGGCTGACTTGCCAGCGGACCTGCCATCTCTTTTAGGCAACACTCGGACGAATGTGGTTAAAGTGTTAAAGTTCTGTGCCATTTCAAATGTTTTTAAAAAGATTTTGAGGAGAGGATCTTAATTTGCTCACTGTCTGACAAGCTCGCCCATATTTTATGTAAGTAGTCAGCCAATAACAATTTCCTGTGACATTCTTGTTGCTCTGTTTCCCCTTTCCTTAGGTTTTACTTTCTTATGTAGCATTTTCCTTCTTTCTTTGAGTGTGTGCTTTAGTTTCCTTAGGTCTGTCCACATTCGTTCCTTTTAATGTGTGTCAGGGCGCTGATGACCTCGATGTTGAGCGCCCATAAGCCCCAACACACCACCACCACACCACCCTCATTTTGGGCGTATACACATGATGGATTGTGTAAGTTACGCCCTTAGTGCGTCACCATCTGCACCGATCATCACTATGGACTACCCATGGCACCCAAAATCCAGCACGGTAGCCAGCCCGTTGTGGTGGGGTCGTCATGTACCCTCTAGGTTCTAGCCCCCTGACAACACAGGGATCGTACTGCCGATGCCTGAGCTGACACCTCCCCACGTAAGCCAAGGAGTAGATGCCCATCTCTCTGGGGCATCGGGACTCCCGGCAACGGCCATCCTGCCAGGTGGCCTTTGCTGTGGCTGGGTGGCGCCCGTGGGGAGAGCCCCTGGTCGGAGTGGGTGGTATCGGGGCGGATGCCCCGCAATGAAGCGGGTGAAATCTCAATCTGGTGGTCGCTCGACTGCCAATGTCTCTAAGCGTGGTAAGGTGGAATTTAACGCTGTGACATATAACCCGAAATCGTTTCCTTCCCTAGCCACACCATGGGAGGAACGAAGGGCTGCAGACAGACAGGAGCCGTATTCGCCACGATACCTTGTATGCAGCAGATCTGATGGGGATTCGTTTTTGGGGACTAAGCCTCTTTTCTTCGTGCACAATCTCGAAGATAAGTTTGGGGAAGTGGCGTCTCTCTCCAAAATGAGGAGCGGGGCCATTCTGATACAAGCAGCTTCATCTGCACAGTCCCAGGCATTACTCGCCTGTGAGAAGCTCGGTGACATCCCCGTTACTGTCACTCCTCATAAGTCCTTAAATTTGGTCCAGGGGATTATTTCTCATAAAGATCTTCTGCTACAGTCAGATGACGAGCTACGTGAGAACCTGGAACGACGAGGTGTACACTTTGTCCGTCGTGTCTTTAGGGGGCCGAAGGATAATAGGGTCGCTACCGGTGCTTTCATCCTGGCCTTTGAGGGCGACTGCTTGCCTGAGAAAGTCAAGGTCATGATCTACCGGTGCGATGTCAACCCCTATGTCCCGCCCCCTATGCGATGCTTCCAGTGCTGGAAATTCGGACACATGTCCTCCAGGTGCACTGCCAGCCCCACGTGTCGTGATTGTGGACGACCTCCGCATCCTAATGCTCCATGTGCTCCGCCTCCCACCTGCGTTAACTGTGGGGAGCATCATTCTCCCTGCTCATCAGACTGTGCAGTCTATCAACGAGAGCGGAAGATACAAGAAATTAAGACCTTGGACCGTTTAACTTACCAAGAGGCAAAGAAGAAGCTCGAACGACTCAACCCCACACCTATGTTGAGGAGTTATGCTACCGTCCCACTGCCGCCACCAGCTCCTGCACAGACTCCCTTCTCTGTTGGTCCACAGAGAAATCAAGTACCGTCTGCCCCACCACTGGGACAGGTCACTCTCTCTTCCACTACTCCCAAAGCACCCAGTTTGGGAGCAGTGCGCCCCAAGCAACCGGGGACGTCACTCCCTACCTCTCAGCCGGGGAAGCGACAGACCTCTCCGGCTCCTCAGCCGGGGAAGCGACAGCTCTCTCCGGCTCCTCAGCTGGGGAAGCGACAGCTCTCTCCGGCTGCTCAGCTGGACCCCCCAGGGGCTCAGCATTCATTTGCTGGGTACGGGCTTGGCGACCCCGGGGTTCCTGAGCTGGGGACTGGTAAGCGCCACCTGTCCCCCGTCACCGTAAGCTCTGAGTACACTTCAGCGACCACCGTGCGGCGCGGCGGTGGAATGTTGTGTGTCTCAGGGAATGGGGATCTTGGCTTGGCCGCCCGGATCGCGAGGATGGAACAAACCTCTATAAAAAACCCCTCAATCTTCCGGTGTGCTCCGCGCCTATGAGATGCATGGCTGTTGAGGTGGAACAGTCGCAAGCGGGCAACCTCTGGGGCACCTGCCACACCCCAGTTGTATACGGCTTACTCAGGCACGCGGGGCTCTGTCTGAGCGGACCTTTAGTTCCCTAGCTGCTCGTGGGACCGCAATGGACCCTTCGACCTCTACATTTCCCCCTACCAGTGGATTGGGTGGGCCGCTGGTAGGCAAACACACCCCTTCGAAAAAGCGACTTCGTGCTTCGAGTCCTCCAGCTCCTGGTGTTGCTAGAGATTTATCAGACTGTTGTAACAGAGCACATGCTGATAATCAGAATGTGTTTTTAATTATTAAACGAAAGGAGGGTAGCTTTGAGAGGGTTTCTCCCTTTTACATCCACAAGGGTCTTGAAGGAATTGCAGGTACACTGAAATCTGTTAAGCGACTGCGCAATGGTACTCTCTTAGTTGAGACTTCTAGTTCCCGTCAAGTCGCTTCTCTTCGGAAAGCACCCTGTCTCGGAGAGTACGCTATCGAGACCGAGCTCCACTCCACACTCAACTATAGTAAGGGTGTTGTGACATGTAGGGACTTGGCGGATATCTCCACAGACGAGTTGAAATCTGAGTGGGCTGCCGAAGGTATTGTTGATGTGCAGAATATTATGAGGCGAGTCGATGGGGACCTAGTAAAATCCGACTCGTTTATTCTCACGTTCAGTTGCCCGCGACTTCCAGAGCATGTTAAAGCGGGGTTCTTACGTTTGCCAGTACGGCCATATTTCCCCAACCCAATGCGCTGCTTTAAATGTCAGCGCTTTGGGCATACTACATTGGGGTGCAATGGGATAGCCACTTGCGGTAAATGTGGTCAGCCTGCCCATGAAGGAGCTGATTGTTCGTCGCCTGTGAAGTGCGTGAATTGCTCTGGGAGTCACCCTGTCTGGAGCCGGGTCTGCCCCATCTATCTCGACGAACGGAAGATACAGGAGATTAAAACATCTAAGCGCATACCCTATGGTGAGGCCAAGAAGCTCTTTAAGGCCATGCAACCTCCTGTGTTTACTACATCTTTCGCTTCCGTTCTGAAAAAACCGGTACAAATGGCCACTGTTGCTACGCAAACGGAGGTTGCTAGTGTTAGCACTAATACCTGCGTTTGCCAGTGCACTTGTGCTGCAGCGGTTGTTTTGCAACCTCCAGCTCTCCCCGCAACGTCGGACAAGGCCGTGGTTGCTGACATTGGGGTACTTCCTGCCTCTTCCCCTATGGCGCCTTCTGCCCAGGCGAGTAAAGCTCCAACTGCTGACAAGGCTCTGCATTCTAAGCCCCCTAAGACCAAGACGCCGAAGGTGAAGATTTTGCCACCTGCGGAGACTGATCAGGGTCGGTCCGATGACGAGACCATCGTACTGTCTGACATCTCCCGTGGGTTGTCATCGGAGCTGATGGACATTGATGTCGACCGGGGGCGCTCTTCTCGCCCCAGGAATAAATCTCCGGCCAGTACGGGCTCTCCTCCAAAACACAGAGGCAGGGTGAAAGTTCAGCCACCCTGATCACTGGCTCCCATCTTACAGTGGAACCTGAATGGGTTCAGGACGCATGTGGCCGAACTACAACTCCTTGTACGTGAGTTCCCTTTGTGCTTATGTCTCCAAGAGACACATTTTCGGGCCACTGATGCTCCTTCTTTACGGGGCTATACCGTCTATCGGAAAGATGATCTGACGGGGGAAAGGGCAAAGGGTGGTGTTGCGGTTTTTGTCCGTGACACGCACCCCTCATCTGAGCTCCCTCTCGTTACAGACTTGCAAGCAGTTGCAGTTGACCTTCTTGTGGGTCGGAGGCTCACAGTCTGTTCACTTTACTTACCTCCTCAGGATGCGATAGACTCTGAGGCTCTCTCAGACCTTATTGGCCAACTTTCCCGCCCCTTTCTTCTTCTGGGGGACTTCAATGCTTATAATGTCTTATGGGGCTCGTCGACTACTTGCCCCAGGGGTCGCATTCTGGAACGCCTCATGGTGTCTGAAGAACTGTGCATCCTCAACTCTGGTGCCCCCACTCATTTCTGTACTGCTTCTGGGTCGTCGTCAGCTATTGACCTTTCCTTTTGCTCTCCAGCACTAGCGGATTCTGCTCTATGGGAGGTTGATGCTGACCTCCATTCTAGTGACCACTTCCCCCTTTGGATTCGCCTCCTGGATGAGGCTATGGCATTTCCGGTACCGTCCCGGTGGCACCTCTGCAGGGCTGATTGGACACTTTTTAGCCACCTGGCCGTTTTGGAACACCGTGACAGCGTCCACGAATGGGTAGACCATGTTACAGCTGTGATCTCCCATGCTGCTGAATTGTCAATCCCACGGTCATCCGGTCATCCCAAGAGGCGTCCTGTCCCTTGGTGGACCCCTGAGTGCCGCTCAGCCATCCGAGCCCGCCGTGCCGCTCTGCGCCGCTTCAAGTGCCGTCCCACGGCTGACAATCTTGCAACCTTTCGGGTGGCAAGGGCTAAAGCGCGACGCGTGATTAAAGAGAGCAAACGACGGTCATGGCAATCGTTCTTGAACTCCATCTCCCGCTCCACTAGTTCTACGAAAGTATGGGAAGCCATCAGGAGGATTTCCGGGAAACTCGGGCAGCTACCAGTCACGGCCTTGCTGCATCAGGGAAGTCTCCTCACGGCGCCGAGAGACATTGCCCAGACACTGGCAATGCATTTTGCGGAATCTACCGCCACTATTAACTGTGATCCAGATTTCTGCCGCTACCGCACTGCCATCGAGAGGGGTCACTTGGACTTCAGGTCTCCTAATTCTGAACCCTACAACTGCCCCTTCACAATGTGGGAACTGGATTCGGCGCTGTCTGTGGCTCATGATACTGCGCCTGGTCATGATCAAATCCGGTATAGCATGCTGCGCCACTTGTTACTGCCTTCCAAGGAAGTTCTCCTGAATTGTTTTAATATGATATGGTTATCCGGCACGTACCCTGACTCGTGGAGGGAAGCGATTTTGATACCCCTCCTCAAACCAGGGAAGGACCGAACGCATCCCAGTAGTTATCGGAGTATCGCCTTGACGAGCTGTGTCGGGAAGACGTTGGAACGCATGGTCAATCGTCGCCTGGTTTGGCTGCTCGAGACCAGGCAGCTCCTTAGCCCCTCTCAGTGTGGCTTTCGGAGATGGCGTTCCACTATAGACAACTTGACCCTGCTTGAGGCGGCCATCCAGCAGGCCTTCCTGCGTAACCAGCATTGTCTAGGTGTATTCTTTGACATTCATAAGGCGTATGACACTACTTGGCGCCGCCATATCCTCAATCAACTCCATGAGTGGGGCTTTCGTGGCCGTCTCCCCATCTTCATTCGGTCCTTTCTTTCCCACCGCCTCTTTCGCTATAGGGTTGGTAATGTGCTATCTGATTTGTATGTGCAGGAGAATGGTGTTCCTCAGGGAAGCGTTTTAAGTGTCACCCTCTTTGCCGTCGCCATTAACAGTATTACGTCCACTATCCGGAGTCCTGCCCAATGCTCCTTGTTTGTGGACGATTTTGCTGTTTTCTGTTCTTCCTCCAGTCTTGTCACTGCTGGTCGACAGTTGCAGCTTACGATACGGCGATTAGAGGCATGGACTGCGAAGACGGGTTTTACCTTTTCTGCAGACAAATGTGTGTGTGTTCATTTTAATCGTTCTCGACGTGCTTTTACCTCCCCTGAATTGCGTCTGAGGGACACCATTCTTCCTTTTAGCGACACTGTGCGGTTCCTGGGCCTCACTTTTGATTCAAAGTTGTCGTGGTTGCCTCACCTTAAAGACCTCAAGGTGCGGGCCCTGAAGGCACTGAATATTTTGAAGTGTCTGAGCCATCGGTCCTGGGGAGCAGATCGGGCGCGTCTGCTGCAGTTTTATAGGGCTTTCGTCCGATCGCGACTTGACTATGGTTGCACCGTGTATGGGTCAGCAAGGCCTTCGTATCTGAAGATTCTTGACGCAGTACACCATGAGGGTATCAGGCTGGCCACTGGTGCCTTCCGTACTAGTCCCATCCCCAGCCTGTGTGCTGAGGCAGGGGAACCGCCGCTCGCCATCCGGCGGAAACTCCTCATGGTGCGACGGGTGTGTCAATTCCTTGCCTGTCCTACCTCCCCTGCGTACCCTACCGTTGCCCGACCGCCTATGGAACGTCTCTTTTCCAGTCGTCCCAGGGCAACGAGACCGTTTGGGATTCGTGCCAAGCATTTGCTTGAGTCCCTTGGTGTGGAGCGTGTGGCCCCCCAACGACAAGGTTTTACTCGCCTGCCTCCCTGGTTGCTCCAGAGGCCCAGCGTCGTTTTAGACTTGTCGGAGTACCGGAGGAGCTGCACTCCTGCGTTTGTTTTTACCGCCTTATTTTACGATATTTTAAACCAGCATCCCGACCATGTACCAGTATTTACGGATGGCTCTAAACAGGGGGACTCTGTTGGTTGTGCTGTTGTTTTCCCTGATCGACTCGTCAAGTTACGGCTTCCTGCGGCGTTTACCATCTTTGATGCCGAATTGTTTGCGATCATGCGGGCATTGGAGCAGATGAGATGTGTCCCCAGTCGTAAGTTCCTCGTCTGTTCTGACTCCCTGAGTGCCCTTCAGACCGTGAAACACTTGTACCCAGCGGATACGGTCGTCCAGAACATCCATGATGCCCTACTCCACCTGCAGCGGCAGGGGAAGGAGGTTTCCTTCTGCTGGGTGCCGGGGCACGTGGGAATTACGGGAAACGAGTTGGCGGATGTGGCTGCCAAAGATGCATGTTCCCTCCCTGACGTTGTTGAATGTGCCGTCCCCCTCCATGCTGTTACCTCCCTCCTGCGTTTTCGCGTCATGCGTCAGTGGGAAGAGGAGTGGCTGGCAGTCGGTGAAAATAAGCTGCGTCTGGTGAAGGCCACCACGCGGCCATGGCGTACTTCCTCCCAGTCATGCAGGCGGGATGAGGTTCTCCTCACTCGCCTCCGCATCGGGCACAGTCCCTTCACACATGGTTTTCTACTCCGGCGGGAGGATCCCCCAATCTGCAGTGCTTGTGGCGTCCAGATTACTGTCCGCCACATTTTACTTGATTGTCTTCTATTCTCTGACCAGAGGGCGGTGGTTTCTTTGCCACCGGATTTGCCCTCTATTTTGCAAGACGACGCATCGTCTGTGGTGAAGGTTTTACGGTTTTGTGTCCTGTCCAATTTGTTGCCACGGATTTTAGGGAGAGGGTTTTAATGTGCAGCTGGATGACTGGCTCACCCAGATTTTAGGTAAGAGGTCCGCCAGTCACGAATACCTCCTTGTTTCCCTTCGGTTTATGTCCTCCCTTCCTTGTGTTTCCTTTCCTTTTCTTTTTTCGTGCACTCCTTCTCCTCTTGTTTTGCCTCTGTACGTGAGGATTTGGAACTGCGTCTTTTCGCTGTTCCCCTTGTTCGCTGTTCGTCTTAGTCCCTTCACTGCATGTGTTCCTGTTTTTATACGTTTGGGCGCTGATGACCTCGCTGTTTAGCGCCCGTAAACCTTAAACACACACACACACACACACGCTCAGCTGGAGACGCAACAGCCCCCTCCGGCCTCACTTGTTCGGAAGTGATCCCTTGGGGGAGTCCCTTCCAAGGACTTCCCCAGTGTCTCACAAGACACTAGCCAGTGGCTGAAGAAGCCACCGGCTGCTGGTCGAAGGGCTTCACGCTCTTCCTCTGTTCCTGATACTGCGTCAGGAAAGCCCTCCCAGCATGCCAACCCTCCTCCCAAAGACAAGAGAGAGAAGAGGAAGCTCTCCAAAAAGGATAAGGACCCAGTGGTTCCCGCACCAACGCTTCCTGTCAGCTCAGCCTCTGAGGATGAGGTCGAGCTCTTTGCGTCCCCTGATGACCTGGATCTCGCCGTCTCCTCAGAAACGATGGCCGTCGCGACGTCCGTCACTCAGTCGGCGGCAGCTTGTGACCCTGCGAAGTAATTTGCCTTTTCAGTGCCTGAATGCCCCTACAGGACACGCTTTGTACAATCCTCCAGTGGAATTGTGACGGATGTTTTAGCCATCTCCCTGAGATACGACAGCTTCTAAGCATGACACCTGCTTTCTGCATTGCTCTCCAGGAAACCTGGTTTCCGGCAATGCGGACCCCTGTCCTTCGTGGATACAGGGGTTATTACTGCAACCGTAGCACTTACAATTGTGTGTCAGGTGGAGCCTGCGTGTATGTCCTTACCTCTGTCTATAGTGCTCCTGTGCCCCTTCAAACATCATTGGAAGCTGTGGCTGTCCACGTTAGGACTACCCAGGACATAACCGTCTGCAGTGTCTATCTCCCTCCAGGTGGTACAGTCTCCCTGACCGAATTGGCTGCACTTGTCGCCCAACTCCCCACGCCTTTTCTTCTCCTGGGGGATTTTAACGCCCACAATCCCCTGTGGGGTGGAACGAAGGTTACTGGCCGAGGCAGAGAGGTCGAGAATCTCATCTCGCAACTCGACCTCTGCCTCTTAAACACTGACGCTGCCACACATTTCAGTGTGGCGCATGTCACGTTCTCGGCTATAGATCTGTCGTTGTGCAGCCCAGGGCTTGTACCATCGGTCCACTGGAGAGTCCACGAGGACTTGTGTGGTAGTGACCATTTTCCGATCTTCCTTTCACTACCACAGCGTAGCTCCCTTGAACGCTCGCCTAGATGGGCATTTAGCAAGGCAAACTGGGACACGTTCTCCTCTGCTACCACTGTTGAATCTCTCCCCCATGGTACCATCGATGTGGCGGTTGAGACACTGACTGCAGCGATTGTTTCCGCTGCGGAACGTACCATTCCTCGTTCGTTAGGGCGCCCCTGCCGAAAGTCAGTGCCTTGGTGGTCTCCAGAGGTCGCTGACGCCATTAAAGAACGTCGGCGAGCTTTTCAGCGACATAATCGGCACCCGTCTTTGGAGAACCTCATTTTATTCAAACGTCTCCGTGCTCAGGTACGGAGGCTTATCAAACCGCGGAAACAGGAATGCTGGGAGAGGTACGTTTCCAACATTGGTTCCCGTACTTCACCCTCCCAGGTGTGGCTGAAGATTCGGCGCATCTTTGGATTGCAGTACTCTACAGGTGTCCCAGGTCTTACCATAAATGGGGCGCTATCCACCGATGCCGATGCAACCGCCGAACATTTCGGACAGCACTATGTTCGGGCCTCTGTGTCGGGGAATTACCCGCCTGCGTTTCGCGCGCTCAAACGCCGGGAGGAAGGCAAACGGCTTTCTTTCGCTTCTCGCCACCCTGAGGCGTATAACGCCCCATTTAGTTTGTGGGAACTCCAGAGCGCCCTGGCACAGTGCGCCGATACAGCCTCTGGGCCAGATGGCGTCCACAATCAGATGCTCAAACACCTGTCCCCGGACTGTCAGCGAGGTGTTCTTGCCATCTTCAACCGCATATGGGGTGATGGTGTCTTTCCATCGCAGTGGCGAGAAAGTACCATCATTCCGGTGCTGAAGCCTGGTAAGGACCCGCTTACTGTGGATAGCTATCGGCCCATCAGCTTGACAAATACTCTGTGCAAGCTACTGGAACGCATGGTGAGTCGACGGCTGTGTTGGCTGCTCGAGTCTCGGGGTCTTCTGGCTCCATGCCAGAGCGGCTTCCGTCAGGGCCGTTCCACCGCCGATACTTTGGTCTTCCTTGAGTCTGCAGTCCGCACTGCCTTTTCCAGGCGCCAACATCTCGTCTCCGTCTTTTTCGACCTCTCCAGAGCATATGACACGACGTGGCGGCACCATATTCTCGCCACGTTGCACGGGTGGGGTCTCCGGGGCTCTCTCCCCATTTCTATTCAGAATTTTTTATCTGTTCGGACATTCCGCGTTTTAATTGGCACATCCCATAGTTCACTTCATATCCAGGAGAACGGCATTCCACAGGGCTCTGTATTGAGCGTGCCCCTTTTCCTTGTGGCCATTAATGGCCTTGCAGCAGCAGTAGGGTCGTCTGTCTCACCCACGTTATATGCTGACGATTTCTGCATCTCTTTCAGCTCCTCCACCATTGGTGTTGCAGAACGTAGGTTGCAGGGAGCCATACGCAAGGCGCAGGCGTGGGCCCTAGCCCATGGGTTTCAGTTTTCTCCTGCGAAGACTTGTGTTATGCACTTTTGTCGGCGTCGAACTATCCATCCCCACCCTGAGCTCTATCTTCAGGACGCTATGCTCAGGGTTGTAGACACTTTTCGTTTTCTGGGACTGCTGTTCGATGCCCGGCTTACTTGGCTGACACATATTCGTGAGCTCAAGCATCAGTGCTGGCAGCATCTGAATGCCCTCCGCTGCCTCAGCAACACAACTTGGGGTGCAGACCGTAACACGCTGCTGCAGCTCTACAAAGCCCTTGTGCTGTCCCGACTGGATTATGGGAGTGTGGCGTATGGCTCAGCGTCGCCCTCAGCGTTGCAACTGCTGGACCCCGTTCACCACTGTGGGGTTCGACAGCAGACAGGAGCATTCCGCACCAGTCCTGTTAATAGCCTCCTTGCTGAGGCTGGGGTTCCTCCGCTCCACATTCGGCGTCAACAACTCTTAGCCAACTATGCTGCCCACGTCCGTTGTTCTCCCCGTCACCCTAACTACCGTCTCCTTTTCGCCGATGCGGCCGTCCATATCCCACACCGGCGGCCGCGATCAGGCCTCGCAATTGGGATCCGTGTTCGGTCACTCCTTATTGAACTCGAGTCTTTGCCTCTTCCATCTGCTTTTCAGGTCCACCCACATACACCACCTCGGTGTATTCATCGGCCGCAGCTTCGGCTGGACCTCTCACAATGGCAAAAGGATTCAGTTCCTCCTGCAGTCTTGCGCCGCCAATTTCTTACTCTCCTCGACGCATCCCGTGAATCGGAGGTTATCTGTACAGATGGATCGATGGTTGATGGCCGTGTGGGGTACGCTTACGCTCATGCGGACTATGTCGACCAGCGCTCCTTGCCGGACGGCTGCAGTGTTTACACCGCAGAGCTAACAGCCATTTATCGTGCCCTTGAGCGTATTCGTACCAGCACTGGCGAGTGTTTTGTCATTTGCAGTGACTTGCTCAGTAGTCTGCAGGCTCTTGACCAGTGCTACCCACGCCATCTCATTGTTGTTGCCATCCAGGAGTCCGTTTATGGTCTTGAACAGCGTGGACGTTCCGTGGTGGTCATATGGACCTCGGGACACGTTGGGATAGCGGGAAACGAACACGCCGACAAGTTAGCTAAAGAAGCCACCCGCAAACTGCCGTTGGAGATCGGCCTCCCGGCAACTGATCTCCGATCGGTGTTACGCCGTCGGGTCTTTGGAATGTGGGCAGACGAATGGCGCACTCTGTCTGTACCCAACAAGCTGCGGCGTGTAAAGGAGGCCACGACCGTGTGGGGTTCCTCCATGCGGGCCTCTCGCAGGGATTCTGTTGTTCTGTGTAGGCTCTGCATTGGTCACTCTTGGCTGACGCATGGTCATCTGCTGCGTCGAGAGGACCCCCCTCATTGTCGCTGTGGTGTGAATATGACGGTGGCCCATATATTGTTGGACTGTCCTCTTTTAACCGCCCTCAGGCGAACGTTTGATCTCCAGGGTGCTTTATCATCTCTTTTAGGTGACAATGTCTCTATGGCAGATCGGGTTTTAAGTTTTCTTCGCGCAAGCGGGTTTTATAGGTCCATTTAAATTTTTTTAACATCACCCTCTTATGAGCTGTCTCTTCTAATTAGTTTTGTGGTGTGATTCGACTCCTCCCTAAACTTTTAGGCTGGAGGTTTTAACGTGTTGCAGAGTGGCTGCCTCATCCTATTTTTTTCGTGATCAGCCTGCCACGTTCCTCTGCTGAACTGTTTTACTTCTTTCTGCGTTTCTTCTCTTTGTTGTTTTTGTTGCTGTGCTCCGTTTTCCATGTTTCTTTATTATTGACCTTGGGGATTTTCTTCCCCTGGAATTTTTATCTTGTGTTTTGCATGACTCCTGGATGGTTTCACTGTGCTCTGTGTGTTCATGAAACAAGGGACCGATGACCTATGCAGTTTGGTCCCTTTAATCCTCCAACCAACCAACCAACCATCTGCACTGACGACGCCCATGGACCACATGTCACCTAACATCCAGCACGGTAGCCAGTCCGTTGTAGTGGGGCCGCCATGTACCCTGTTGGTTGTAGCCTCCTGACAACACAGGGATCGCTCTACTGATGCCTGCGCCGTTAACTCCCCACGTATGCCAAGGAGTAGATGCCCATCTCCCTGGGGCATCGGGACTCCCGGCAATGGCCATCCTGCCAGGTGGCTTTTGCTGTGGCTGGGTGGCGCCCGTGGGGAGAGTCCTTGGTCGGAGTAGGTGGCATCAGGGTGGGTGACACGCAATGAAGCGTGGCACATCTTCTCTTGCTGGTGGCCAGCCACCAGCAGTCTCTGAGCGTTCGAGGGCCCATTTTAAAGGTAACGTTTATGACCCCAAATCGTTCCCCTCCCTCGCCACACCATGGGAGGAACGAAAAGCATTGAATGAAAGTGAAACGTATTCGCCCAGATATCTTGTCTGTACCAGAGCTGATGGGGAATCTTTTCTATCTGTGAAGCCTCAGTTCTTTGTAGAGCATTTAGAGGACAAGTTTGGGGAGGTGGAGGGCTTGTCCAAGATGCGGTCCGGATCGGTGTTGATAAAAACGGCATCCTCCGCCCAGTCGCGGGCCTTGCTCGCTTGTACTAAGCTGGGGGATGTCTCCGTCACTATCAAGCCCCATAAAGGTCTGAATATGGTCCAGGGCATTATCTTCCACAGGGATCTCCTTTTACAGTCCGATGACGAGCTGCGCGCCAACTTGGAGCGCCGAGGTGTCCATTTCCTCCGGCGCGTCCACCGGGGTCCGAGGGATCGTCAAGTTGCCACCGGTGCCTTCATCTTGGCCTTCGATGGTGACACGTTACCTGAGAAGGTCAAGGTGATGGTGTACCGTTGTGATGTCAAGCCATATATCCCTCCCCCAATGCGGTGCTTCAAGTGTTGGAAGTTCGGCCATATGTCTTCACGCTGTGCTTCCGACCTCGTCTGTCACCATTGCGGTCGACCATCCCATCCTGATCATCCCTGTGCCCCGCCTCCAATCTGTGTGAACTGTGGTGCGCACCATCCGCCTTGCTCGCCAGACTGTCCGATTCTGCAGAAGGAGCGGAAGATCATGGAAATCAAGACTCTCGACCGCCTGACGTACACTGAGGCGAAGCAGAAATGTGATCGGCTTCATCCAGTGCGCATGACAGCTTCTTATGCCGCAACTGTCACTCCTGCTACAGTTCCATCCGCTCCAGTCAGCTGTCAGAGTCGAAGGCCCACACCTGCCCCCTTGATGGTGGGGGGCACTAAACCCACTGTTGCTCCTGCTCCATCTCCTTCAGGAGCAACCCCCCCCCCCCAAACCATCTTGGACATTAGATCCCCCTTCCTAGCCGGAGAAGCGTAAGACTTCTTCGGCTACTCTCGTCAGGACAGGGTCCCTTGGAGACCTCCCTTCCCAAGTTCCGACCGGTACCAAAGCCGACAGCCACAAGTGGCTTAAACAACCGCCGGTCTCTGGTCGTCGGGACGCACGGTCGTCGTCTGTCCCTGAGACTGACCCCGTGATGCCCTCCCAGCCTGAACCACCAAAGGCACAGCGCGAGAAGCAGAAGCAGAAGAAACTCCCCAAGGCTACTGACATTGCGGTGGCACCCATTCCACCGCTTCCTACAAGCTCTGCGTCTGAGGATGAGGTGGAGATTCTGGCGTCCGCTGACGACATGGATCTCGCCAGTCCCTCGGACGCAATAGATGGCTGTTGTCCAGGTGGTGACTCAGTAGCAGCAGGGGCCCCGGAGGCGTAATCTGCCTCCCCAGTCCCTTCACGCCTTTCCCATCCATGGCTAATACCATCCTCCAATGGAACTGCAGCGGTTTCTTCCACCATCTAGCTGAGCTCCGCCAACTTATCAGCCTTCATCCTTCGCTTTGCATTGCTCTGCAGGAAACTTGGTTTCCAGCAATTCGAACCCCCGCCCTCCGTGGCTATCGGGGTTACTTTAAGAACCAGGCAGCTTATGAAAGGGTGTTTGGTGGCGTCTGCATATATGTCCTTAACTCTCTTCACAGCGAGTTTGTACCTCTACAAACAGCTTTAGAGGCTGTCGCTGTTCGGGGGTGGACGCCTCAGGCTATTCCCCCCTGCGGGTTCGGGGATCAGAATAGGCCCGCGGTATTCCTGCCTGTCGTAAGAGGCGACTAAAAGGAGTCTCAAATGTTTCGGCCTTATGTGATGGTCCCCTCTCGGGTTTGACCTCCATCTTTCTAAATTATTCCGAAGAGCGAGCCAATTGGGGAACGGCGCCTTACATGGTGTACTGTATCCGTCGTGCATTGAGACCTTTAGCCAACTTTTTCGTCGATGCAATGGTGTCCCGCTCGTTGTCCGTCTCTTGGGCGGGGATACGTCACTGGGTGCGATTACCACGCTGCACTCTGCAGTGTTGCTTTTAACTGCGACGACGACCTAGGACGTTTTTGCACCTAAGATCCAGCACGGTAACCAGTCTGTTGTGGTGGGGCCGCCATGTACCCTATTGGTTGTAGCCCCCTGACAACACAGGGATCGCTCTACTGATGCCTGCGCCGTTAACTCCCCACGTATGCCAAGTAGTAGATGCCCGTCTCCCTGGGGCATCAGGACTCCCGGCAATGGACATCCTGCCAGGTGGTTATTGCTGCGGCTGGGTGGCGCCCGTGGGGAGGGCCCTTGGTCGGAGTAGGTGGCATCAGGGCGGATGACCCGCAATGAAGCGTGGTACATCATCTCTAGCTGGCGGCCAGCCGCCAGCAGTCTCTAAGCGTTCTTGGGCTCAATTTAATGCTCAAAAGTACGATCCGAAAACGTTCCCCTCTCTGGCCACGCCGTGGGAGGAGCGTAAGTCTCAGGATGGAGGTAATAGTTATTCGCCCCGATTCTTAGTCTGCACGAGAGCTGATGGGGAGTCTTTTCTATCCACAAAGCCTCAGTTCTTCGTCGAGCATTTAGAGGAGAAGTTTGGGGAGGTGGAGGGCTTGTCCAAAATGCGCTCTGGGTCAGTACTGATACAAACGGCATCCTCTGCCCAGTCATTCAGGTTACTTGCTTGTGACAAGTTGGGGGATGTTCACGTTACCATTACACCACATAAGAGTTTAAATATGGTCCAGGGAGTTATTTTCCATAGGGACCTACTTTTGCAGTCTGACGACGAGCTGCGCGCCAAGTTAGAGCGTAGAGGTGTTCATTTCGTCCGGCGCGTTCATCGGGGTCCGAAGGACAATCAGGTTGCTACCGGTGCCTTCATCTTGGCCTTCGAGGGTGATACATTACCGGAGAAGGTCAAGGTGATGGTCTACCATTGTGACGTCAAGCCCTTCATCCCTCCCCCGATGCGGTGCTTCAAGTGCTGGAAGTTCGGGAATATGTCCTCTCGCTGTACTTCTAGCCTCACATGTCGAGATTGTGGATGCCCATCTCATCCCGATACTCCATGTGCCCCGCCTCCCATCTGTGTCAACAGCAGAGAGCATCATTCCCCTTGCTCGCCTGGCTGCAAAGTCCTTCAGAAAGAGCGCAAAATCATGGAATATAAGACCCTGGACCGGCTGACCTATACTGAGGCCAAAAGGATATATGACAGACTCCATTCCGTGAGAATGACATCTTCTTATGCAGCTGCTACAACAACTGTGCTAGCCCCATCAGTTTCGAGACTTCCAGCCAGCTCGATGAGCAGTACAACTCCTCCTGCCCCCTTGCCCGTGGGGTGCTCTACCCAACCGGTTGCTCCTGCACCACCTACCTCAGGAGCAACCTCCTCCCACCCGTCGGGGACGTCCGTCCCCGCTTCTCAGCCGGAGAAGCGTCTAACTTCTTCGGCTACTCTCGCCCGTAAGAGTTCCCTTGGGACCCTCCCTTCCCATGGTTCCACCAGCGGGAAGGATGACGGCCGCCAGTGGCATAAGTCCTCACCAGCGGCCGGGCGTAGGGCTTCACGATCCTCCTCTGTCCTGGAGACTGAATCGGTGAAGCCTTCCCAGCCGGTGAAACCCAAGGTTCAGCGAGAGAAGTCCAGGAGAAAGACCTCTTAGGCCAAAGAACTTGCGGTGGCACCAACCCCACCGCACCTTTCGCGCTCTGCGTCTGAGGATGAAGTCGAGATTCTGGCGTCTGCTGAGGACCTTGATCTCGCTGGTCCCTCAGACGCCATGGATGCCTCTCGTACGGATACTGAATCGGTGGCATTGAATGAACAAGCGGCGTAAATTGCCTTCCCAGTCCTTTCACGCCTTTCTCAGCCATGGACAATATCATCCTCCAGTGGAACTGCGGCGGTTTTTTCCACCATCTAGCTTTCTTCTGCATTGCTCTTCAGGAATCTTGGTTTCCAGTAATGCGAACCCCCGCCCTCCGTGGCTATCGGGGTTATTATAAGAACCGGGCAGCATATGAAAGGGTGTCGGGTGGCATCTGCCTCTATGTCCTTCACACTCTGCACAGCGAGTCTGTCCCTCTCCAAACACCTTTAGAGGCTGTCGCTGTTCGGGTGTGGACGCCACAGGCTGTTACCGTCTGCAGTCTTTACCTTCCACCGGATGGTGATGTCTCGCAGCATGTCCTGGCTGCGCTGATAGCCCAATTGCCGCCACCTTTCTTGCTATTGGGCGACTTCACCGCCCATAACCCTCTGTGGGGTGCGTCAGTGGCAACAGGTCGAGGCGCCATCGTTGAGCATTTATTGTCGCAGCTCGATCTCTCGATTTTAAATGATGGTGCCTTCACACACTTCAGTGTGGTGCATGGCACATACTCCGACATTGACCTTTCAATCTGTAGCCCTAGCCTCTTACCGTCTGTCCAATGGAGTGTGCATGACGACCTGTGTGGTAGTGACCACTTTCCGATCTTTCTGTCACTACCACAGCGTCACTCTTCTGGGCGCCCTAGCAGATGGGCTATGAATAAGGCTGACTGGGACTTGTTCTCCTCCACTGCCGCTCTTGAGCCTCTCTCTAATGACGACATTGATGCGGTGGTTCAATCGGTCACCACCGGCATCGTTACTGCCGCCGAATCTGCCATTCCCCGCTCCTCTGGGTCCCCTCGGCGCCGGACTGTGCCTTGGTGGTCGCCTGAGATCGCTGCAGCGATTACAGATCGCCGGCGGGCGCTACAGCGTCACAAGCGACATCCCTGCATTGAGCACCTGATCACCTTCAAACGGCTGCGTGCGCGGGCCCGCCGCCTTATCCGCCAAAGCAAGCAGGAGTGCTGGGAGCGGTACGTGCTCACCATTGGCCTCCATCTCACTCCATCGCAGGTCTGGGCCAAGATTCGACGCGTCTACGGCTATCGGCCACCTGTCAGCGTCCCTGCGCTCTCACTGAATGGAACAGTTTGTACTGACTCCGACGTCATTGCAAACCACTTAGCAGAGCATTTTGCTATGAGTTCCGCTTCTGCGAATTACCCCCTGGCCTTCCGCTCCATTGAAGAGCGGATGGAACGTCGGAGCCTTTCGTTTCGCACCCACCATCCAGAATCGTACAATGTTCCATTCAGTGAGTGGGAATTCCGCAGTGCCCTTGCCGCTTGCCCTGATACCGCTCCTGGACCAGATAGCATCCACTGCCAGATGCTGAAACACCTCTCAGTGGCCTGCCAGCGACGCCTCCTCGACCTTTACAACCGTATTTGGGTCGAGGGTGAGTTTCCGTCGCAATGGCGGGCAAGTATCGTTATCCGCATTCTGAAACCAGGCAAGAACCCTTTGGAGGTGGACAGCTACCGCCCCATTAGCCTCACCAACGTTCTTTGCAAGCTTCTCGAACGGATGGTGAGCCGGCGCTTGACTTGGGTACTGGAGTCTCGGGGCCTTCTGGCTCCGTCTCAGGGTGGGTTCCGTAAAGGCCGCTCCGCCGCCGACAATTTGGTGAGCCTGGAGTCGGCCATCCGTACTGCCTTTGCCCGCCGTCAGCAGCTGGTCGCTGTCTTTTTCGACATGCAGAAGGCGTACGATACGGCATGGCGTCATCTCATCCTTTCTACGCTTCATGGATGGGGTCTTCGGGGCCCTCTGCCGATCTTTATCAGCAATTTTCTGTCGTATCGTACCTTCCGCGTGCAAGTCGCAGCCTCATATAGTTCCACCCACGTCCAGGAGAACGGTGTGCCACAGGGATCTGTTTTAAGTGTCTGCCTGTTTTTAATAACCATTAACGGGCTCGCTGCGGCTGTGGGAAATTCTGTCTCTGCTTCCCTGTATGCTGACGACTTCTGCCTTTATTACAGCTCTCCTGGCATTGCAGTTGTTGAACGTCAGCTACAGGGTGCTATACGCGAGGCGCAGTCTTGGGCTGTAGCTCATGGGTTCCAGTTTTCGGCAGTCAAGACCTGCGTTATGCATTTCTGCCGGCGACGCACTGTCCACCCGGAGCCGCGGCTTTATCTTGCCGACGAACTTCTTTCAGTGGTGGAATCACACAGGTTTTTGGGGGTGGTTTTCGATGCCCGGTTGACTTGGCTGCCTCATATCCGGCAGCTTAAACAGGCGTGTTGGCGGCATCTCAACGCTCTGAGATGCTTGAGCCACACCCGCTGGGGCGCCGACCGATCTACCCTGTTGCGGCTCTACCAGGCGTTAATCCAGTCCCGCCTGGATTATGGGAGCCTGGCTTATGGCTCAGCATCCCCCTCTGCGTTGCGGGTGCTGGACCCAATACTAAACAGCGGGATCTGACTTGCCACTGGTGCCTTCCGCACCAGCCCTGTGGACAGCATCCTTGTTGAGGCAGGTGTCCCTCCACTGCGGTTACGACGCCAACAATTACTGGCTGCTTATGCTGCCCATGTTTTAAGCTTGCCTGGGCATCCAAATTACCGTGTCCTGTTCCCGCAGTCAGTGGTCTGTCTGCCAGACCGTCGGCCCCGGTCGGGTTGTCCGATCGCCGTACGCGTCAAGGAGCTTCTCTGCGGGCTTGGGTTTTTCCCTGTTCCACCTCCTTTCCGGGCACCCCTGCGTACGCCCCCGTGGCGTGTTCCTCGCCCTTGCCTTCGGCCCGACTTGGCACAGGGCTCGAAGGACTCGGTCCCTCCAGAGGCCTTCCGCCGCCGCTTTTATTCCATCCTGGCCACGTATCCGGGCTCTGGAATTGTTTACACCGATGGTTCGATGGTTGCTGGTCGTGTCGGGTATGCGCTAACTCTAGGGGACCATTCCGAACAACGGTCCATGGCGGCTGGCTGCAGCGTTTACACTGCTGAGCTGGTCGCCATATTTTGAGCACTAGAGTATATCCGCTCCTGCTCAGGTGAGTCCTTCGTTATCTGTAGCGATTCCCTGAGCGGTTTACGAGCTCTCAACCAGTGTTTTCCTCGTTCTCGTCTGGTGATGGCTATCCATGAGTCCCTGCATACTCTTGCGCGTTGCGGCCGCTCTGTGGACTTTGTTTGGACCCCCGGTCATGTCGGTATCCCGGGCAATGAACATGTTGACCGCCTGGCGAAAGAGGCCACCAGCAAGCCATCTCTGGACCTTGGCCTCCCAGAGACTGATTTGCGGGCAGTCTTCCGCCGCAAAATCTTGGCGCTATGGGACGAGGAATGGCGCGAACTGCCATTGTCCAATAAACTCCGTGCTGTCAAGGAGACGACGGCTGTGTGGCGGTCATCCCTGCGAGCCACTCGCAGGGAATCGGTAGTTCTTTGCCGGCTCCGCATTGGCCACTCCCGGCTGACACACAGTTATTTACTGCGCCGGGAGGACCCTCCTGTATGTCGCTGCGGGGCGGCTTTGACAGTGGCCCACATTCTGTTGGCCTGCCCCCTTTTAGCTGTGGTCAGGCAGACATTTGCGCTGCCTGATACGCTCCCTGCCCTTTTAACAGACGACTCCACTATGGCTGACTTAGTTTTACGTTTTATTCGGGCAGGGGGATTTTATCATTTAATCTGAGTGTTTCTGTTTTATTTTTGTTTTGTGTCGACTCTGGCCTTTGGCCTATGATTTTACACTGATTTTTTAATGTGTTTCTAAGTGGTTGGCTTTTCCTTTTTTATTTGTATGGTCGGCCAACCACCGTTTATCTCTATGTGGTTTTCGTTCGTTTCGTTTTGTCTTGTCTTTGTCTCAGTCTGTCCTGTTCTGTATCGTCTGTGATCTCTTCTGTTCCTCGTTTTTGTTCTCTGTGGGTGTTCTATGTCTTTGGAAAAAGGGACCGATGACCATGGCAGTCTGGTCCCTTTAATCCCCCAAACCAACCAACCAACCTTTGTCGGCTCCGCATTGGCCACTCCCGGGTGACACACAGTTACTTACTGCGCCGAGAGGACCCTCCTGTATGTCGCTGCTTATCTGATGACCCTGTTATAGCTGCCTTAGTTTTACGTTTTATTAGGGCAGGGGTTTTTTATTCTTTATTCTGAGTGTTTCTGTTTTATTTTATTGTTTTGTGTTGATTCTGGCCTCTGGCCTCCGGTTTTAAACTGATTTTTGTAATATGTTTTAAGTGGTTGGCTTTTCCTTTTTTTATTTCTATGGTCGGCCAACCACCGTCACACTCTGTGTGATTTTAGTTCGTTTTGCCTGGTCTTTGTCTCAGTTTTTCTTGTTCTGTGTCGTCTGTGCTTTATTCTGTTAATCGTTTTTATTCTCTGTGGGTGTTTTTAGTACTTGGAAAAAGGGACCGATGACCGTAGCAGTCTGGTCTCTTTAATCCCACAAACCAACCAACCAAGCCACAGGCTATTACCGTCTGCAGTATTTACCTTCCACCGGATGGTGCTGTCGCGCAGCATGTCCTGGCTGCTCTGATCGCCCAACTGCCGCCACCTTTCTTGTTGCTGGGCAATTTCAATGCCCGCAACCCTCTATGGGGTGGGACTGTCTCCGATGACCGCGGTCGTGCCGTGGAGCATTTGTTGGCTCAGCTCGACCTTAGCCTATTGAACACTGGTGCTCCCACGCATTTCAGTGTGGCCCATGGCTCGTTCTCGGCCATCGATCTCTCTCTTTGCACCCCCGGACTTGTCCCATCCCTCCACTGGAGAGTGCATCCTGACCTGTGTGGTAGTGACCATTTTCCCATCTATTTGTCTCTGCCCCAGTGTCATTCTTCTGGGCGCCTGCCCCGCTGGGCTCTCCACAGGGCTGACTGGTCGAGTTTTACTTCCGCGGCAACTGTTGAGTCTCCCCCACAGGGTGACATTGACGAGGTGGTCCGTGTCTTAACCACGTTAATCATTTCGGCGGCCGAGGCTGCCATCCCCCACTCTTCTGGACTCCCTCGGAGGAAGGCTGTACCCTGGTGGTCGCCGGAGATTGCTGAGGCTATTCGCGACCATAGACGGGCCCTCCAGCGTCATAGGCGGCACCCGTCTCTCGAGGCCCTCATCTCCTTTAAGAGGCTCCATGCCTTCGCCCATCGTCTTATTACACGGCGTAAGCAGGAATGCTGGGAGCGGTATGTCTCATCCTTGGGCTCCCGTGCCTCCCCCTCGATCGTGTGGTCCCGGATACGGCGCATTTATGGACACCAGACCCCTATGGGTGTCCCTGGGATCTCCTTGGACGGCGCTGTCTGCAAGGACGCTGCCGCCATTGCTGAACACCTTGCTGCGCACTTTGTTAAGAGCTCTGCGACTGCAACTTATCCCCCCGCCTTTCGCTCTTTCAAGGAGCGAGCCGAGCAGACGCCGTTATCGTTCTGCACGCGTCGTTCTGAAAAATACAATGCTCCTTTCAGCGAGAGGGAATTCCTCGCTGCCCTCGCCGATTGCCGTGATACAGCACCAGGACCGGACTGCATCCACGCACAGATGCTGAAGCATCTCTCCAGGGACTGCCAGAGACACATCCTCACCATCTTTAACCGCATCTGGAGTGAGGGCGTGTTCCCGTGGCAATGGCGAGAGGGTCTTACTGTCCCCATCTTGAAGCCCGGTGCGGACCCACTGGCGGTGGACAGCTATCGTCCCATTACCCTCACCAACGTTTTGTGCAAATTGCTCGAACATATGGTGGGGCGGCGATTGTGTTGGGTCCTTGAGTCGCGCGGTCTCCTCGCTCCATCCCAGGGTGGCTTCCGTCGGGGCCGGTCTGCCACGGACAATTTGGTGCGGCTGGAATCTGCTATCCGTATGGCCTTTGCCCGACGTCATCATCTCGTTGCTGTATTTTTCGATCTGCGGAAGGCGTATGACACCGCATGGAGGCATCACATCCTCGCCACGTTGTATGAGTGGGGTCTTCGTGGTCGGCTCCCGGCTTTTCTTCGAAGCTTTTTATTGCGCCGCTCTTTCCGGGTGCAAGTCGGTGCCGCCTCTAGTTCATCTTATATACAGGAAAATGGGGTCCCACAGGGCTCGGTGTTGAGCGTCTCCTTATTTCTAGGGGCCATTAATGGTCTGGCTGCAGCCGTGGGATCGTCGGTGTCTCCTTCTTTGCATGCTAACGACTTCTGCATCTCATTTAGCTCCATGGGCTCTGACTCATGGTTTTCAGTTCTCTGCAGCCAAGACACGAGTTCTGCACTTCTGCAGGCGTCGGACGGTCCACCCTCATCCTGAACTTTACCTCGACGGCCACCTGCTTGAAGTGGTGGACACTTGCCGCTTCTTGGGATTCGTGTTTGATGCCAGGCTCACATGGGTTCCTCATGTTACTCAGCTGAAGCAAAAATGCTGGTGGCACCTCAACGCCCTCCGCTGCCTTAGCCACACGTCTTGGGGTGCAGATCGCTGCACGCTGCTGCGATTGTACAGAGCCCTTGTGCAGTCCCGGCTTGATTATCGGAGCCTGGCCTATGGGTCTGCATCACCCTCAGTGTTGAGGTTGGTAGACCCCATACACCACTGTGGGGTTCGGCTTGCAACTGGCGCTTTTCGTACGAGCCCCGTGGATAGTCTACTGGTGGAGGCCGGGGTTCCCCCGCTCCGGATTCGCCGCCAACCTCTGCTCGCCGACTATGCTGTCCACGTGCATTGCTCGCCAGGCCATCCCAATCGTCGCCTGCTTTTCCCTGCCATGGTCCTCCATCTGCCCGAACGGCGACCTAGGTCTGGGCTTTCCGTAGCTGTCCGTGTCCAGTCCCTGGTGTCGGAACTGGGGTCATTCCCTCTTCTGCCTCCCTTCCAGGTCTGTGCACCTACGCCTCCCTGGTGTTTGTCCCGGACGTCTGTCCATCTGGACTTGGGACAGGGAGCCAAGGGCTCGGTTCCGTCCGTGGCCCTCCGTCGCCGTTTTCTTGCGCTCCTCGCCTCATTTTCGGACTGTGAGCCTGTCTACACTGATGGTTCCCTGGTTGATGGTCGCACTGCCTACGCTTTTGCTCACGCAGCCCATGTTGAGCAACGCTCCTTGCTGGCTGGCTGCAGTATTGTACTGCAGAGCTGGTGGCCATCTTACGCGCTCTTGAGCATATGCGTTTCTGCTCAGGTAGGTCCATCGTCATCTGCAGTGACTCCCTGAGCAGCCTTCAGGCCATCGACCGCTGCTATCCCTCTTCTCCTCTGGTGTCCTCCATTCAAGAGTCTGTTTCTGCCATTGCCCGTTCTGGTCGTTCGGTGGTCTTGGTTTGGACGCCAGGTCATGTTGGCATCCCGGGGAACGAACGTGTTGACAGGCTGGCCAAAGGGGCGATCGACACCCCAGATTTGGAGATCGGGCTCACAGCTCGCGATCAGCAGCTGGTGTTGCGCCGTAAGGTGCTTGGGGTGTGGTCTGCTGAGTGGCGAGGCATGACGGCGCCTAATAAACTGCGGGCTGTCAAAGAGACGACCGATGTGTGGCGCTCCTCCCTGTGGTATTCTCGCAGGGACTCTGTTATCCTGTGTCGGCTCCGCATCGGCCATACATACCTGACGCACGGCCATCTTTTGCGTCAGGAGGATCCCCCCCTGTGTCGGTGTGGGTCCCGGCTGACGGTCGCCCACGTTTTATTGGAGTGTCCCCAACTGCGCACCCTTTGGCGGTCTTTTAATCTCCCGGGCACCTTGCCTTTGATTTTATGCGACAATGCCTCCATGGCTGACAGTGTTTTACATTTTATCCGTGCTAGTCCTTTTTATGGTTCCATTTAGAGTGGTCCTGGACCTTTCCCGTAGTGTGTCTCTTGTCCTCGAGTCTCTCATATTTGGTTGCAGATTTTAGCGTGTAGTTGGTTGGTTGACTCTTTCCCTTTTTTGTTGTTGTGGTCAGTCAACCAGTCTCCGGTCATCTTCTTTTGTTCTGTTTCCTTTTGTCTGGTGTCTTCGTGTCTGTAGTGTTCGTTACTGCATTTGTGTTCTTTTAGGGCCTGGGGGGGAGTCTCCTTCCCCTTGGGGTTTTATCTGCTCCGCGACTTTATGTCTCGCCTGTTTTTGGAATGGGGGACTGATGACCTTAGCTGTTTAGTCCCCCTTAAACTTCCCAACAACCACCATCACCACCAACATCAGATCAGACAGTAATTGAAATTGGGCAGAGATAAGATAAATTCCAACATAGGTTAAGGCATAGGGTAAAGTACTAGTGGTTAAATATGGATGGGTTAGTATTAAGAGTAAAGTAGTTAGTTCAGCCACTCTAAAAGTATGATATATATAATTCCTCATCAGTTACATATTAATGAATCTACTAGTCCTCAATTGAAAGTAGATTTCTGCAAGAACCATAACTATATCAAGAAGACAAATCCTCAATCTTTAGTTTTTCCTTTGCTACTCATTACATACGAATTATTAGTGGTCATCAAAGTATTTTCAATAAGGCATTGGAGAAAATTAACGAGTTTTCATTAATAATCAGATAATATGCTAACATTTGTATGTATTGAAAAACATGGACTTGCTGTAACATACAGCAGCATTGAAAAGTTCAGATTTGTGTAGACATTGTGACAAAAAACATCTTGTGTCTATTCTCAGGAGATAGCATGACTTGTACAGATACCAGACATGTCGTAAACATCATCCATATCTTATAGTATTAAGATGGCAAAAGAATAATTAAATAAGATTACCAATGGTTTGGGCATTGAAGTGGTAGAAAATTACATGAAAATAAACCTATGTGCATCTTAAATCCAGGGAATCACAACATAAAATTCCATTTTCCTTATACTCCACAGATGAATTACAGAAGTGATACAAACATAATTAATTTCTTTCTGATAAATGTTCCTTTTCCAATTACATATTAGATCATGGCAAAGTATTTTCATATTTGATAGTAAATCAGTGTCTATCCAGAGACTTTCACATAATAGGTATGGCAACAGTTGAAACCAGATGAGAACACATAGAGAAGGCTAAAAACAGTCTGACCTAATTGTAATCACATCTCAGTTGTAAAATAATAGTACATTGCTATGAAGACACAGATCTCTTATGTAAACTTCACACCAGTTTTAAACATTTTCTCAACTTTTCACAAAATCGGATGAGATTATGACTTTGTCAGCTTAATGAGAATGACTGTATAGACATCACGAGTAAATATTACACCAACTCTCCTCAAAATTCATACTCTGGTTTTGTTATTAAACTACACATTATTAAATCAGCCCGAAGTTTGTACTCATATCCAGATAACCAGAAAAAGGCAGCTTGCGCAGTATAAAATATGTGCACCAGTTCCTTTTGGCATCCAGTCTCTAACTACTCATCCGAATCAGAAAGTGGAAGAGGATGAGTTTATACAGATAAGTAAGAGAGGATGTGACTTGAAACGGAAATAGTCATACCAGCTTGGAGCCTTGGGTTCGCCACCCCCAAATTGAAAAACAGAGCTTGCAATCTCCTGAGAAATATTTCGTTAGAATGATTTGAAGCTGTCATCATTTGAAATAACATCTGTTCTTACTCTCCTCACACAATTTTTATGCTTATCATTAAATGTTTCATCAGAATTCATAGCTTTGATAGAATCACACAATATTTTTGAACATCTTCTGCCAGATATTTAATATCCATACCACACAAACAGTCAGTCACATCATCTGCTTTTACATTGAAAATGTCATGTAATAGATCCTGTTCCTTCACACTGAATGACCATATACTAAATTACTTTGTTCATAATTCACTGGTACACAGTAGCAAATCACTATACAATGAATCTAAATAAAAAAAATGGGTATCATTTTGAAAATACTGGTTACCAAAAATAATTGAAGTTGGTATTGTTTTGTTCTTCCAAACCCTAAGTTAAGTGTCTGGTCAAGATATAGACTTGTCTCTTACAAATTGCACTCTATATACTCTAGGATAGTAGAAGGATTCTAACTGCTCTTACTAACTAGATAGGATAGAAAAAGGGAAGTGATTCCAGAAAATAAACATGGAGTCACTGGCTGGGGCAAGGCACCAAATGGCACATGGTGTATCTATGAAAGTACCACAGATCCCCTACCTGTAAAATTTCACCACAAAACTACTAAAAAATGTTCCTGACAGAATGTTCACCCCCAGATTTTGCCTTGGCTATACGGTGCACACAACGTATTCTCAACTGTTTCAACTCCTCAAATCACTATTTAATTCATAAGAATTAAAAGAACAGTTCAAATATTCAGTCATAACAAAAAATGGAAATAAATTTCCTCTTACTGGTTATTTCACTTTCACTGGGTTGAAGTACAAACCATAGAGTTTGCTAAAGTATACAGTATGACCTTGACTGTGTAAAGTAAGATGCATAACAAGTAAATTTGCAATGGTGTGTCAAATATCAAAGAACAAATGTAATTTTAAATGGGTGATTAAGGTTGTCTCCACAATATAAGCTGTCACATTCCTCCAAATAACAACAAATTCAAATGGTCCTACATAAAATCAAACAACCCCCAATCTACGCCTGGTAAAAGCATACAGAAGTGTTCAAATATACCCTTTTTTACCCACACTCTATGAATAGACAAAATATAGGTAAAAATATGCAAATATTCATGCATTAAAGTAATCTGAATATAAGCTACAAAAAATATTTTACAGTATCAGCTTCAAATGTGTTAAGTTATCCGATTTCTCACTTGTCAGTGTTTGCATTTGCAAAAAGCAGTGGACATTAATTAAGCTTTTTCGGAGTTGTAATTTTCTTTCAATTAGTATTTTTATAATTATTGAATCAAAGTATTCATAGCATGGCACCACAGTGTGTACAACACGGATTTGTCTGTGTCACCTGGAGTATACATTCTTCAACACAAGCTTACTATTTGCTGGTTGTTTATTCGGTTTCCTGGTACTTTTATTAACTAGGTAATTGTTTTTGCAAAGCTTCCTCAAATCTGTCTGCAAGCAACATATTTCAACACACACACACTCCCTTCCTTCACTACTTGTTCACTTTCACTAATTAAGTTATTATTAGATGCCTGTTCCAAATTTCTAAAACAATTTTCCTTTCCTAAACGTAAATTTTGACAAATTTCATTCATGGTTTCAAACATTTTGCCACCATGGTTACATCTGTCACCATAGTCACTAACTATTTTCACCACGTTATCACAATCACTATCTTTTATTACTGATTCTACACATTTACTATGCATATTACCTCCAGGAGACTGTTCCATATTTTTATGGCAATTTTATCATGTGTGGGCACACTTTGACAAATTTAACTTAAAACCTTACACTTTTGATCACCATACTGACATTTGCTACTATAGTCATTGACTACACTTAGTACTCTGTCACTAATTAGGTCTTCCTTTCCATTCTCACAAACACATTCAGACACAACATCACTGACATCAACTGGTAACATTAATCTATCAGGCACTGCTCTACTGGTTTCTAACTCATTACTCGAACACTCGCCAGAATTTCCAGAACCATTCAGCATCAAGTCATCAACTTTAGCTTCTACATATACCATCCCATCTAATTCTGTAAGTAACATATCATCATCAACATCATTATCATCATCATCTGAAATATTCTCATTATAAACATCACCATCATACTCAATATTATTTTCAACACCAAATTTATATCTCTCTTCACACACTTCTTCAACAACCTCAACACTGTGACTACTCTGTTGTACCACATCCTCATTTTCCTATTTATTATCTACTGTAATTTCATCTGGCATTACTCTGTCATTCTCACTTCCATTGCCTAGCACATGAACATCAGCTTCCACACATACAGCACTAGTGTCAGCATTTTCACTCATTTCACATTCACTCAACTTTCTCACTTAACCATACTCATCAGATCGGTTCTCATGACTATCAACAGCTACTACTGCATTTCTACTGTTAAAGAAATTTGTCAGTGTTTTCTTCAAATTCAGATTTTTTACTTTTTTGTTCATCTTTGTTTCCAGATAAAAAAAATTCCCAAAATTCCCTATCAAAATTTATTCTGTTCACTTCAGGTTGACTTTTGGCTGCATAGTTTTGGTATGTCCTGTTTATTTTATCGTGTCCCATTCTTAAAGTGTACGCTCTGTTTCTGTTTCTACTGTCAGCTTGCCTGTCATAGATCTCATTCCTTTCGCATACTAAGTCCAATTTGTCTACAAATCTTAAAAAATCTTCAATGTTGTCGATAGGCCCATAGGCCAAACTCCACTGTACCCTGTGTGGCAATTTATTTTTTAAAGTATCTGTTTGAATCCTTTCATCAAGTGGTTTATCAAGTTCTTAACTATTGTTCACAAAAAGTTTTCGTGCATCCACTACCCGGTTTGAAATTTGGCCCATTCAAAAATTCTGACTTAATTCTAGCTTGTTTAGTTTATGAGCAGAATTTGTTCATGAAATCTCGTTCTACCTCATTAAACGACATTTCAAGTTTGATTGCTTGATTCGCTCATGACAAATCCTCCCCATCCAAGGACTTTTAAAAAAATTTAATTTTCAAATTATCGCTCGTTTTGCAGTGACGTTGTCTTTACTCTGGAACATGAAATCAACTTGATGTATATTGCCTTCCCCTGAAAATGTTTTTATGTTTACATTACTCCACTTAACTACAGAAATATTTCACAGCAACGCAATCTTCGATTTCTTGAAATTTTGATTTGAAGTTCGCGATTTCACCTCAACAAGTGGCTACATCATCTTTTAACTCTGCAAATTCTCATCTGCATCGTTAGTGAAATTTTTACATTTTGGTCCGTTTCTGCTAATTTCTTTACGAAACCTTTGTTAAGGTTTTTTAATTGTAACACTTCAGCAGTATCAACTTTTTCGAAATTTTCCACGGAATATAACCTCTCTCCGAAATTTTGGGTTTCCTGTTTTAAGGTAACAATTTCCTCTTATATAATCGACACATTTTTGTTATTCTCGTCTACTTTCTCCCAACATTTATCTAAACTCTCTTTTGTGTCGCAAATCTGATTTCCATATTTGTCTAATTTTTTACCGATAGAATTAAGCTTCTGAACACAAAAGGTTTTATGTTCATCAAATGAGTTTTCAATAGTCTTTTTCTGCTCTTATCAACTGAACTAACCTATTCAAGGCTGATACATTACATTAAAATCCACGAAAGGGTGAACATTCACTACTGTGATCACTATCTTCTCCAATTTCACTGTCCCGATTAACTACATTATTAGCAGTAATATCTATGGTGTTTTCCAAGTTTCCATTAACCTCCCCATTGTCATCAACTTGCCTATGTTGTTAACCTCTCTATTAGCCTCCATAATGACAAACCAGACGAAAAAGTTTCCAAAAGTAAAAATTCAAATAAATTTTGTACTTAAAATTGTGTCTCCAAGTTGTGTTCTCACAAAAGTATACTTTGCAGTGTTACTCACTTGCTTCTTTGTCCTGTTCTCGTAAAAATGGAATTTTATTTCAACAAGCGGGTTAACTCAAACAAAATACAAGATTAGTTTACAGATTTACACTGTAACCCAGCTCCATACACCAATTAGAACATAACTATTAAAACGTAACTATTCTTGGGTTAAGCATTTATAAATTGGGGTTTTTGTGCACTCATCCTTTCTGCAGATCTGTGACAGCTGAAGTCCTAAGTTCTCAGTAACTGTAAGGAATCTTAACTTCAGAAAAGTTAAAATTTAAAATCATCTTACATTATGTTATTTTAAATACATTTATTATACTTTCAAAACAAAGTATTATCACAGAGGCACTTACAATACAAAAGGAGCAGCTACATGCTCACTGCTCAAAAGCTGAAACCAGCCCGACCACCCCTGCCAACATGGCAGTCACTATTTATATTTTCTTAACAATCCCGAACAATCCTTGGCATTATTTAAAATTATTATTTCATTAGTTAACAATTAAAACTCTCATCCTAAAACAAATGACATATTTCAATGATTAGCTAGATTCTTATATATTAAACTCATGAGTGAATTCTAGCTATGAATTAATTGTAGAGTGTGTAAACGCTTAGTTGTTGGTTGGTTGGTTGGTTGGTTTGTGGGATTAAAGGGACCAGACTGCAACGGACATCGGTCCCTTGTTCCAAAACCTAAAAACACCCACACAGAGTAAAAACCGGAGAATGGAGACAACAGACGACACAGGACATGAAAAACTCAGACAAAGGAAAGACAAATCAAATTAAAATCACACAGAGTGTGATGGTGGTTGGCCGACCATGGAGAAAAAAAAGGAAAAGCCAACCACCGAGGACATATTATAAAAAACGCAGTCTAAAATCGTAGGCCAAAGTCCAAAATCAACACTAAAAAAACGTAATCACTCAGATTAAATGATAAAAGCCCCCTGCCAAAATAAAACGCAAAACTAAGTCCACCATGGCAGAGTCATCTGTTAAAAGGGCAGGGAGTGTATCAGGCAGCGCTAACGTCTGCCTGAGCACAGCTAAAAGGCGACACTCAACCAAAATGTGGACCACAGACAAAACGGAGCCGCAGCGACATAAAGGGGGGTCCTCACGGCGATATAAGTGGTCGTGCGTCAGCCAGGTGTGCCCAATGCGCAGCCGGCAGAGGACAACAGATTCCTTGCGAGAGACCCACATGGATGACCGCCACACAGTCGTCGTCTCCTTGAGAGGGCGGAGTTTGTTTGGAAAGGGCACGTTGCGCCATTCTCTGTCCCATAAATCGAAAATTTTGTGGCGTAAGATTGCCCGTAAATCAGTCGCCTGGAGGCCAATATCCAGAGATGGTTTACTGGTGGCCTCTTTCGCCAGTCGGTCAACATTTTCATTGCCAAGTATCCCAACATGGCCAGGGGTCCACATAAAGACCACAGATCGGCTGCAACGGGCAAGAGTATGCAGGGACTCCTGGACAGCCATCACCAGACGGGAGCGAGGGAAGCACTAGTCGATTGCTCGTAAACTGCTCAGGGAGTCGCTACAGATAACGAAGGACTCACCTGAGCAGGAGTGGATATACTGTAGGGCACGAAAGATGGCGACCAGCTCAGCAGTGAAAACGCTGCAGCCAGCCGGCAAGGATCGTTGTTCAGTTAGAGCAAAACCCTCATGACCAGCAACCATCGAATCGTCAGTGTAAACAACGCCAGAGCCCTGATACGTGGCGAGGATGGAGTAAAAGCGGCGGCGTAAGGCCTCCAGAGGGACTGAGTCCTTCGGGCCCTGTGCAAGTCGAGCCGAAGGCAAGGGCAGGGCACTTACCATGGGGGTTTACACAGAGGGGCCTGGAAAGGAGGTGGAATGGGGAAAACCCCAAGCACAGAGAGAACCTCTTGGATGCGGACCGCAATCGTACAACCCGATCGGGGCCGACGTTCTGGGAGATGGACGACTGACTGCGGGGACAGGATACGATAATTTGGATGCCCAGGGAAGCTACAAACATGGGCAGCATAAGCGCCCTGTAAATGTTGGCGCCTTAACCGCAGTGGAGGGACACCTGCCTCCACAAGTATGCTGTCCACAGGGCTGGTCCGGAAGGCACCAGTGGCAAGTCGTATCCTGCTGTGTAGTATTGGGTCCAGCACCCGCAACGCAGGTGGAGATGCTGAGCCATAAGCCAGGCTCTCATAATCCAGGCGGGACTGGATTAACGCCTGGTAGAGTCATAAGAGGGTAGATCGGTCGGCGCCCCAGCTTGTGTGGCTCAAGCATTGCAGAGCATTTAGATGCCGCCAACACATCTGTTTAAGCTGCTGAATATGAGACAGCCAAGTCAACTGGGCATCAAAAACAACTCCCAAAAACCTATGTGTCTCCATCACAGCAAGACGTTCGCCGGCAAGATAAAGCTGCGGCTCAGGGTGGAATGTTCATCGCCGGCAGAAATGCATAACGCAGGTCTTGGCAGCCGAAAACTGGAAGCCATGCGCTACAGCCCAAGACTGTGCCTTACAGATAGCGCCCTGTAGCTGAAGTTCAGCAGCTGCAATGCCAATAGAGATGTAGTAAAGGCAGAAGTCGGCAGCATACAGGGAAGCGGAGACAGAATGTCCCACCGCTGCAGCGAGCCTGTTTATTGCAATTAAAAACAGGCAGATACTGAGGACAGATCCCTGTGGCACCCCGTTCTCCTGGACTTGGGAGGAACTATGGGAGGCCGCGACTTGCATGCGGAAGGTACGATGCTCCAGAAAATTGGGTACGAAAATCGGCAGCGGACCCCGAAGACCGAATCATGAAGTGTAGAGAGGATGTGCTGGTGCCATGTAGTATCGTACGCCTTACGCATATCAAAAAAGACTGCAAAGAGGCGCTGACCGCTTACGGATGGCTGACTCCAGGCTCACCAGATTGTCGGCGGGAGAACGGCCTTTACGGAATCCACCCTGAGACTGAGCCAGGAGGCCCCGTGACTCCAGTACCCAAGTCAACCGCCGGCTCACCATCCGTTCAAGCAACTTGCAAAGAACGTTGGTGGGGCTAATGGGGCGGTAGCTGTTCACTTCCAGAGGGTTCTTGCCAGGTTTCAAAACGGGGATAACAATGCTTTCCCGCCATTGCGACGGAAACTCACCCTCGACCCAGAGTCGGTTGTAAAGGTCGAGAAGCCGTCGTTGGCAGTCCACTGAAAGGTGTTTCAGCATCTGACAGTGGATGCGCTCTGGCCCAAGGAGCGGTATCAGGGCAAGCGGCTAGGGCACTGTGAAATTCCCACTCACTGAATGGAACATTGTAGGATTCAGGATGGTGGGTGTGAAAGGAAAGGCTCCGACGATCCATCCACTCCTTAATGGAGCGGAAGGCCAGTGCATAATTCGCAAAAGCGGAACTCAGAGCAAAATGCTCTGCCAAGGGGTTTGCAATTACGTCGGAGTCAGTACAAACTGCTCCATTCAGTGAGAGCGCAGGGACGCTAACAGGGGTCCGATAACCATAAAGGCGTCGAATCTTGGCCCAGACCTGCGATGGAGTGACATGGAGGCCAATGGTGGACACATACCGCTCCCAGCACTCCTGCTTGCGTTCGCGGATAAGGCGGCGGGCACACGCATGCAGCCATTTGAAGGCGATGAGGTGTTCTATGGGGGGATGTCACTTGTGATGCTGGAGCACCCGCCGGCGATCTTTAATCACTTCAGCGATGTCAGGCGACCACCAAGGCACAGTCCTCCGCCGAGGCGACCCAGAAGAAAGGGGAATGGCAGATTCTGCGGCAGTAACAAATGCTGGTGGTGACTGAGTGAACCACTGTATCAATGGCTTCACGAGAAACGGGATCAATAGCGGCAGTGGAGGAAAACAAGTCCCAGTCAGCCTTATTCATAGCCCATCTGCAAGGGCGCCCAGAAGAGTGACGCTGTGGCAGTGACAGAAAGATCAGAAAATGTCAATGCCACATAGGTCGTCATGCACACTCCATTGGACGGACGGTAAGAGGCTAGGGCTGCAGATGGAAAGGTCGATGGCAGAGTATGTGCCATGCACCACACTGAAATCTGTGAAGGCACCATCGTTTAAAAGGGAGAGGTCGAGCTGTGCCAATACCTTCTCAACCATGGCGCCTCGACCTGTTGCCACCCCACAGAGGGTTATGGGCGTTGAAGTTGCCCAGTAACACGAAAGGTGGGGGCAATTGCGCTATCAGCGCAGCCGGGACGTACTGTGGAACATCACCATCCGGTGGAAGGTAAAGTCTGCAGACGGTAACAGCCTGTGGGGTCCACACCCAAACAGTGATAGCCTCCAAAGGGGTTTGTCGAGGGACAGACTCGCTGTGAAGACATTTAAGGACATAGATGCAGACGCCACCAGACACCCTTTCATAAGCTGCCCGGTTCTTATAATAATCCCGATAGCCACGGAGTGTGGAGATTCGCATTGCTGGAAACCAAGTTTCCTGAAGAGCAATGCAGAAATAAGGGTGAAGGCTGATAAGTTGTCGGAGCTCAGCTAGATGGTGGAAGAAACCGCTGCACTTCCACTGGAGGGCCCCCTGTGGGTTCGGGGGTTAGAATAGGCCCGCGGTATTCCTGCCTGTCGTAAGAGGCGACTAAAAGGAGTCTCACATGTTTCGGCCTTATGTGATGGTCCCCTCTCGGGTTTGACCTCCATCTTTCTAAATTTATCCGAAGAGCGAGCCAATTGGGGAAGGGCGCCTTACATGGTGCACTGTATCCGTCATGCAATTAGACCTTTAGCCGGATTTCTCGTTGTTGCAATGGTGTCCCGCTCGTTTTCGATCTCTTGGGCGTGGATACGTCCCTGGGTGCGATTACCACGCTGCACTCTGCAGTGTTTCTTGTAACTGCGACGACGACCTTGGACATTTTTGCACCTAAGATCCAGCACGGTAGCCAGTCCGTTGTTGTGGGGCCGCCATGTACCCTCTTGGTTGTAGCCCCCTGACAACACCGGGATCGCTCTACTGATGCCTGCGCCGTTAACCCCCCACGTATGCCAAGGAGTAGATGCCTATCCTACTGGGGTATCGGGACTCCCGGCAACAGCCATCCTGCCAGGTGGCCTTTGCTGTGGCTGGGTGGCGCCCGTGGGGAGGGCCCTTGGTCGGAGTAGGTGGCATCAGGGCGGATGACCTGCAATGAAGCGTGGTACATCATCTCTCGCTGGCGGCCAGCCGCCAGCAGTCTCTAAGCGTTCTCGGGCTCAATTTAATGCTCAGAAGTACGATCCGAAAACGTTCCCCTCCCTGGCCACGCCGTGGGAAGAGCGTAAGTCTCAGGATGGAGGTAACAGTTATTTGCCCCGATTCTTAGTTTGCACGAGAGCTGATGGGGAGTCTTTTCTCTCCACAAAGCCTCAGTTTTTCGTCGAGCATTTAGAGGACAAGTTTGGGGAGGTGGAGGGCTTGTCTAAAATGCGCTCTGGGTCAGTACTGATACAAACGGCATCCTCCGCCCAGTCACGCAGGTTACTTGCTTGTGACAAGTTGGGGGATGTTACCGTTACTAATACACCACAGAAGAGTTTAAATATGGTCCAGGGTGTTATTTTCCATAGGGACCTCCTTTTGCAGTCTGATGACGAGCTGCGCGCCAACTTAGAACGTAGAGGTGTTCAATTCACCCGGCGCGTCCATCGGGGTCCGAGGGACAATCAGGTTGCTACCGGTGCCTTCATCTTGGCCTTCGAGGGTGATACATTACCGGAAAAGGTCAAGGTGATGGTCTACCGTTGTGACGTCATGCCCTATATCCCTCCCCCGATGCGGTGCTTCAAGTGCTGGAAGTTCGGCCATATGTCTTCCCGCTGCACTTCCAGCCTCACATGTCGAGATTGCGGACGCCCATCTCATCCTGATACTCCATGTGCCCCGCCTCCCTTCTGCGTCAACTGCGGGGAGCACCATTCACCTTGCTCGCCAGACTGCAGAGTGTTCCAGAAAGAGCGCAAAATCATGGAATATAAGACCCTGGACCCACTGACTTATACTGAGGCCAAAAGGAAGTACGACCGATTACATCCAGTGAGAATGACATCTTCCGGCCGGGTCGACGAGTGGTACAACTCCTCCTGCCCCCTTGCTAGTGGGGGGCTCTACCCACCGGGTTGCTCCTGTGCCACCTCCCTCAGGAGCAACACCATCCCCACCATCGGGGACGTCGGTCCCCGCTTCTAAGCCGGCGAAGTGTCCAACTTCTTCGGCTTCCCACGCTCGCAAGGGGTCCCTTGGGTCCCTCCCTTCCCAGGTTTCCACCAGTGGGAAGGCTGACGACCGACAGTGGCGTAAGTGCCCACAATCAGCTGGTCGACGGGCTTCACGATCCTCCTCAGTCCCGGAGACTGAATCGGTGAAGCCCTCCCAGCCAGTTAAACCCAAGGAGCAGCGTGAGAAATCAAAGAAGAAGAGCACTAAGTCCAAGGAACTCGCGGTGGCAGCCACCCCGCCGCAACCTTCCAGCTCTGTGTCTGAGGACGAGGTGGAGGTTCTGGCGTCCGCTGAGGACCTCGATCTCGCCAGTCCCTCAGACGCCATGAATAGCACTAGTGCAGGTGCTCAATCGGAGGCAGCAGGTGACCCAGTGGCGTAATCTGCCTCCCCTGTCCCGTCACGCCTTTCCCAGCCATGGACAACACCATCCTCCAGTGGAACTGCTGCGGTTTCTTCAACCATCTAGCTGAGCTCTGCCAACTTATCAGCCTTCATCCTTTCCTTTGCATTGCTCTGCAGGAAACTTGGTTTCCAGCAATGCGAACCCCCGCCCTCCGTGGCTATCAGGGTTATTTTAAGAACCGGGCCGCTTATGAAAGGGTGTCTGGTGGCGTCTGCATATATGTCCTTAACTCTCTTCACAGCGAGTTTGTACCTCTACTAACAGCTTTAGAGGCTGTCACTGTTCGGGTGTGGACGCCACGGGCTATTACCGTCTGCGGTATTTACGTTCCACCGGATGGTGCTGTCGCGCAGAATGTCCTCGCTGCTCTGATAGCCCAACTGCCGCCACCTTTCTTGTTGCTGGGCGATTTCAATGCCCACAACCCTCTATGGGGTGGGACTGTCTCCGATGACCGTGGTCGTGCCGTGGAGCATTTGTTGGCTCAGCTCGACCTTAGCCTCTTGAACACCGGTGCTCCCACGCATTTCAGTGTGGCCCATGGCTCGTTCTCAGCCATCGATCTCTCTCTTTGCGGCCCTGGACTTGTCCCATCCCTCCACTGGAGGGTGCATCCTGACCTGTGTGGTAGTGACCATTTTCCCATCTATTTGTCACTGCCCCAGTGTCATTCTTCTGGGCGCCTGCCCCGCTGGGCTCTCCACAGGGCTGACTGGCTGGGTTTTACTTCCGCGGCCACCATTGAGTCTCCCCCACAGGGTGACGTTGACGAGGTGGTCCGTGTGTTAACCACGTCCATCATTTCGGCGGCCGAGGCTGCCATCCCCCGCTCTTCTGGACTCCCTCAGAGGAAGGCTGTACCCTGGTGGTCGCCGGAGATTGCTGAGGCTATTCGCGACCGTAGGCAGGCTCTCCAGCGTCATAGGCGGCACCCGTCTCTGGAGACCCTCATCGCCTTTAAGAGGCTCCGTGCCTTGGCCCGTCGTCTTATTGCCCGGCGTAAGCAGGAGTGCTGGGAGAGGTATGTCTCATCCTTGGGCTCCCGTGTCTCCCCCTCGCTCGTGTGGTCCCGGATCCGGCGGATTTATGGATACCAGACCCCTATGGGTGTACCTGGGCTCTCCTTGGACGGCGCTGTCGCACGGACGCTGCCGCCATTGCTGAACTCCTTGCCGCGCACATTGCTAAGAACTCTGCGACTGCATCTTATCCCCCCGCCTTTCGCTCTCTAAAGGAGCGAGCCGAGCAGACGCCGTTATCATTTCACACGCGTCGTTCTGTAAAATACAATGCTCCTTTCAGCGAGAGGGAATTCCTCGCTGCCCTCGCCGATTGCCCTGATACAGCACCAGGACCAGACTGCATCCACGCGCAGATGCTGAAGCATCTCTACAGGGAGTGCCAGAGACACATTCTCGCGATATTTAACCTCATTTGGAGCGATGGCGTGTTCCCGTCGCCTTGGCGAGAGGGTGTTATTGTCCCCATCTTGAAGCCCGGTGCGGACCCACTGGTGGTGGACAGCTATCGTCCCATTACCCTCACCAACGTTTTGTGCAAATTGCTCGAACGTATAGTGGGGCGGCGTTTGTGTTGGGTCCTTGAGTTGCATGAGTGGGGTCTTCGTGGTCGGCTCCCGGCTTTTCTTCAAACCTTTTTAGTGCGCCGCTCTTTCCGGGTGCAAGTCGGTGCCACCTCTAGTTCATCTTATATACAGGAAAATGGGGTCCCGCAGGTCACGGTGTTGAGCGTCTCCTTATTTCTAGTGGCCATTAATGGTCTGGCTGCAGCAGTGGGGTCGTCGGTGTCTCCATCTTTGTATGCCGACGACTTCTGCATCTCATTTAGCTCCACGACTACAGGAGTCGCCGAACGCAGGCTGCAAGTCGCCGTTCGCAAGGCAGCATCAAGGGCTCTGACTCATGGTTTTCAGTTCTCTCCTGCCAAGACTCGAGTTATGCACTTCTGCAGGCGTAGGACGGTCCACCCTCATCCTGAACTTAACCTCGACGGCCACCTGCTTGAAGTGGTGGACACTTGCCGCTTCTTGGGACTCGTGTTTGATGCCCGGCTCACATGGGTTCCTCATGTTACTCAGCTGAAGCAAAACTGCTGGCGGCACCTCAACGCCCTCCGCTGCCTTAGCCACACGTCTTGGGGTGCAGATCGCTGCACGCTGCTGCGATTGTACAGAGCCTTGTGCAGTCCCGTCTTGATTATGGGAGCCTGGCCTATGGGTCTGCATCACCCTCAGTGTTGAAGTTGTTAGACCCCATACACCACTGCGGGGTTCGGCTTGCAACTGGCGCTTTTCGCACCAGCCCTGTGGATAGTCTACTGGTGGAGGCCGGGGTTCCCCCACTGCGGATTCGCCGCCATCGACTGCTCGCCGACTATGCTGTCCACGTGCATTGCTCGCCAGGCCATCCCAATCGTCGCCTGCTTTTCCCTGCCATGGTCCTTCATCTGCCCGGACGGCGACCTAGGTCTGGGCTTTCCGTAGCTGTCCGTGTCCAGTCCCTGGTGTCGGAACTGGGGTCATTCCCTCTTCTGCCTCCCTTCCAGGTCTGTGCACCTACGCCTCCCTGGTGTTTGTCCCGGACGTCTGTCCATCTGGACTTGGGACAGGGAGCCAAGGGCTCGGTTCCGTCTGTGGCCCTCCGTCGCCGTTTTCTTGCGCTCCTCGCCTCATTTTCGGACTGTGAGCCTGTCTACACTGATGGTTCCCTGGTTGATGGTCGCACTGCCTACGCTTTTGCTCACGCAGCCCATGTTGAGCAGCGCTCCTTGCCGGCTGGCTGCAGTATTTTTACTGCAGAGCTGGTGGCCATATTGCATGCTCTTGCGCATATGCGTTTTTGCTCAGGTAGGTCCATCGTCATCTGCAGTGACTCCCTGAGCAGCCTTCAGGCCATCGACCGCTGCTATCCCTCTTCTCCTCTGGTGTCCTCCATTCAGGAGTCTGTTTCCGCCATTGCCCGTTCTGGTCGTTTGGTGGTCTTGGTTTGGACGCCAGGTCATGTTGGCATCCCAGGGAAAGACCGTGTTGACGGGCTGGCCAAAGGGGCGATCGACGCCCCAGCTTTGGAGATCGGCCTCACGGCTCGCGATCAGCAGCTGGTGTTGCGCCGTAAGGTGCTTGGGATGTGGTCTGCTGAGTGGCGGGGCATGACAGCGCCTAATAAACTGCGGGCTGTCAAGAAGACGACCGATGTGTGGCGCTCCTCCCTGCGGTCTTCTCGCAGGGACTCTGTTCTCCTGTGTCGGCTCCGCATCGGCCATACATACCTGACGCACGGCCATCTTTTGCATCAGGAGGACCCCCCCCCTGTGTCGGTGTGGGTCCCGGCTGACGGTCGCCCACATTTTATTGGAGTGTCCCCGACTGCGCACCCTCCGGCAGTCTTTTAATCTCCCGGGCACTTTGCCTTTGATTTTATGCGACGATGCCTCCATGGCTGACAATGTTTTAAATTTTATCCGTGGTAGTCCTTTTTATGGTTCTATTTAGGGAGGTCCTGCACCTTTCCCTTTCTGTGTCTCTTGTCCTCGTGTCTCTCATATTTGGTTGCAGCTTTTAGTGTGTAGTCGGTTGGTTGACTCTTTCCCTTTTTTTGTTGTCGTGGTCAGTCAACCAGTCTCCGGTCATCTTCTTTTGTTCTGTTTCTTTTTGTCTGGTGTCTTCATGTCTGTAGTGTTCGTTACCGCATTTGTGTTCTTTTAGGGCCTGGGGGGGAGTCTCCTTTCCCTTGGTGTTTTACCTGCTTCGTGCATTTATGTCTCGCCTATTTTTGGAATGGGGGACTGATGACCTTCGCTGTTTAGTCGCCCTTAAACATCCCAACAACCACCCAACCATCCACTGGAGGATGATATTGTCCATTGCTGAGAAAGTCGTGAAGGGACTGGGGAGGCAGATTACGCCTCCTGGCCCCCTGCTGCTACCGAGTCACTACCTGTGCAACAGCTATCCATCGCGTCTGAGGGACTGGCGAGATCCAGGTCCTCAGCGGACGCCAGAATCTCCACCTCATCCTCAGGCGCAGATTTGGAAGGTTGCGGTGGGACAGGTGCCACCGCAATGTCAGGATACATGGAAGCCTTTTTCTTCGACTGATTTGCATGCTATGCCTTTGATGGGTCTGGCTGGGAGGGCCTCACTGAGTCAGTCTCAGGGACGGACGACGACCGTGAGGCCCTTCGACCAGCGACCGGTGGTTGCTTCAAAAATTTGCGGGTGTCCACTGTGGCACTGGGCAAAGCCTGGGATGGGAGGGCCCGAAGGGACCCATTCCTGGCGAGGGGGAACTAATGTCACGGATGGTTGGGGTGCCGTTACTCCTGAAGCAGATGGAGCAGGAGTAACGGAGAGGGAACTGCCCCCCACAACCAATGGGGCCGGTGCATTCTTACATAGCTGAGAGGCAACAGTACGTGACGACACAGGATAGGATCGTACCGGTGTTGCTGCAGTGGCATAAGTTGATGCCATTGGCACAGGATGTAGCCGCTCATATTTCTGCCTAGCCTCGGTGTAGGTCAGGCGGTCCAGGGTCTTATATTCCATTATCTTCCGTTCTTTCTGGAATATCCTACAGCCTGGCGAGCAGGGGGAATGGTGTTCTCCGCAGTTAACACAGATAGGAGGCGGGGCACATGGAGTATTGGGATGAGAAGGACGTCCACAATCTCGACACATGATGCCGGAAGTACAGCTGGATGACATGTGCCTGAACTTCCTGCATTTTAAACATCACATCAGAGGAGGGATATAGGATTCACATCGCAACGGTAAATCATCACCTTAACCTTTTCGGGTAAGACATCACCCTCAAAGGCCAAGATGAAGGCACCGGTGGCTACCTGATTATCCATCTGACACCGATGGACGTGCTGGATGAAGTGAACACCTCGTCGTTCTAGGTTGACGCGTAGTCATCGTCGGACTGCAGAAGAAGATCCCTGTGGAATATAATACCCTGGACCAAGTTGAGACTCTCATGGGGTGTGATGCTAACTGAAACTTCCCCCAACTTGCCACAAGCGAGCAACCTCCGTGACTGGGCGGAGGATGCTGTTTTGGTGAGTACTGACCCAGAGCACATTTTGGACAAGCCCTCCACCTCGCCGAACTTGTCCTCTAAATGCTCCGCAAGAAACTGAGGCTTGGTTGGCATAAAAGATTAACCATCAACCTGTGTACAGACAAGGTACCGAGGTGAATAATCTCCATTGCTGTCTTTAGCCATGCGTTCAGCCCATGGAGTGGCCAGGGAGGGAGATGATCTTGGATTGTATTGCTTGCCGTTGAGGTTAGACCTCGATCGATTCGAGACTGCTGGTGGAGGCCCACCAGCGAGAGATGATGTACCGCGCTTCATTGTGGGTCTTCCGCCCTGATGCCACCCACTCTGACCAGGGGCTCTCCCCACGGGCGCCACCCAGCCACAGCAAAGACCACCTGGCAGGATGGCCTTTACCGGGAGTCCCGATGCCCCAGAGGGATAGGCATGTACTCCTCGGCACACATGGGGAGGTAGCAGCTCAGGCATCAGCAGTGCGATCCCTGTGTAGTCAGAGGGCTGCCACCAAGAGGGTACATGAAGACCTCACCACAACGGACTGGCTACTGTGCTGGATGTCGGGTGACGAAATATCCATGTACATCACGAGGGCAAAGATGGAAGTGCAGAATGGAGGGAATGTATGCTACCCAGAACACACCCCAGTGTATGTGGCCGGACGGTCGATGTAAGTCCAACTCCATTACAATATCGGGTGTGCCAGATCTTAGGGCAATATGGATATAGAATGCACCACGTAAGGCATCCTTCCCCAAATGGTATGCACTAAGGGAAAATTTGGATATGTTGTGGTCAAATCCCTTAGGGGACCATCACATTAAAGGCCTAAACAGTTGAGACTCCTTTTAGTCGCCTCTTGCGACTGGCAGGAATACCGCAGGTCTATTCTAACCCCCAAACCCGCAGGGGGTGCTTCGTTGTTTAATGTTAACAATACACTTGTTATACACTCCTGGAAATTGAAATAAGAACACCGTGAATTCATTGTCCCAGGAAGGGGAAACTTTATTGACACATTCCTGGGGTCAGATACATCACATGATCACACTGACAGAACCACAGGCACATACACACAGGCAACAGAGCATGCACAATGTCAGCACTAGTACAGTGTATATCCACCTTTGGCAGCAATGCAGGCTGCTATTCTCCCATGGAGACGATCGTAGAGATGATGGATGTAGTCCTGTGGAATGGCTTGCCATGCCATTTCCACCTGGCGCCTCAGTTGGACCAGCGTTCGTGCTGGACGTGCAGACCGCGTGAGACGACACTTCATCCAGTCCCAAACATGCTCAATGGGGGACAGATCCGGAGATCTTGCTGGCCAGGGTAGTTGACTTACACCTTCTAGAGCACGTTGGGTGGCACGGGATATATGCGGACGTGCATTGTCCTGTTGGAACAGCAAGTTCCCTTGCCGGTCTAGGAATGGTAGAACGATGGGTTCGATGACGGTTTGGACGTACCGTGCACTATTCAGTGTCCCCTCGACGATCACCAGTGGTGTATGGCCAGTGTAGGAGATCGCTCCCCACACCATGATGCCGGGTGTTGGCCCTGTGTGCCTCGGTCGTATGCAGTCCTGATTGTGGCGCTCACCTGCACGGCGCCAAACACGCATACGACCATCATTGGCACCAAGGCAGAAGCGACTCTCATCGCTGAAGACGACACGTCTCCATTCGTCCCTCCATTCACGCCTGTCGCGACACCACTGGAGGCGGGCTGCACGATGTTGGGGCGTGAGCGGAAGACGGCCTAACGGTGTGCGGGACCGTAGCCCAGCTTCATGGAGACGGTTGCGAATGGTCCTCGCCGATACCCCAGGAGCAACAGTGTCCCTAATTTGCTGGGAAGTGGCGGTGCGGTCCCCTACGGCACTGCGTAGGATCCTACGGTCTTGGCGTGCATCCGTGCTTCGCTGCGATCCGGTCCCAGGTCGACGGGCACGTGCACCTTCCGCCGACCACTGGTGACAACATCGATGTACTGTGGAGACCTCACACCCCACGTGTTGAGCAATTCGGCGGTACGTCCACCCGGCCTCCCGCATGCCCACTATACGCCCTCGCTCAAAGTCCATCAACTGCACATACGGTTCACGTCCACGCTGTCGCGGCATGCTACCAGTGTTAAAGACTGCGATGGAGCTCCGTATGCCACGGCAAACTGGTTGACACTGACGGCGGCGGTGCACAAATGCTGCGCAGCTAGCGCCATTCGATGGCCAACACCGCAGTTCCTGGTGTGTCCACTGTGCCGTGCATGTGATCATTGCTTGTACAGCCCTCTCGCAGTGTCCGGAGCAAGTATGGTGGGTCTGACACACCGGTGTCAATGTGTTCTTTTTTCCATTTCCAGGAGTGTATTTACTAATTACAGGAGATTCATATCATACAAAATTTTCTCACCAATTAACAGACTTCTACACTTCGAACTGAAATAGATTAATCAGTTATTTTTTCAGTTAAAACTTTTTCTAGGCGAGTTACATATTTTGTTTACATGTGCGATCGTGAATTAGACTGGGAATTGTTCGTTTTAAATTGGTCCTAATGGGCTGTTATGTTTCAAGCATTATGCTTTAAACAGCGTATTAAGTTCTCTCATAACTCTTTCAATTATATTTGATTGAGGACGGTATTTAGATGTGTATATATGTTTTATGTCAAGGTCCTTCAACATAATTTTCCAATACTCTGATATAAATTGTGATCCATTAACACTGATGATCCTGTCTGGCTTACATATCTTCATTGCGTAGTCATTCTTAATTTTATTTGAGACTGACTTACCTGTAGCCTTTCTTAGTGCATGTTGTTTTACATGTTTTGAGAACATGTCTGACCCGACGAACAGATATTTGTACACTCTTTGTGAAGTGAGAAGGGGACCACAGAGGTAAACACATTCCTTTTCCAGTATTTTTGGTGGTATCATATTACGTATTTCCACTTTGCTGTTAGAATTGAAAGCTTTTGTTTTCTGACATACATCACGTGATTTTAGAATTTTCTGTACCCTCTTTTGTTAATGATTAAAATAGCGACTTTCCTTAAATTTGTCCACACATTTCTTGCACCGAAATGAGCGTATCTGAAATGTATGAACCACACTAGCCTCTAAGTTCCATGTTCTGACCGATAGACCTTTCATTGCTGTCTGTCTGGGTATTTTCTACGATGCAGCCCACCTTTTTGTATGACAGAAGGAGCACTAGGAGGAGGAGAGGAAGAAGAAGAAGAAGAAAAAGCTGGGTAAGACGGAAGAGGTTCAGTTTGCCTCTGTGCCACCTGTTACTACCAGCTCTGCGTCTGAGGACGATTTGCAGATTTTTGCGTCCTCCAACGACCTCAATCTCGCCTCTTCCTCAGACGCAACGGTCATCAATTCAGACTCTCCTTCGGTGGCGGTAGATGACCCAGCGGCATAATCCTTCTCCTGGGTCCCTTCAAGCCTTTTTTCGGCCGCGGACAATGTCATTCTTCAGTGGAATTGCAGCGGTTTCTTCCACCACCTTGCTGAGCTCCGCAAACTTATGAGCCTTCACCCTTTTTTCTGTATTGCTCTCAAGGAAACTTGATTTCCGGCGATGCAAACCCCCGCCCTCTGTAGCGATCAGGGTTATTATAAGAATCGGGCAGCTTATGCGAGGAAATCTGGTGGAGTCTCCGTCTATGTCCTTAACTCTCTTTACAGCGAGTGTTTCCCTCTTCAAACACCTTTAGAGGCTCTCGCTGTTACGGTGTGAACTCCTCAGGCTGTTACTGTCTGCAGTCTCTATCTTCCACTGGATGGTGATGTCCAGCAGCATGTATTGGCTGCGCTGATAGCCCACTGCCATCACCTTTTCTGTTACTGGGCGACTTTAACGCCCATAACCCTTTGTGGGGTGGATTTGTGGCAACTGGCCAAGGCACTGCTCGACCTTTCTATCTTAAATAATGGTGCCTCCACACATTTCATTGTGGGACATGGCACCTACTCAGCCATCAACCTTCCGTCCACTGGCATCTGCATGACGACTTGCGTGGTAGTGATCACTTTCCAATCTTTCTGTTACTGCTGCAGAGTCACTCTTCTAGGCACCTTCCCAGATGGACTTTGAATAAGGCTGACTGAGACCCATTCGCCTCCATTACAACTATTCAGCCTCTTTCTCATAACGCCATTGATGTGTTGGTTCACATGATCACTACCGGAATCATTTCTGCAGCCGAATCTGCACTTCCCTGTTCTTCTGGGTCTCCTCGGCAGAGGACTGTGCCTTGGTGGTCACCGGAGATTGCTGAAGCGATTCGCGATCGCAGGCGAGTCCTCCAACGTCATAAGCGGCATCCATCACTGGACCACCTCATTACCTTTAAGCAGCTCCGTGCCCGAACGCGACACCATTTTTCCGACGAAAGCGGGAGTGCTGGGAAAGGTATGTCTCCACCATTGGCATCCATACCTCTCCATCACAGATTTGGACCAAGTTTAGGCGACTCTATGGCTATTGGACCCACGTCAGCAAACCTGGGTTTTCCCTGAATGGAGCAGTCTGTACTGACTCCGACACAATTGTGTAACTCTTAGCGGAGCATTATGGTCAGAGTTCCGCTTCTATGAAATACCCACTGGCCTTCCGCTCTCTCAAAGAGCGGTTGGAACGTTAGATCCTTTCATTCCATATGTGCATCGTACAATGCTCCATTTAGTGAGTGGGAAGTCCAAAGTGCCCTAGCCACTTGCCCTGGAAGAGCTCCTAGGCCAGATCACATCCACTATCAGATGCTCAAACATCTCTCGGTGAACTGCCAGCGACGCCTCCTAGACCTTTTCAACCGTATCTGGGTCGAGGGTGAGTTCCCATCACAATGGCGGGAAAGCATCGTCATCCCCGTGTTGAAACCTGGCAAGAGCCCACTGGAGGTGGACACCTACTGCCCCTTAGCCTCATCAACGTTTCGTGCAAGTTGCTCGAAGTTATTGTGAGCTGGATATTGAGTTGGCTACTTGAGTCTCTGGGCCTTCTGGCTGCATCCCTAGGTGGGTTCCGTAAGGACCGCTCTGCCTCCGATAATCTGGTCTGCCCGGAGTCTGCCATCCACATGGGAATTTCCCGCAGTCAGCATCTGGTTGCTGTCTTTTTTGACATACGGAACGCATACGATACAACATCGCGACATCACTTCCTCACCATGCTTCACGGGCCTGCACCCAATTCTTTTTCAGAACCCCCCTGCGGGTTCGGGGGTAAGAATAGGCCCGCGGTATTCCTGCCTGTCGTAAGAGGCGACTAAATGGAGTCTCAAGCGTTTCGGCCTTCTGTGATGGTCCCCTCTTGGGTTTGACCTCCTTTTTTTTCCAAATTTCCGTTGTTAGTGCGTGCCATTTGGGGAAGGACGCCTTACATGGTGTTTTTCTATTGGTCCATCACGCACCACCGTCTTGCATGTCACCTATTGTCGTGTGGCGGGATTTACACCCAACGTCTTCTGGGTTGCCTCCTTCTCGCCTTGTGCCCAATCCCATTCTTAGCACCCACGACAACTGTGGACCCATTCAACACCTAAAATCCAGCACGGTAGCCAGTCCGTTGTGGTGGGGTCGTCATGTACCCTCTTGGTGGTAGCCCCCTGACCACGCAGCTATCACACTACAGATGCCAGAGCTGTTTCCTCCCCATGCATGCCAAGGAGTATGTGCCCATCTTGTCTGGGGCACGGGGACTCTGGGCAACGGGATATCGGCCAGGTACCCGTTGCTTTGGCTGGGTGGCGCCTTTGGGGAGAGCCCTCATTCGGAGTAGCTGGCATCTGGGCGGATGTGGCGCAATGAAGCGCAATAAATCACACCAAGCTGGTGGTCGCACGGCCACCAGCGTCTCTAAGCGAGGTAGAGTAGACTTTGATGCTGCTCAATATGACCCTCAGTCGTTCCCCTCGTTGGCTGCGCCATGGGAGGGACGCAGATCTAGTGCCAAGCGGGAGCCTTACGTACCGCAATACCTTGTCTGCAGCAGGACATGGTGACTCATTTCTTACGACGAAGCCTCTGTTTTTTGTGGAATACCTGGAGGATAAGTTTGGGGAAGTGGCGGGGTTGTCTAAAATGAGGAATGGGTCCATCCTCCTCAAGACGTCCTCCCCAGCCCAGTCACGAGCGTTGATCTTGTGTGATAAGCTGGGTGACGTCCCTGTTACCGTCGCTCCACACAGTAGCTTAAATATGGTCCAGGGGATTATTTACCATCGTGACCTATTGTTACAATCCGATAACGAGCTGAGAGCCGACTTGGAACGACATGGTGTACATTTTGTCCATCGTGTACATAGAGGACCCAAGACTAACAGGGTGGCCACCGGTGCCTTTATCTTGGCCTTTGAGGGTGATGTCTTGCCCGAGAAGGTCAAGGTGATGGTTTACCGTTGTGACGTAAAGCCATACGTCCCTCCCCCGATGCGGTGCTTCCAGTGCTGTAAGTTTGGACATATGTCCTCATGTTGCCCATCCAGCGCTACATGTCGAGATTGTGGGCGCCCCTCTCATCCCAATTCTCCATGTGCGCCTCCGCCTGTATGTGTCAACTGTGGGGGGCACCACTCTCCATGCTCGCCAGATTGCCCCGTTCTTCATAAGGAGCGGAAGATCATGGAATTTAAGACCCTGGACCGGCTTACTTATCGAGAGGCAAAACTGAAATATGAAAGGTTGTATCCTGCTTCCATTCAAAAGTCTTATGCTGCATCCACGTTATCGTCGCCCACGCGAGCGACGGTTGTCGCCTCATCTGTGCCGCCTTCAGTGGGCCCTCAGGGCCGTGCATCTCTGTCTGACCCCTCGTGCCTAGGGGCAAGCCTTCCTCTGATGCCCCCTTAGCAGTTGAGGGCAAACCCTCTTCTGTCGCTTCCCCCACGCTTACTTCGGGAGTGACATCTCCTCCAAAACGGGGGGCTCGATCCCTCCCCATCCTTCTTCGCCGGCGTTCCCTCTGCCGGTTCCTCTCTCGCGGAAGGGGTCCCTCGGGGCTCTCCCTTCCTCCGTTTCTTCTCCTACCCAGCCGGAGTCAGCCAGTGGCTGAAGGTTCCGCCACCTGCTGGTCGTAGGGCTTCTGCGTCGTCGTCAGCCACCGATGCTCCTTCAGAGAAGCTCTCCCAGCCCTCTCACCCTAAGGGCCGACGTGAGAAGACGGAACGGAATGAGTCCAAGAAGAAGGACGTTCCGGCGGTTTCAGTACCGCCTGCTGTACATAGTCCTGGCTCCGGGGATGAGGTGGAGATCCTCGCCTCTGCCGGCGATCTGGCCCTCACGGAACCCTTGGGGGCCTTTCCTATGGACTCAGCTGACTCTCCCCCGGTGGCGGCAGTTGGCTCTGAGACGCCGTCTGCCTCTTAGTCGCATTCACGCCCTCCCAGTCCCTTCCTGCTTCCATTCTCCAGTGGAACTGCGGCGGTTATTTCCGCCACCTGCCTGAGCTCCGGATGCTTCTGAGTGTTTCCCCTGTTCTCTGCATTGCTCTGCAGGAAACTTGGTTTCCGGCAATGCTGACCCCCGCCCTTCGCGGTTATCGGAGATACTATAACAACCGCGCTGCCTGTCAACGAGCGTCAGGTGGGGTTTGCCTTTTTGTTCACCACTCTGTCTGTAGGTCGCCAGTACCCCTTCTGACGCCTTTAGAGGCAGTCGCTGACAGGGTTGAGCTCTCGCCGGCTATTACTGTTTGCTCTGTTTACATTCCTCCGGATGGGGAGCTCCCCCGACATGTCTTGGCAGCGCTGCTGGCTCAACTCCCGCCACCTTTGCTGCTTCTGGGCGATTTCAATGCCCAGAACCCTCTATGGGGTGAGACTGTCTCCGATGACCGCGGTCGGGGCGTGGAGCATGTGTTGGCTCAGCTCGACCTTAGCCTCTTGAATACCGGTGCTCCCACGCACTTCAGTGTGGCCCATGGCTCTTTCTCGGCCATCGATCTCTCTCTTTGCAGCCCCGGACTTGTCCCATCCCGCCACTGGAGGGTGCATCCTGACCTGTGTGGTAGTGACCATTTTCCCATCTATTTGTCACTGCCCCAGTGTCATTCTTCTGGGCGCCTGCCCCGCTGGGCTCTCCACAGGGCTGACTGGCCAGCTTTTATTTCTGCTGCAACCATTGAGCCTCCCCCACAGGGTGACATTGACGAAGTGGTCCGTGTCTTAACCACATCCATCATTTCGGCGGCCGAGGCTGCCATACCCCGCTCTTCTGGACTACCTCAGAGGAAGGCTGTACCCTGGTGGTCGCCGGAGATTGCTGAGGCTATTCGCGACCGTAGGCGGGCTCTCCAGCGTCATAGGCGGCACCCGTCTCTGGAGACCCTCATCGCCTTTAAGAGGCTGTGTGCCTTGGCCCGTCGTCTTATTGCCCGGCATAAGCAGGAGTGCTGGGAGAGGTATGTCTCATCCTTGGGCTCCCGTGTCTCCCCCTCGCTCGTGTGGTCCCGGATCCGGCGGATTTATGGATACCAGACCCCTATGGGTGTACCTGGGCTCTCCTTGGACGGCGCTGTCGCACGGACGCTGCCGCCATTGCTGAACTGCTTGCCGAGCACATTGCTAAGAACTCTGCGACTGCATCTTATCCCCCCGCCTTTCGCTCTCTAAAGGAGCGAGCCGAGCAGACGCCGTTATCATTCCACTCGCGTCGTTCTGTAAAATACAATGCTCCTTTCAGCGAGAGGGAATTCCTCGCTGCCCTCGCCGATTGCCCTGATACAGCACCAGGACCAGACTGCATCCACGCGCAGATGCTGAAGCATCTCTCCAGGGACTGCCAGAGACACATTCTCGCGATATTTAACCGCATTTGGAGCGAAGGGGTGTTCCCATCGCCTTGGCGAGAGGGTGTTATTGTCTCCATCTTGAAGCCCGGTGCGGACCCACTGGCGGTGGACAGCTATCGTCCCATTACCCTCACCAACGTTTTGTGCAAATTGCTCGAACGTATGGTGGGGCGGCGTTTGTGTTGGGTCCTTGAGTCGCGCAGTCTCCTCGCTCCATCCCAGGGGCCCCCAGGGGCTCAGCGTTCATTTGCTGAGTACGGGCTTGGCGACCCCGGGGTCCTGAGCTGGGGACTAGTCAGCGCCGCCAGTCTCCTGTCACCGCAACCCCTGGACAAGCTTCAACGACCACCGTATGGTGCGGCGGTGGAATGTTGTGTGCTGCGGGGAATGGTATTCTTGGCTTGACCGCCTGGATTGCGAGGAAGGTAAACCTCTATAAAAACCCCTCAATCTTACGGTGTGCTGCGCGCCTATAAGATGCATGGCTGTTGGGGTGGAACAGTCGCAAGCGGGCAACCTCTGGGGCACCTGCCGCACCCCAGTTGTATATGGCTTACTCAGGCACGCGGGGCTCTGTCTGAGCGGACCTTTAGTTCCCTAGCTGCTCGTGGGACCGCAATGGACCCTTCGACCTCTACATTTCCCCCTACCAGTGGATCGGGTGGGCCTCTGGTAGGAAAACACACCCCATCGAAAAAGCGACTTGGTGCTGCGAGTCCTCCAGCTCCAGGTGTTGCTCCCCTCAGGGGACTCAGCATTTATGTGCTGGGTACGGGCTTGGCGAACCCGGGATCCCCGAGCTGGGGACTGGTGTGCGCCGCCAGTCCTCTGACACCGTAAGCTCTGGGCATGCTTCAGCGATCACCGTGAGGCGCAACGGTGGAACGTTGTGTGTCGCAGGGACCGGGGATCTTGGCTTGATTGCCTGGATCGCGAGTATGGTACATACCTCTCTAAAAAACCCTTCAATCTTAAGGTGTGCTGCGCGCCAATAAGATGCATGGCTGTTGAGGTGGAACAGTCGCTAGCGGGCGACCTCTGAGGAACCTGCCACACCTAAGTTGTATAAGGCTTACCCAGGCATGCGGGTCTCTGTCTGGGCTGACGTTTCGTTCCCTAGCTGCTCGTGGGACGCACATGGCAACCACGTATTTCCCTTCACCAAATTCGCAATCAGTCAAGCGCATGAGGGAGGCTAGTCCTCCAGATATGCAGATGGAAAAGAGTAACAGGGCTCATGGAGTCGTAAATGACAATGTTTTCATCGTGATTAAGAGGAAGGAGGGCTCATTTGAAAAAGTGTCTCCTTTCTACATACATAAAGGTTTAGAAGGACTCGCAGGTACACTGAAATCTATCAAACGCCTGAGGAATGGTACCCTGTTAGTTGAGACTACTAGGGCAAAGCAAATGGAGCTGCTTCGGAAGTCACACAAGGTAGGCGAGTATGATATTACTGTCGAGTTGCACAATTCCCTCAACTCCAGTAAAGGCATTGTCACCTGCCGTGATTTAATGGATATCGATGTCGACGAGCTGAAGCAAGAATGGGCAACACAGGGGATTGTAGACGTGGAACAAAGGACACGTAGGAATAATGGAGTTATTGAGAAATCTGCCACCTTCATTGTGACTTTCAATTCGCCTGTCTTACCTGAATACGTTCTGGCTGGTTTCCTCCGCCTTAGGGTTCGGCCTTATATACCTAACCCTATTCGCTGTTTCAAATGTCAGCGATTTGGCCGTACGACAATGCGTTGTGGGTGTGAACCAACCTGCGGTATAAGTGGCAAGGCAGCTCATGAAGCTGGGACCAACTGCACATCTCTGGTGCTGTGTATCAACTGCTCTGGGAGCCATCCTGTCTGGAGCAGAGACTGCCCCGTCTTTGCGGAAGAACGAAAAATTCAGGAGATCAAGGTGACAAAGAGGCTACCTTATGTGGAAGCCAAAAAAGAGTTTAGGGCTACAAAACCCCCTGTCTTTGCCACATCCTATGCCTCCTTGGTGCACAACCGTGCGTCGCGAGTAGACGCTTCGATGCAGACCATGTCCAGCGTCGCAGTATCCTCCACCAATACCTGTACCTGCGTTTGTACCTGCCAGAGCACTCCCACTAACGATATAGCTATTCAGGCTGCTCCGCCTGCACCAACCGCTATTGCAGAGAAAGCTCCAGTGAAGCCTTCGAAGGCTCTCCAGAAACAGAGTGCCTCTCCACTTCCCCCATCCCCGACTTCCACAAAGAAAACGGGACCAGGGAAAGGGGCACGGCGTTTGACGTCAAACCTGCCAAAGGCACCATCGGATGTCGTCATGTCATCCCTGACTGATGAGGAGGAAATCGTCATGGATTTTGATACCTCTTCCCCAGAACCTGGCAGCCCCTCTGCTGCCACTCGCTCTACAAGTGCCTCACCAGCGCGGCGCAAAGACAGGGGGAAATCTAAACCGACACGCTGATATGGCTCCCATACTTCAGTGGAATCTGAATGGAGTCAGACCTCGCTTTGCAGAATTGCGGCTGTTAGTACAGGCAAACCCCATTTGCATCTCTTTGCAAGAGACACATTTTCAAGAGACTACCACGCCTGTACTTACGGGATATCACATGTACAGGAAAGACGACCTGACTGGTAGTAGGGCTCAGGGTGGGGTGACAGTGTTCATTAAGGACACATTCCACTCCTCACCTGTGACCTTCCCCCCTGCGGGTTCGGGGGTACGAATAGGCCCGCGGTAGTCCTGCCTGTCGTAAGAGGCGACTAAAAGGAGTCTCAAACGTTTCGGCCTTATGTGATGGTCCCCTCTCGGGTTTGACCTCCATCTATCTAAATTATTCCGAAGAGCGAGCCAATTGGGGAAGGGCACCTTACATGGTGCACTGTATCCTTCGTGCAATTAGACCTATAGCCGTCTTTCTCGTCGTTGCAATGGTGTCCCGCTCGTTTTCGATCTCTTGGGCGTTTACCACGCTGCACTCTGCAGTGTTTTTTTTAACTGTGACGACGCCCTTGGCCATATTTGCACCTCAGATCCAGCACGGTAGCCAGTCCGTTGTGGTGGGGTCGCCATGTACCCTCTTGGTTGTAGCCCCCTGACAACACAGGGATCGCTCTACTGATGCCTGCGCCGTTCACTCCCCACGTATGCCAAGGAGTAGATGCCCATCTCCCTGGGGCATCAGGACTCCCGGCAATGGCCATCCTGCCAGGTGGCCTTTGCTGTGGCTGGGTGGCGCCCGTGGGGAGGGCCCTTGGTCGGAGTAGGTGGCATCAGGGCGGATGACCCGCAATGAAGCGTGGTACATCATCTGTCGCTGGCGGCCAGCCGTCAGCAGTCTCTAAGCGTTCGAGAGCCCATTTTAAAGGTAACGTTTATGACCCCAAATCGTTCCCCTCCCTCGCCACACCATGGGAGGAACGACAGGCATTGCGTGACACTGAGACGTATTCGCCCAGATATCTTGTCTGTACCAGAACTGATGGGGAATCTTTTCTATCCGTGAAGCCTCAGTTCTTTGTAGAGCATTTAGAGGACAAGTTCGGTGAGGTGGAGGGCTTGTCCAAGATGCGGTCTGGATCGGTGTTGATAAAAACGGCATCCTCTGCCCAGTCACGGAGGTTGCTCAATTGTGACAAGTTGGGGGATGTTTCCGTTAGCATCACGCCGCATAAGAGTCTGAACATGGTCCAGGGTATTATATTCCACCGGGATCTTCTTCTGCAGTCCGACGATGAATTACGCGCCAACCTCGAACGACGAGGTGTTCACTTCGTCCGGCGCGTCCATCGGGGTCCGAGGGATAATCAGGTCGCCACCGGTGCCTTCATCTTGGCCTTTGAGGGTGATGTCTTACCCGAAAAGGTTAAGGTGATGGTTTACCGTTGTGATGTGAAACCATATATCCCTCCTCCGGTGCGGTGTTTTAAATGCTGGAAGTTCGGGCACATGTCATCTCGCTGTACTTCCAGCATGACGTGTCGGGATTGCGGACGTCCTTCGCATCCCGATACTCCATGTGCCCCGCCTCCTATCTGTGTTAACTGCGGAGAACACCATTCCCCCTGCTCGCCGGACTGTAGGATATTGCAGAAAGAACGGAAGATAATGGAATATAAGACCTTGGACCGGCTGACCTACCCCGAGGCTAGACGGAAATATGAGAGGCTCCATCCTGTGGCAATGCCGTCAACTTACGCCGCTGCTGCAACGACGGTTCTCCCGTCATCACGAATCGGCTCTAAGATCGGTCAGCATCCACCGGCCCCCTTGCTTGTGGGGGGCACTTCACACCCTGTTGCTCCTGCTCTATCCTCTCCAGGAGCAACGCCCTCCCAACCATCGGGGACATCAGCTCCCCCTTCCCAGCCGGAGAAGCGTAAGACTTCTTCGGCTGCTCTCGCCAGGAAGGGATCCCTTGGGGCTCTCCCTTCACCAGTTCCGACCAGTGGAAAAGCGGACGCCCGCAAGTGGTTGAAACAACCGCCAGTCCCTGGTCGTCGGGCCTCGCGGTCGTCGTCTGTCCCTGAGACTGACCCGGTGAAGCCCATGCCGCCTGAACCGCCGAAGGCGCAGCGTGACAAGCAGACAAAGAAGAAAGTCCCCAAGACCAACGGTATTGCGGTGGCACCGATCCCACCGCTTCCTACAAGCTCTGCCTCTGAGGACAAGGTGGAGATTCTGGCGTCCGCTGAGGACCTCGCTCTTGCCGGTCCCTCGGACGCAATGGATGGCATTTGTACAGATGCTCCATCGGAGGCAGCAGGTGACCCAGTGGCGTAATCTGCCTTCCCAGTCTCGTCACGCCTTTCCCAGCCATGGACAACACCATCCTCCAGTGGAACTGCAGCGGTTTCTTCCACCATCTAGCCGAGCTCCGTCAACTTATCAGCCTTCACCCTTTCTTCTGCATTGCTCTCCAGGAAACTTGGTTTCCAGCGATGCGAACCCCCGCCCTCCGTGGCTATCGGGGTTATTACAAGAACCGAGCAGCTTATGAAAGGGTGTCTGGTGGCGTCTGCATATATGTCCTTCACACTCTGCATAGCGAGTCTGTCCCTCTCCAGACGCCTTTAGAGGCTGTTGCTGTACGCGTGTGGACGCCACAGGCTGTTACCGTCTGCAGTCTTTACATTCCACCGGATGGTGATGTCTCGCAGCATGTCCTGGCTGCACTGGTCGCCCAATTGCCGCCACCTTTCTTGCTATTGGGCGACTTCAACGCCCATAACCCTCTGTGGGGTGGGTCAGTGGCAACAGGTCGAGGCACCATCGTTGAGCATTTATTGTCGCAGCTCGATCTCTCGCTGTTAAATGATGGTGCCTTCACACACTTCAGTGTGGCGCATGGCACCTACTCCGCCATTGACCTTTCAATCTGTAGCCATAGCCTCTTACCGTCTGTCCAATGGAGTGTGCATGACGACCTGTGTGGTAGTGACCACTTTCCGATCTTTTTGTCACTACCACAGCGCCACTCTTCTGGGCGCCCTCGCAGATGGGCTATGAATAAGGCTGACTGGGACTTGTTCTCCTCCACTGCCGCTTTTGAGCCTCTCTCTACCGATGACATTGATGCGGTGGTTCAATCGGTCACCACCGGCATCGTTACTGCCGCCGAATCTGCCATTCCCCGCTCCTCTGGGTCCCCTCGGCGCCGGACTGTGCCTTGGTGGTCGCCTGAGATCGCTGCAGCGATTACAGATCGCAGGCGGGCGCTCCAGCGTCACAAGCGACATCCCTCCCTCGACCACCTTATCGCCTTCAAACAGCTGCGTGCGCGGGCCCGCCTCCTTATCCGCCAAGGCAAGAAGGAGTGCTGGGAGCGGTATGTGTCCACGATTGGCCTCCATGTCACTCCATCGCAGGTGTGGGCCAAGATTCGACGCGTCTACGGCTATCGGCCACCTGTCAGCGTCCCTGCGCTCTCACTGAATGGAGCAGTTTGTACTGACTCCGACGTCATTGCAAATCGCTTAGCAGAGCATTTTGCTATGAGTTCCGCTTCTGCGAATTACCCCCAGGCCTTCCGCTCCATTAAAGAGCGGATGGAACGTCGGAGCCTTTCGTTTCGCACCACCCACCCAGAATCTTACAATGCTCCATTTAGTGAGTGGGAATTTCGCAGTGCCCTCGCTGCTTGCCCTGATACCGCTCCTGGGCCAGATGGCATCCACTGTCAGATGCTGAAACACCTTTCAGTGGACTGCCAGCGGCGCCTTCTCGATCTTTACAACCGTCTTTGGGTCGAGGGGGAGTTTCCGTCGCAATGGCGGGAAGGCATTGTCATCCCCGTTTTGAAGCCTGGAAAGAACCCTCTGGAGGTGGACAGCTACCGTCCCATTAGCCTCACCAACGTTCTTTGCAAGTTGCTTGAACGGATGGTGAGCCGGCGCTTGAATTGGGTACTGGAGTCTCGGGGCCTTCTGGCTCCATCTCAGGGTGGGTTCCGTAAAGGCCGCTCCGCCGCCGACAATCTGGTGAGCCTGGAGTCGGCCATCCGTACTGCCTTTTCCCGCCGTCAGCACCTGGTCGCTGTCTTTTTCGACATGCGGAAGGCGTACGATACGACGTGGCGTCATCACATTCTTTCTACACTTCATGGATGGGGTCTTCGGGGTCCTCTGCCGATTTTTATCCGCAATTTTCTGTCGTGTCGTACCTTCCGCGTGCAAGTCGCGGCCTCGTATAGTTCCTCCCACGTCCAGGAGAACGGTGTGCCACAGGGCTCTGTTTTAAGTGTCTGTCTGTTTTTAATCGCCATTAACGGGCTTGCTGCGGCCGTGGGAAATTCTGTCTCTGCTTCCCTGTATGCTGGCGACTTCTGCCTTTATTACAGCTCTACTGGCATTGCAGCTGTTGAACGTCAGCTACAGGGCGCTATCCGTAGGGCGCAGTCTTGGGCTGTAGCGCATGGGTTTCAGTTTTCGGCAGCCAAGACCTGCGTTATGCATTTCTGCCGGCGACGTACTGTCCACCCGGAGCCGCAGCTTTCTCTTAACGGCGCACTTCTTTCGGTGGTGGAATCACACAGGTTTTTGGGGGTGGTTTTCGATGCCCGGTTGACTTGGCTGTCTCATATTCGGCAGCTCAAACAGACGTGTTGGCGGCATCTCAATGCACTGCGATGTTTGAGCCACACCCGCTGGGGAGCCGACCGCTCTACCCTGTTACGGCTCTACCAGGCGTTAATCCAGTCCCGTCTGGATTATGGGTGCCTGGCATATGGCTCAGCATCCCCGTCTGCGTTGCGGGTGCTGGACCCAATCCTCCACAGCGGGATACGCCTTGCCACTGGTGCTTTCCGCACCAGCCCTGTGGACAGCTTACTCGTGGAGGCAGGTGTCCCTCCACTGCGGTTCCGGCGCCAACGTTTGCTGGCCGCTTATGCTGCCCATGTTCTAAGCTCGCCCGGGCATCCTAACTATCGTCTCCTGTTCCCGCAGTCAGTCGTCCGTCTGCCGGAACGTCGGCCCCGGTCGGGTTGTCCGATCGCCATACGCGTCAAGGAGCTTCTCTCCGGGCTTGGGCTTGTCCCTGTTCCACCTCCTTTCCGGGCACCTCTGCGTACACCCCCGTGGTGCGTTCCTCGCCCTTGCCTTCGGCTAGACTTGGCACAGGGCTCGAAGGACTCAGTCCCTCCAGAGGCCTTCCGCCGCCGCTTTTATTCCATCCTGGCCACGTATCAGGGCTCTGGCATTGTTTACACCGACGGCTCGATGGTTGCTGGTCGAGTCGGGTATGCGCTCACTCTAGGGAACTATTCCGAACAACGTTCTTTGCCGGCTGGCTGCAGCGTTTACACTGCTGAGCTGGTCGCCATCTTTCGAGCCCTAGAGTATATCCGCTCCTGCTCAGGTGAGTCGTTCGTTATCTGTAGCGATTCCCTGAGCAGTTTACGAGCACTCGACCAGTGTTTTCCTCGTTCCCGTCTGGTGATGGCTATCCATGAGTCCCTGCATACTCTTGCGCGTTGCGGCCGCTCTGCGGTCTTCGTGTGGACCCCAGGCCATGTTGGGATCCCCGGCAACGAGAATGTTGACCGGCTGGCGAAAGAGGCGACTAGTGCACCATCTCTGGACGTTGGCCTCCCGGAGACAGATTTGCGGGCGTTCCTACGCCGCAAAATTCTGGACCTTTGGGACACTGAATGGCGCGCCCTGCCTTCACGCAACAAACTTCGGGCCATCAAGGGGGCTACCGGTGTGTGGCGCTCCTCCTTGCGGGTTTCTCGCAAGGAGTCTGTTGTCCTCTGCCGGCTGCGCATTGGGCACACTCGGCTTACCCACGGCCACTTATTGCGCCGTGAGGATGCGCCTCTATGTCGCTGCGGCTCCGTTTTATCCGTGGTTCATGTTTTATTGGAGTGTCCGTTTTTAGCTGCGCTCAGGCAGTCGTTCGCACTGCCTGACTCGCTCCCTGCCCTTTTAACAGATGACCCGGCTATGGCTGACTTAGTTTTACGTTTTATTCGGGCAGGGGGTTTTTATTCTTTACTCTGAGTGTTTCTGTTTTTATCTTATTGTTTTGTGTTGATTCTGGCCTTTGGCCTCCGGTTTTAAACTGATTTTTTAATGTGTTTCCAGTGGTTGGCTTTTCCTTTTTTATTTCTCTGGTCGGCCAACCACCGTCACACTCTGTGTGCTTTTAGTTCGTTTTGTCTTGTCTTTGTCTCAGTTTCTCTTGTCCTGTATCGTCTGTGATCTCTTTTGTTCCTCGTTTTTATTCTCTGTGGGTGTTCTTTGTCTTTGGAAAAAGGGACCGATGACCATAGCAGTCTGGTCCCTTTAATCACCCAAACCAACCAACCAACCACCTGTGACCTTAACCACAACGCTACAAGCGGTTGCAGCTCGGATCCTGGCCCAGGTTAATGTTACAGTGTGCTCCTTGTATTTACCACCCGCTGAGCTCATTGACAGTGAAGCCCTCGCATGGCCCATTGATCAGCTACTCCGTCCCTTTCTCATTTTAGGAGACTTTAATGCTCATAATGCATTATGGGGTTCCAACAAAACCTGCCCCAGAGGCCAGATGATTGAGCAGTTGCTCAGGACTTCCGACATCATACTGCTGAACACAGGTCAGGCCACGCATTTTAGCACCACTTCAGGTTCGTCTTCTGCCATAGACCTCTCTATTTGTTCGCCTGTGCTTGCGGACATTGCTCAGTGGGTCGTCGACGACGACCTTCATGGCAGCGACCATTATCCTATCTGGCTCCATCTGCCAGTTGAAATGGGTCGTGTCGCACAGCCGCCGAAATGGTTGTTCCGGAAGGGAAACTGGACGCTCTACCGGCAGTTGGCTGTTTTTGAACGGTGTGAAGGCGTCCAGGATTGGGTGGATCACATTACGGCGGTGATGCACCATGCCGCTGATGTATCCATACCAAAGTCAAAGGGAACACCTGTGAGGCAGCCTGTCCCTTGGTGGAATGACAACTGTCGTACCGCCATCAGAGACAGACGGGCGGCTTTGAGAAGATTCCGTCGGTGCCCCACTGCTGCGCATCTGACAACTTTCCGAACAGCACGGGCGCGGGCGAGAAAAATCGTTAGGGAGAGTAAACAGAGGTCTTGGCGTGAGTTCCTGAACTCCATCAATAGGTCCACATCTTCAAGCAAAGTATGGGAAGCCATTAGGAGGATCTCAAGGCGATACTCTCGACCGCCAATAGCAGCTATACGTGAGGGGGGGTGTCTCCTAACATCTCCAAGAGACATCGCCCGGGCGTTGGCAGAATCCTTTCAAACTATTACGGCTGATTCTAGCCAGGACCCAGAATTTCTGCGCTATCGGGGTACACAGGAGAGGGCTGGTTTTGATTTCCGTTCCAAGAACGCTGAGGAATACAACCAGCCTTTCTCTTTATGGGAGTTGGACTCTGCACTGTCCGTATCTCGGGATACCGCACCTAGTCCAGACCTTATATCGTATAGCATGCTGCAGCAGTTGGATCTGCGGTCAAAGGAAGTCCTCCTTCAACTTTTTAATGATATTTGGAAGACAGGCGACTTTCCTAGTTCGTGGAAAGAATCGATTTTAATTCCCCTTTTAAAACCAGGGAAGGATCGGACCGAACCCAGTAGCTACCGTAGCATTAGTCTCACGAGCTGCGTCGGAAATACATTTGAGCGTATGGTCAATAGGTGCCTGGTGTGGGTTCTCGAATCCAGGTCCTTACTTACCCGCTGCCAGTGTGGGTTCAGGAGGTATCATTCCACCCTAGATAACCTGACCCTACTCGAAACAGCGATACAGGATGCTTTCCTACGTAAGCAACACTTTATCGGGGTTTTCTTCGACCTGGAGAAGGCGTACGATACTACCTGGAGGCATACCATTTTGCGGCAGCTTTATGAGTGGGGTTTCCGTGGGCGTTTACCCACACTCATCAGATCCTTTCTGTCGGACAGGTATTTTAAGTATAAGGTTGGGAAGGTCCTGTCTGACCGTTTTAAGCAGGAGAACGGTGTCCCTCAAGGAAGTGTCCTCAGTGTGACAGCTTTCGCAATTGCCATCAATAGTATTGCGTCCACAGTACGACGGCCCGTGCAGTGCTCCTTGTTTGTGGACGATTTCTCTATTTTCTGTGCGTCTTCCTCCCTCACAGCTGCTACACGCCAATTACAGCTGACACTCGTGCGATTGGAGGAATGGTCTAAGACCACAGGCTTTAAATTCTCTCTGGAGAAGACCGTTTGTGTAGATTTTAACCGTTCCCGTTCTCTTTTTAATCTCCCTGTTTTAAAACTAGGAGACACTGTTCTCCCCTTTATGGAAAAAGTGAAATATCTCGGGCTTATTTTTGATGAGAAGCTCACATGGTTGCCACACTTAAAGGATCTAAAGGTCCACTGTTTCAAGGCTTTAAACGTCCTTAAATGCGTCAGTCATTGATCCTGGGGCGCTGTCAGGGCACGTCTGCTCCAACTGTATAAGGCCTTTGTGCGACCTCGACTGGAATACGGATGTCAAGCTTATGGCTCTGCAAGACCTTCCTACCTCAAAATGTTGGATGTGATTCACCATGAGGGTATTAGGCTTTCAACGGGGGCTTATCGCACGAGTCCAGTTGCTAGTCTGTGTGTCGAGGCGGGAGAGCCTCCGCTGTCCATTCGGCGTCTTCTCCTCGTGGTATGGCACGTATACAGGACAAAGTCCACTCCTCTTTCATTGGCGTCCGACACTTTTTGCCAGCCGGCACTGCCACGTCTATTCCGCCACCGTCCGGCGGCAACAAAGCCGTTTGGCATCCGTGCAAAGGAGAGTCTCGAGTCAGTACACCTGGAGGGCATTAAGGTCCTCCACCAGGGATGGAGTAGGGGATCTCCCTGGCGACTACAAAGGCCAAGATTACTTCTTGATCTGGCTGCTTACAGGAAGTATTGTACCCTGGACCACCTTTTTAAAATTAAACTTACTGAGCTTTTAGAACGCCATTTCGATTTTATTACTGTTTACACGGATGGTTCTAAACAGGGGGATTTTATGGGCTGCTCTGCTGTATTTCCCGATACTGTCCATCGGATGGGGCTCCCAGAGCAGTTCTCAGTTTACTATGCAGAACTGTTTGCCATTCTGCAAGCATTAGAGTATATGCGCCGACATCGTGGCACGAAATTCATCATCTGCTCCGATTCGCAAAGTGCTCTACACGCTCTTGAACAAATGTACCCAGCAGATCGGATGGTGCAAGAGGTGCAGGACGCACTCCTGCTTTTGCAACAGCAGGGTACGGATGTGATTTTCTGCTGGGTTCCAGGGCACATAGGGATTCCTGGAAATGAACTTGCAGATGCGGCTGCCAAGGAGGCTTGCTCCATCCCACCTCCTGCTCGCTGTTCCGTCCCCCTGCAGGCCATTACGTCTTTCGTGACTCGGAAGGTCATGCGTTGGTGGGAGGCTCAGTGGCTGGACGTGAGGGATAATAAGTTGCGAGCGGTGAAGGATTCTGTCCGACCGTGGCTCACCTCCTTCCGACAACGACGCGCTGAGGAAGTAGCCCTTACACGGCTTAGAATAGGACATTGTTCTTTGACACATGGTTTTCTGTTACGTCGTGAGGAGCCACCAACGTGTCAGACATGTGGGACACAGTTGTCGATACGGCATATTTTAACTGAGTGTGTTTTATATGCGGGTTTGAGGGAAGATTTCAGTTTCCCACCAGACTTACCCTCTCTTTTAACTAATAATGAGGCGAGTGTCGCTAGAGTTTTACGTTTTTGTGTGATGTCTGGCCTTTTTCCCAAAATATTGGGATTGCAGTCTTAATGTGCTGTCCAGTGGTTTGGTCACCCATTATTTGTAAGTGGTCACTTAGCCACCGATACTTATTTTTCCCTGATTGTACTGCTATTTTATTTTTAGTTTTATCTCCCTGTTTTGATGTGCTGTGTCCATTCTTGCAATTTGAACAATACCAATTCTCTCACGATTCGGCTCTGAATTGAACTTTTGGGAACGGGCGCTGATAACCTCGCTGTTGTGCGCCCTAAAACACTAATAATCATCATCATACAGGTGTTGCTAGAGATTTATCAGACTGTCGTAACAGAGCACATGCTGAAAATCAGAATGTGTTTTTTATTATTAATCGGAAGGAGGGTAGCTTTGTGAGGGTTTCTCCCTTTTACATCCACAAGGGTCTTGAGGGAATTGCAGGTACACTGAAATCTGTTAAGCGACTGCGCAATGGTACTCTCTTAGTTGCCCCCCTGCGGGTTCGGGGGTAAGAATAGGCCCGCGATATTCCTGCCTGTCGTAAGAGGCGACTAAAAGGAGTCTCCAATGTTTTGGCCTTATCTGATGGTCCCCTCTTGGGTTTGACCTCCATCTTTCTAAATTATTCCGAAGAGCGAGCCAACTGGGGAAGGGCGCCTTACATGGTGCACTGTATCCGTCTTGCAATTAGACCTTTAACCGGATTTCTCGTCGTTGCAATGGTGTCCCGCTCGTTTTCGATCTCTTGGGCGTGGATACGTCCCTGGATGCGATTACGACGCTGCACTCTGCACTGTTTCTTTTACCTGCGACGACGGCCTTGGACATCTTTGCACCTAAGATCCAGCACGGTAGCCAGTCCGTTGTGGTGGGGCCGCCATGTACCCTCTTGGTTGTAGCCCCCTGACAACACAGGGATCGCTCTACTGATGCCTGCGCCGTTAACTCCCCACGTATGCCAAGGAGTAGATGCCTATCCTCCTGGGGTATCGGGACTCGCGGCGACGGCCATCCTGCCAGGTGGCCTTTGCTGTGGCTGGGTGGCGCCCGTGGGGAGGGCCCTTGGTCGGAGTAGGTGGCATCAGGGCGGATGACCCGCAATGAAGCGTGGTACATCATCTCTCGCTTGCGGCCAGCCGTCAGCAGTCTCTAAGCGTTCCAAAGCTCACTTTAAGGCTAATGTGTATGACCCCAAATCGTTCCCCTCCCTCGCCACACCATGGGAGGAACGAAAGGCATTGCATGAAAGTGAGACGTATTCACCCCGATATCTTGTCTGTACCAGAGCTGATGGGGAATCTTTTATGTCCGTGAAGCCTTAGTTCTTTGTAGACCATTTAGAGGACAAGTTTGGGGAGGTGGAGGGCTTGTCCAAGATGCGGTCCGGATCGGTGTTGATAAAAACAGTGTCCTCCGCCCAGTCGCGGGCCTTGTTCACTTGTACTAAGCTGGGGGATGTCTCCGTCACTATCACGCCCCATAAAAGTCTGAATATGGTCCAGGGAATTATCTTCCACAGGGATCTCCTTTTACAGTCCGATGACGAGCTGCGCGCCAACTTGGAGCGCCGAGGTGTCCATTTCGTCCGGCGCGTCCACCGGGGTCCAAGGGATCGTCAAGTTGGCACCGGTGCCTTCATATTGGCCTTCGAGGGTGACACGTTACCTGAGAAGGTCAAGGTGATGGTGTACCGTTGTGATGTCAAGCCTTATATCCCTCCCCCGATGCGGTGCTACAAGTGTTGGAAGTTCGGCCATATGTCTTCACGCTGTGCTTCCGACCTCGTCTGTCGCCATTGCTGTCGACCATCCCATCCTGATCATCCCTGTGCCCCGCCTCCAATCTGTGTGAACTGTGGTGCGCACCATCCGCCTTGCTCGCCAGACTGTCCGATTCTGCAGAAGGAGCGGAAGATCGTGGAAATCAAGACTGTCTACCGCCTGACGTACACTGAGGCAAAGCGGAAATATGATCGGCTTCATCCAGTGCGCATGACAGCTTCTTATGCCGCAACTGTCACTCCTGCTACAGTTCCATCCGCTCCAGTCAGCTCTCAGAGTCGAAGTCCCACACCCGCCCCCTTGATGGTGGGGGGCACTAAACCCACTGTTGCTCCTGCTCCATCTACTTCAGGAGCAACACCCCCCCACCCATCGGGGACATCAGTTTCCCCTTCCCAGCCGGAGAAGCGTAAGACTTCTTCGGCTACTCTCGTAAGGAAGGGGTCCCTTGGGGACCTCCCTTCCCAAGTTCCGACCGGTACCAAGGCCGAAAGCCGCAAGTCGCTTAAACAACCGCCGGTCCCTGGTCGTCGGGACACACGGTCGTCGTCTGTCCCTGAGACTGACCCAGTGACGCCCTCCCAGCCTGAGCCACCAAAGGCACAGCGCGAGAAGCAGAAGAAGAAGAAACTTCCCAAGGCTACTGACATTGCGGTGGCACCCATTCCACCGCTTCCTACAAGCTCTGCGTCTGAGGATGAGGTGGAGATTCTGGCGTCCGCTGAGGACATGGATCTCGCCAGTCCCTCAGATGCAATAGATAGCTGTTGTCCAGGTGGTGACTCAGTAGCAGCAGGGGCCCCGGAGGCGTAATCTGACTCCCCAGTCCCTTCACCCCTTTCCCATCCATGGCTAATACCATCCTCCAGTGGAACTGCAGCAGTTTCTTCCACCATCTAGCTGAGCTCCGCCAACTTATCAGCTGTCATCCTTTCCTTTGCCTTGCTCTGCAGGAAACTTGGTTTCCAGCAATGCGAACCCCCACCCTCCGTCGCTATCGGGGTTATTTTAAGAACCGGGCAGCTTATGAAAGGGTGTCTGGTGGCGTCTGCATATATGTCCTTAACTCTCTTCACAGCGAGTTTGTACCTCTACAAACAGCTTTCGAGGCTGTCGCTGTTCGGGTGTGGACGCCACAGGCTATCACCGTCTGCAGTATTTACCTTCCCCCTGATGGTGCTGTCGCGCAGCATGTCCTGGCTGCTCTGATAGCCCAACTGCCGCCACCTTTTTTGCTGCTGGGCGATTTCAATGCCCACAACCCACTATGGGGTGGGACTGTCTCCGATGACCGCGGTCGGGCCGTGGAGCATGTGTTGGCTCAGCTCGACCTTAGCCTCTTGAACACCGGAGCTCCCACGCATTTCAGTGTGGCCCATGGCGCGTTCTCGGCCATCGATCTCTCTATTTGCAGCCCTGGACTTGTTCCATCCCTCCACTGGAGAGTGCATCCTGACCTGTGTGGTAGTGACCATTTTCCCATCTATTTGTCACTGCCCCAGTGTCATTCTTCTGGGCGCCTGCCCCGCTGGGCTCTCCACAGGGCTGACTGGCCGGCTTTTACTTCCGCTGCAACCATTGAGTCTCCCCCACAGGGTGACATTGACGAGGTGGTCTGTGTTTCAACGACGTCCATCATTTCAGCGGCCGAGGCTGCCATCCCCCGTTCTTCTGGCCTCCCTCAGAGGAAGGCTGTCCCCTGATGGTCGCCGGAGGTTGCTGAGGCTATTCGCGACCGTAGACGGGCTCTCCAGCGTCATCGGCGGCACCCGTCTCTGGAGACCCTCATCGCCTTTAAGAGGCTCCGTGCCTTCGCCTGTCGTCTTATTGCCCGGCGTTAGCAGGAGTGCTGGGAGAGGTACGTCTCATCCCTGGGCTCCCGTGTCTTCTCCTCGCTCGTGTGGTCCCGGAACCGGCGGATTTATGGATCCCAGACCCCTACGGGTGTCCCTGGGATCTCCCTGGCCGGCGCTATCTGCACGGACGCTGCCGCCATTGCTGAACACCTCGCTGCGCACTTTGCTGAGATCTCTGCGACTGAAACTTATCCCCCCGCCTTTCGCTCTCTCAAGGAGCGGGCCAAGCAGACGCCATTATCGTTCCACTGAAATATACAATGCTCCTTTCAGCAAGAGGGAATTCCTCGCTGCCCTCGCCGATTGCCCTGATACAGCACCAGGGCCGGACTGCATCCACGCACAGATGCTGAAGCATCTCTCCAGGGACTGCCTGAGACACATCCTCACCATCTTTAACCGCATTTGGAGCGAGGGCGTGTTCCCGTCGCCTTGGCGAGAGGGTGTTATTGTCCCCATCTTGAAGCCCGGTGCGGACCCACTGGCTGTGGACAGCTATCGTCCCATTACCCTCACCAACGGTTTGTGCAGATTGCACGAACGTATGGTGGGGCGGCGTTTGTGTTGGGTCCTTGAGTCGCGCGGTCTCCTCGCTCCATCCCATGGTGGCTTCCGCCGGGGCCGGTCTGCCACGGACAATTTGGTGCGGCTGGAATCTGCAATTCGTACGGGCTTTGCCCGACGTCAGCATCTCGTTGCTGTATTTTTCGATCTGCGGAAGGCGTATGACACCACATGGAGGCATCACATCCTCGCCACGTTGCATGAGTGGGGTCTTCGTGGTCGGCTCCCGGCTTTTCTTCAAACCTTTTTATTGCGCCGCTCTTTCTGGGTGCAAGTCGGTGCCACCTCTAGTTCATCTTATATTCAGGAAAATGGGGTCCCGCAGGTCTCGGTGTTGAGCGTCTCCTTATTTCTAGTGGCCATTAATGGTCTGGCTGCAGCAGTGGGGTCGTCGGTGTCTCCTTCTTTGTATGCCGACGACTTCTGCATCTCATTTAGCTCCACGACTACGGGAGTCGCCGAACGCAGGCTGCAAGTCGCCGTTCGCAAGGCAGCATCAAGGGCTCTGACTCATGGTTTTCAGTTCTCTGCTGCCAAGACTCGAGTTATGCACTTCTGCAGGCGTCGGACGGTCCACCCTCATCCTGAACTTAACCTCGACGGCCACCTGCTTGAAGTGGTGGACACTTGCCGCTTCTTGGGACTCGTGTTTGATGCCCGGCTCACATGGGTTCGACATGTTACTCAGCTGAAGCAAAAATGCTGGCAGCACCTCAACGCCCTCCGCTGCCTTAGCCACACGTCTTGGGGTGCCGATCGCTGCACGCTGCTGCGATTGTACAGAGCCCTTGTGCAGTCCCGTCTTGATTATGGGAGCCTGGCCTATGGGTCTGCGTCACCCTCAGTGTTGAAGTTGTTAGACCCCATACACCACTGTGGGGTTCGGCTTGCAACTGGCACTTTTCGCACCAGCCCCGTGGATAGTCTACTGGTGGAGGCCGGGGTTCCCCCGCTGCAGATTCGCCGCCATCCTCTGCTCGTCGACTATGCTGTCCACGTGCATCGCTCGCCAGGCCATCCCAATCGTCGCCTGCTTTTCCCTGCCATGGTCCTCCATCTGCCCGAACGGCGACCTAGGTCTGGGCTTTCCGTAGCTGTCCGTGTCCAGTCCCTGGTGTCAGAACTGGGGTCATTCCCTTTTCTGCCTCCCTTCCGGATCCGTACACCTACGCCTCCCTGGTGTTTGTCCCGGCCGTCCGTCCGTCTGGATTTGGCACAGGGACCTAAGGACTCGGGTCCGCCTGTGGCCCTCCGTCGCCGTTTTCTTGCGCTCCTCGCCTCATTTCCGGGCTGTGAGCCTGTCTACACTGATGGTTCCCTGGTTGATGGTCGCACTGCCTACGCTTTTGCTCACGCTGCCCATGTTGAACAACGCTCCTTGCCGGCTGGCTGCAGTATTTTTACTGCAGACCTGGTGGCCATCTTGCGCGCTCTTGAGCATATGCGTTTCTTCTCAGGTAGGTCCATCGTCATCTGCAGTGACTCCCTGAGCAGCCTTCAGGCCATTGACCGCTGCTATCCCTCTTCTCCTCTGGTGTCCTCTGTTCAGGAGTATGTTTCCGCCATTGCCCGTTCTGGTCGTTCGGTGGTCTTGGTTTGGACGCCAGGTTATGTTGGCATCCCGGGGAACGAACGTGTTGACAGGCTGGCCAAAGGGGCGATCGACGCCCCAGCTTTGGAGATCGGCCTCACAGTTCGCGACCTGCAGCTGGTGTTGCGCCGTAAGGTGCTTGGGATGTGGTCTGCTGAGTGGCGAGGCATGACAGTGCCTAATAAACTGCGGGCTGTCAAGGAGACGACCGATGTGTGGCGCTCCTCCCTGCGGTCTTCTAGCAGGGACTCTGTTCTCCTGTGTCGGCTACACATCGGCCATGCATACCTGACGCACGGCCATCTTTTGCGTCGGGAGGATCCCCCCCTGTGTCGGTGTGGGTCCCGGCTGACGGTCGCCCACATTTTATTGGAGTGTCCCCGACTGCGCACCCTTCGACAGTCTTTTAATCTCCTGGGTACCTTGCCTTTGATTTTATGCGACGATGCCTCCATGGCTGACAATGTTTTACATTTTATCCGTGGTAGTCCTTTTTATGGATCCATTTAGGGGGTCCTGCACCTTTCCGTTTCTGTGTCTTTTGTCCTCGCGTCTCTCCATATTTGTTGCTGTTTTGGTGTGTCGTCGGATGGTTGACTCTTTCCCTTTTTTTTTGTTCTGGTGGTCAGTCAACCAGTCTCCAGCCATCTTCTTTTCTTCTATTTCTTTCTGTCTGGTGTTTGTCTGTACTCTTCTTTTCTGTAGTGTTCGTTGCCTAATTTGTGTTTGTTTAGCACCTGGGGGGGGGGGGGGAGTCTCCTTCCCCTTTGGGTTTTATCTGCTCTGCGACTTTGTCTCGCCTGTTTTTGGAATGGGGGACTGATGACCTTAGCTGTTTAGTCCCCCTTAAACATCCCAACAACCACCACCATCTCTTAGTTGAGACTTCTAGTGCCCGTCAAGTCGCTTCTCTTCGGAAAGCACCCAGTCTCGGAGAGTACGCTATCGAGACCGAGCTCCACTCCACATTCAACTATAGTAAGGGTGTTGTGACATGTAGGGACTTGGTAGATATCTCCACAGACGAGTTGAAATCTGAGTGGGCTGACGAAGGTATTGTTGACGTGCAGAATATTATGAAGCGAGGCGATGGGGACCTAGTAAAATCCGACTCGTTTATTCTCACGTTCAGTTGCCCGAGACTTCCAGAGCATGTTAAAGCGGAGTTCTTACGTTTGCCAGTACGGCCATATTTCCCCAACCCAATGCGCTGCTTTAAATGTCAGCGCTTTGGGCATACTACATTGGGGTGCAATGGGATAGCCACTTGTGGTAAATGTGGTCAGCCTGCCCATGAAGGAGCCGATTGTTCATCGCCTGTGAAGCGCGTGAATTGCTTTGGGAGTCACCCTGTCTGGAGCCGGGTTTGCCCCATCTATCTCGAGGAACGGAAGATACAGGAGATCAAAACATCTAAGCGCATCCCCTATGGTGAGGCCAAGAAGCTGTTTAAGGCCATGCAACCTCCTGTGTTTACGACATCTTTCGCTTCCGCCCTGAAAAAACCAGAACAAATGGCCACTGTTGCTACGCAAACGGAGGTTGCTAGTGTTAGCACTAATACCTGCGTTTGCCAGTGCACTTGTGCTGCTGCGGTTGTTTTGCAACCTGCGGCTCTCCCCGCAACGTCGGACAAGGCCGTGGTTGCTGACATTGGGGTACTTCCTGCCTCTTCCCCTATGGCGCCTTCTGCCCAGGCGAGTAAAGCTCCACCTGCTGACAAGGCTCTGCATTCTAAGCCCCCTAAGACAAAGACGCCGAAGGTGAAGATTTTGCCACCAGAGTCGGTCCGATGACGAGGCCATCGTACTGTCTGACATCTCCCGTGGGTCGTCATCGGAGCTGATGGACATTGATGTCGACCGGGGGCGCTCTTCTCGCCCCAGGAATAAATCTCCGGCCAGTACGGGCTCTCCTCCAAAACACAGAGGCCAGGTGAAAGTTCAGCCACCCTGATCACTGGCTCCCATATTACAGTGGAACCTGAATGGGTTCAGGACGCATGTGGCCGAACTACAACTCCTTGTACGTTAGTTCCCTTTGTGCTTATGTCTCCCAGAGACACATTTTCGGGCCACTGATGCTCCTTCTTTACGGGGCTATACCGTCTATCGGAAAGATGATCTGACGGGGGAAAGGGCAAAGGGTGGTGTTGCGGTTTTTGTCCGTGACATGCACCCCTCATCTGAGCTCCCTCTCGTTACAGACTTGCAAGCAGTTGCAGTTGACCTTCTTGTAGGTCGGAGGCTCACAGTCTGTTCACTTTACTTACCCCCTCAGGATGCGATAGACTCTGAGGCTCTCACAGACCTTATTCGCCAACTTCCCCGCCCATTTCTTCTTCTGGGGGACTTCAATGCTTATAATGTCTTATGGGGCTCGTCGACTACTTGCCCCAGGGGTCGCATTCTGGAACGCCTCATGGTGTCTGAAGAACTGTGCATCCTCAACTCTGGTGCCCCCACTCATTTCTGTACTGCTTCTGGGTCGTCGTCAGCTATTGACCTTTCCTTTTGCTCTCCAGCACTAGCGGATTCTGCTCTATGGGAGGTTGATGCTGACCTCCATTCTAGTGACCACTTCCCCCTTTGGATTCGCCTCCTGGATGAGGCTATGGCATTTCCGGTACCGCCTCGGTGGCACCTCTGCAGGGCTGACTGGACACTTTTCAGCCAACTAGCTGTTTTGGAACACCGTGCCAGTGTCCACGAATGGGTAGACCATGTTACAGCCGTGATCTCCCATGCTACTGAATTATCAATCCCACGGTCATCCCAAGAGGCGTCCTGTCCCTTGGTGTACCGCTGAGTGCCGCTCAGCTATCCGAGCCCGCCGTGCATCTCTGCGCCGCTTCAAGTGCCGTCCCTCAGCTGACAATCTTGCAGCCTTTCGGGTGGCAAGGGCCCAGGCGCGGCGAGTGATTAAAGAGAGCAAACGACGGTCATGGCAATCGTTCTTGAACTCCATCTCCCGCTCCACTAGTTCTATGAAAGTATGGGAAGCCATCAGGAGGATTTCCGGGAAACTCGGCCTGTCACGGCATTGCTGCATCAGGGAAGTCTCCTCACGGCGCCGAGAGACATTGCCCAGACACTGGCCATGCATTTTGTGGAATCTACCGCCACTATTAACTGTGATCCAGATTTCTGCCGCTACCGCACTGCCATCGAGAGGGGTCACTTCGTCTTCCGGTCTCCTAATTCTGAACCCTACAACTGCCCCTTCACAATGTGGGAACTGGATTCGGCGCTGTCTGTGGCTCATGATACTGCGCCTGGTCATGATCAAATCCGGTATAGCATGCTGCAGCACTTGTTACTGCCTTCCAAGGAAGTTCTCCTGAATTGTTTTAATATGATATGGTTATCCGGCACGTACCCTGACTTGTGGAGGGAGGCGATTTTGATACCCCTCCTCAAACCAGGGAAGGACCGAACGCATCCCAGTAGTTATCGAAGTATCGCCTTGAGGAGCTGTGTCGGGAAGACGTTGGAACGCATGGTCAATCGTCGCCTGGTTTGGCTTCTCGAGACCAGGCAGCTCCTTAGCCCCTCTCAGTGTGGCTTTCGGAGATGTCGTTCCACTATAGACAACTTGACCCTGCTTGAGGCGGCCATCCAGCAGGCCTTCCTGCGTAACCAGCATTGTCTAGGTGTCTTCTTTGACATTCATAAGGCGTATGACACTACTTGGCGCCGCCATATCCTCAATCAACTCCATGAGTGGGGCTTTCGTAGCCGTCTCCCCATCTTCATTCGGTCCTTTCTTTCCCACCGCCTCTTTCGCTATAGGGTTGGTAATGTGCTATCTGATATGTATGTGCAGGAGAATGGTGTTCCTCAGGTAAGCGTTTTAAGTGTCACCCTCTTTGCCGCCGCCATTAACAGTATCACGTCCACTATCCGGAGTCCTGCCCAATGCTCCTTGTTTGTGGACGATTTTGCTATTTTCTGTTCTTCCTCCAGTCTTGTCACTGCTAGTCGGCAGTTGCAGCTTACGATACAGCGATTAGAGGCATGGACTGTGAAGACGGGTTTTACCTTTTCTGCAGACAAATGTGTGTGTGTTCATTTTAATCGTTCTCGACATCTTTTTGCCTCCCCTGAGACTACCTTCACTGTTGGCCCACAGAGAAATCAAGTAGCGTCTGCCCCACCGCTGGGACAGGCCGCTCTCTCTTCCAATGCTCCCAAAACACCGAGTTTGGGAGCAGTGCGCCCCAAGCAACCGGGGACGTTAGTCCCCAACTCTCAGCCGGAGCGGCGACAGCCCTCTCCGGCTCCTCAGCCGGGGAAGCGACAGCTCTCTCTGGCTGCTCAGCCGGAGACGCAACAGCCTCCTCCGGCCTCACTTGTTCGGAAGGGATCCCTTGGGGGAGTCCCATCCAAGGACTTCCCCAGTGTCTCACAAGACACTAGCCAGTGGCTGAAGAAGCCCCCAGCTGCTGGTCGAAGTGCTTCACGCTCTTCCTCTGTTCCTGATAATGCGTCAGGAAAGCCCTCCCAGCATGCCAACCCTCCTCCCAAAGACAAGAGAGAGAAGAGGAAGCTCTCCAAGAAGGATAAGGACCCAGTGGTTCCCGCACCAACGCTCCCTGTCAGTTCAGCCTCTGAGGACGAGGTCGAGCTCTTTGCGTCCCCTGATGACCTGGATCTCGCCGTCTCCTGAGAAACGATGGCCGTAGTGACGTCCGTCGCTCAGTCGGTGGCAGCATGTGACCCTGCCAAGTAATTTGCCTTTTCAGTGCCTGAATGCCCCTACCGGACACGCTTTGTACAATCCTCCAGTGGAATTGTGGCGGTTATTTTAGCCATCTCCCTGAGCTACGACAGCTTCTAAGCCTGACACCTGCTTTCTGCATTGCCCTCCAGGAAACCCGGTTCCCGGCAATGCGGACCCCTGTCCTTCGTGGATACAGGGGCTATTACTGCAACCGTAGCACTTACAATTGTGTGTCAGGTGGAGCCTGAGTGTATGTCCTTACCTCTGTATATAGTGCTCCTGTGCCCCTTCAAACATCATTGGAAGCTGTGGCTGTATGCGTAAGGACTACCCAGGACATAACCGTCTGCAGTGTCTATCTCCCTCCAGGTGGTACAGTCTCCCTGACCGAATTGGCTGCACTTGTCGCCCAACTCCCCACGCCTTTTCTTCTCCTGGGGGATTTTAACGCCCACAATCCCCTGTGGGGTGGAGCGAAGGTTACTGGCCGAGGCAGGGAGGTCGAGAATCTCATCTCCCAACTCGACCTCTGCTTCTTAAACACTGGCGCTGCCACACATTTCAGTGTGGCGCATGGCACGTTCTCGGCCATAGATCTGTCGTTGTGCAGCCCAGGGCTTGTACCATCGGTCCACTGGAGAGTCCACGAGGACTTGTGTGGTAGTGACCATTTTCCGATCTTCCTTTCACTACCACAGCGTAGCTCCCTTGCGCGCTCGCCTAGATGGGCATTTAGCAAGGCAAACTGGGACACGTTCTCCTCTGCTGTCACTGTTGAATCTCTCCCCCATGGTACCATCGATGTGGCGGTTGAGACACTGACTGCAGCGATTGTTTCCGCTGCGGAACGTACCATTCCTCGTTCGTTAGGGTGCTCCCAGCGAAAGTCGGTGCCTTGGTGGTCTCCAGAGGTCGCTGACGCCATTAAAGAACGTCGGCGGGCTCTTCAGCGACATAAGCGGCACCCGTCTTTGGAGAACCTCATTTTATTCAAACGTCTCCGTGCTCAGGTATGGAGGCTTATCATACGGCGGAAACAGGAGTGTTGGGAGAGGTACGTTTCCAACATTGGTTCCCGTACTTCCCCCTCCCAGGTGTGGCTGAAGATTCGGCGCATCTTTGGATTGCAGTACTCTACAGGTGTCCCAGGGCTTACCATCAACGGGGCAGTATCCACCGATGCCGATGCAATCGCCGAGCATTTGGCACAGCACTATGTTCGGGCCTCTGCATCGGGGAATTACCCGCCTGCGTTTCGCGCGCTCAAACGCCGGGAGGAAGGCAAACGGCTTTCTTTCGCTTCTCGCCACCCTGAGGCGTATAACGCCCCATTTAGTTTGTGGGAACTCCAGAGGGCCCTGGCACAGTGCCCCGATACAGCCTCTGGGCCAGATGGCGTCCATAATCAGATGCTCAAACACCTGTCCCCGGACTGTCAGCGATGTGTTCTTGCCATCTTCAACCACCTATGGGGTGATGGTGTCTTTCCGTCGCAGTGGCGAGAAAGTACCATCATTCCGGTGCTGAAGCCTGGTAAGGACCCGCTTACTGTGGATAGTTATCGGCCCATCAGCTTAACAAATACTCTGTGCAAGCTGCTGGAACGCATGGTGAGTCGACGGCTGTGTTGGCTGCTCGAGTCTCGGGGTCTTCTGGCTCCATGCCAGAGCGGCTTCCGTCAGGGCCGTTCCACCGCCGATACTTTGGTCTTCCTTGAGTCTGCAATCCGCACTGCTTTTTCCAGGCGCCAACACCTCATCTCCGTCTTTTTCGACCTCTCCAGAGCATATGACACGAGCACCATATTCTCGCCACGTTGCATGGGTGGGGTCTCCGGGGCTCTCTCCCCATTTTTATTCAGAATTTTTTATCTGTCGGACATTCCGCGTTTTAATTGGCACATCCCATAGTTCACTTCATATCCAGGAGAACGGCGTTCCACAGGGCTCTGTATTAAGTGTGCCCCTTTTCCTTGTGGCCATTAATGGCCTTGCAGCAGCAGTAGGGTCGTCTGTCTCACCCACGTTATATGCTGACGATTTCTGCATCTTTTTCAGCTCCTCCACCATTGGTGTTGCAGAACGTCGGTTGCAGGGAGCCATACGCAAGGCGCAGGCGTGGGCCCTAGCCCATGGGTTTCAGTTTTCTCCTGCGAAGACTTGTGTTATGCACTTTTGTCGGCGTCGCACTGTCCATCCCCACCCTGAGCTCTATCTTCAGGATGCTAAGCTCAGGGTTGTTGACACTTACCGTTTTCTGGGATTGCTGTTCGATGCCCGGCTTACTTGGCTTCCACATATTCGTGAGCTCAAGCGTCAGTGCTGGCAGCATCTGAATGCCCTCCGCTGCCTCAGCAACACAACTTGTGGTGCAGACCGTAACACACTGCTGCAGCTCTACAAAGCCCTTGTGCTGTCCCAACTGGATTATGGGAGTGTGGCGTCTGGCTCAGCGTCGCCCTCAGCGTTGCAACTGCTGGACCCCATTCACCACTGTGGGGTTCAACAGGCGACAGGAGCATTCCGCACCAGTCCTGTTAATAGCCTACTTGCTGAGGCTGGGGTTCCTCCGCTCCACATTCGGCGTCAACAACTCTTGGCCAACTATGCTGCCCACGTCCGTTGTTCTCCCCGTCACCCTAACTACCGTCTCCTTTTCGCCGATGTGGCAGTCCATCTTCCACTCCGGCGGCCGCGATCAGGCCACGCAATTGGGATCCGTGTTCGGTCACTCCTTAGTGAACTCGAGTCTTTGCCTCTTCCATCTGCTTTTCAGGTCCGCCCACATCCGTCGGCCGCAGCTTCAGCTGGACCTCTCCCAATGGCAAAAGGATTCAGTTCCTCCTGCAGTCTTGTGTCACCAATTTCTTGCTCTCCTCGACGCATCCCGTGACTCGGAGGTTATCTATACCGATGGCTCGATGGTTGATGGCCGTGTGGGGTACGCTTACGCTCATGCGGACTATGTCGACCAGCGCTCCTTGCCGGACGGCTGCAGTGTTTACACCGCAGAGCTAACAGCTATTTTTCGTGCCCTTGAGCGTGTTTGTACCAGCACTGGCGAGTCTTTTGTCATTTGCAGTGACACTCTCAGTAGTCTCCAGGCTCTTGACCAGTGCTACCCACGCCATCCCATTGTTGTTGCCATCCAGGAGTCCGTTCATGCTCTTGAACAACGTGGCCGTTCAGTGGTGTTCATATGGACCCCAGGACACGTTGAGATAGTGGGCAACGAACACGCCGACAAGTTAGCTAAAGAAGCCCCCCGCAAACTGCCGTTGGAGATCGGCCTCCCGGCAACTGATCTCCGATCGGTGTTACGCCGTCGGGTCTTTGTGATGTGGGCAGACGAATGGCGCACCCTGTCTGTACCCAACAAGCTGCGGCGTGTCAAGGAGGCCACGACCGTGTGGGGTTCCTCCATGCGGGCCTCTCGCAGGGATTCTGTGGTTCTCTGTAGGCTCCGCATTGGTCACTCTTTGCTGACGCATGGTCATCTGCTGCGTCGAGAGGACCCCCCTCATTGTCGCTGTGTGCGATTATGACGGTGGCCCATATATTGTTGGACTGTCCTCTTTTAACCGCCCTCAGGCGAACTTTTAATCTCCAGGGTGCTTTATCATCTCTTTTAGGTGACAATGTCTCTATGGCTCTCTCTTTTAATTAGTTTTGTGTTGTGATTCGACTCCGCCCTAAACTTTTAGGCTGGAAGTCTTAACGTGTTGCAGAGTGGCTGGCTCATCCTATTATTTTCGTGATCAGCCAGCCACAGTCCTCCCTTAAACATCCCAACAACCACCACCACCGTTTCTGCTCCGGTAGGTCCATCATCATCTGCAGTGACTCCCTGAGCAGCCTTCAGGCCATCGACCGCTGCTATACCTCTTCTCCTCTGGTGTCCTCTATTCAGGAGTCTGTTTCCGCCATTGCCCGTTCGGGTCGTTCGGTGGTCTTGGTTTGGACTCCAGGTCATGTTGGCATCCCGGGGAACGAACGTGTTGACAGGCTGGCCAAAGGGGCGATCGACGCCCCAGCTTTGGAGATCGGTCTCACGGCTCGCGATCAGCAGCTGGTGTTGCGCCGTAAGGTGCTTGGGATGTGGTCTGCTGAGTGGCGAGGCATGACAGCGCCTAATAAACTGCGGTTGTCAAGGAGACGACCGATGTGTGGCGCTCCTCCCTGCGGCCTTCTCGCAGGGACTCTGTAATCTTGTGTCGGCTGCGCATCGGCCATACATACCTGACGCACGGCCATCTTTTGCGTCAGGGGGATCCCCCCCTGTGTCAGTGTGGGTCCCGGCTGACGGTCGCCCACATTTTATTGGAGTGTCCCCGACTGCACACCCTCCGGCAGTCTTTTAATCTCCCAGGCACCTTGCCTTTGATTTTATGCGACGATGCCACCATGGCTGACAATGTTTTACATTTTATCCGTGGTAGTCCTTTTTATGGTTCCCTTTAGGGAGGTCCTGCTCCTTTCCCTTTGTGTGTCTCTTGTCCTCGAGTCTCTTATGTTTGGTTGCAGATTTTAGCGTGTAGTCGGTTGGTTGACTCTTTCCCTTTTTGTTGTCGTAGTCAGTCAACCAGTCTCCGGCCATCTTCTTTTCTTCTGTTTTCCTTTGTCTGGTGTTCCTGTGTACTCTTCGTGTCTGTAGTGTTCGTTACCGCATTTGTGTTTTTCGGGCCTAGGGGGGAGTCTCCTTCCCCTTGGGGTTTTACCTGCTTCGTGCATTTATGTCTCGCCTGTTTTTGGAATGGGGGACTGATGACCTTAGCTGTTTAGTCCCCCTTAAACATCCCAACCATCACCACCATCCGCGCTTGGGCTTTTCCCTGTTCTACTTCCCTTCGGGACCCCATTGCGAACACCCCTGTGGTGTGTATTCGCCCTTGCCTTCGGCTCCAATTGGCACAGGCCCGAAGGACTATGTCCCTCCGGAGTCCTTCGGCCGCCACCTTTATTCCATCCTAGCCACGTATCAGGGCTCTATTGTTGTATACACTGACGGTTCGATGGTTGCTGGTCGTGTCGGTTATGATCTAACCGTAGGGGACCGTTACAAACAACGATCCTTGCCAGCTGGCTAGAGCGTTTTAACTGATGAGCTTGTCGCCTTCTTTCGTGCCCTAGAGTATATCCGCTCCTGCTCAGGTGAGTCCTTCGTTATCAGTACCGACTCCCTGAGCAGTTTACCAGCTATCAACCAGTGTTTCCCTCGCTCTCGTCTGGTGATGGCTATCCAGGAGTCCCTGCATACTCTTGTCGTTGTGGCCGCTCTGTGGTCCTTGTGTGGACCCCAGGCTACGTTGTGATACCCGGCAATTTTCATGGCCAAACAGGCCATCAGTGAACCAACTCTGGAGATAGGCCTCCCGGAGACTGATTTGCAGGCAATCTTATGCCACGCAGTTCTCTCTCTTTGGAGCACTGAATGGCGCAATCTGCCCACGCCAAACCAATTCCATCCTATCAAGGCGATGACTGGTGTGTGGCTGTCACCATGCGAGCCAATCGCAGAGATATTCCTTTGTCGGCTCTGCATTGGCCACACTCGGCTGATGCACAGTTATTTACTGCGTCGGGAGGAGCCTCCTCTATGTCGTTGCAGGGCGGCTTTGACAGTGGCCCACATTTTGTTGGCCTGCCCCCTTTTAGCTGTGGTCAGGCAGACACTTGCGCTGCCTGATACGCTCCGTGCCCTTTTAACTGGTGACTCTGCCATGGGGGACTTGGTTTTGCGTTTTATTCGGGCAGGGCGTTTTTATCATTTAATTTGAGTGGTTATGTTTTTTGTTCATATGGTCGGCCAACCACCGTCACACTCTGTATGCTTTTATTTCGTTTTGTCCGGTCCTTGTCTACGTTTCTCTTGTTCTGTGTCGTCTGTCTACGTTTCTCTTGTTCTGTGTCGTCTGTCTACTATTATGTTGCCCGTTTTCTTTATTCTCTGTGTGCATTTTTAGTATTTGGAAAAAGGGACCAATGACCATCGCAGTCTGGTCCCTTTAACCCCCACAAACCACCCAACCAATCCACTATGACATCGTCTGCTACCGTCAGGCTGGAAGTTGGCAAATGAGTCTTGGTCCCAAAGAGCTGCCGGAGGTTGGCCCACACGACGGAAGAGGGAGTGGAACTGTTGAAAGAACTAGTGAACGAAATCCAGCCAGCATTTTTGCTATGCTGAAGAACGCGATGACACTGTGAGCACAACTCTTAATAATGAATGCAGTTTGCGTCGTAGGATGACGGTTTAAAACGCGGAGAGCACTTCTCCACTCGCGATTTGCTTCGTGGCACTTCTCACTCCACCAAGGGACCGGCATGGTAGAGAGGAACTGCGAGAAATGGGACGTTCTGTGGCAGTAAGGATAACGTTTGTAAGATATTCTTCCTGGGCTTCACAACTGGGGAGATGTTGTTCGTTGAACGTCGCCAGGGAGGAGTAAAGCCTCCAGACAGCCTTCGTAAGCTGCCATTTGGGCATGCAATTAGATGGGATAGGAGTCAGCAGATGGACAGGACTTGGGAAATGGCCTCTCGAGTATACGTCAGAGAGAACAGACTACTCGAAATGATGGCCAAGCTGGGCAGTGCAGAAAGAGAGATCCAAATGGGAATAGTTGTGTGTGGAGTCTGAAAGGAACGTGGGTGCTCCTGTGTTAAGGCAGAGGAAGTTAATTTGATTGAGAATATCAGCCAACAGGGCACCACACTGACAGGTTCTAGGAGAACCCCAAAGGGGATGGTGCGCATCAAAGTCCCCGAGCAGTAGAAAGGGTTGAGGTAGGTGCCCAGTAAGCAGCAGGGAGTCTGACCCGGTGATATCGAATGATGGAAGGATGTAAACGGTGCAAAGGGAAAAGGTCAAGTGAGGAAGGAAAAGACGAATTGCAACAGCACGAAGACAGATAGTCAAGGAGATGGATTGACTGTGAGTATCATCCCATGTGAGCAGCATGACTCTCCCATGAGATGGAATGTCATCCTTGGGCATAAGGTCAAAATAGACTGGGAAAAAATGCGAGAGCTCAAAGTGCTCATGAGGACGCAATTTTGTTTCCTGGAGGCAGGGAACAAGTGGACGCAGCAATCCTAAAAACAGCCATAAATCGTTGTTTGATCAGAGACCCGAATGTTCTTTTGAAGGAGAGTCATAATGAGGGAAGGGGGGCGGAGTGCCAGCCTTCAAAGACTTATTCCTACAGGGCGCAGGGGCTTGAGGATCGTGCTTCATGAGATCTACAGAGGTGTCAGCATTCTCCCTCTGTCCATCTGCAGATTGCAGGGCAGCAAAACGGTTGGCAGTGCGCACTGGCGACACGGAGGTCGGCCAGGCGAGGGTATCATGTGGCGATACTGTCAAAGAGAATCTCCGTGTCGGTGCAGGAGAAGACTCTATGCCTTTGTTTGACTTCTTCGAGCATTTCCAGTTGGCAAAGAAAGACTTAGATGTTTGTTGTCTGGAGGGATGTAGGAAGTCTTCGCGGGAGTACTCCTTCTATCCTTTTCTCCCTGTCAGTTATGTAGCAGGTGACTTCGGCCTGTGAGGCTGAAGTCTGGTGGCTTGTTGCGCGGTTGGACGAGAAGACAGCAATGCTACCATGATACTGGGCGATTCGACAACAGCAATGCTGAATTTGAGATCGTATGTCTATGCGACCATGTCCTTCAAGGAGCTATATGTAGCAAGAACGGTACTGTAAGTGCCAGGTGGTAGAACGCAGGGTTTCGAACTAGCCAATAACTTGCAAGCGATCGGGTAAGGCACATTTTCCTTTACCCAGACCTCATGGACAACCTGCTCATCGAGATACACGGCACAATCACGAGCGGAGGCACCATGGTTGCCATTGCAATTGATGCAGCAGGGAGAAGCAGGCAGAAAGTTACCCTCTTGAGCATCCCTACAACAGTTTACACATTTGGCCAGGTGTCGACAGAACATTCAAGTGTGGTTGAAACGATGACACTCCCCCCCTGCGGGTTCAGGGGTAAGAATAGGCCCGTGGTATTCGTGCCTGTCGTAAGAGGCGACTAAAAGGAGTCTCAAACTTTTCGGCCTTATGTGATGGTCCCCTGTTGGGTTTGACCTCCATCTCTCAAAATTTTTCTGAAGAGCGAGCCGACTGGGGAAGGGCGCCTTACTTGGTGCATTGTGTGCATCTTGCGTTGAGATCTTTCGCCAGTTTATTCGTTGTTGCGTTGTAGTCCTGCCTGCTCTCCATCTTTTGGGCATGGATACGTTTCTGCATGCAGCTTCCGCCATGCAATGTGCAGTGCCACTTTCTGCACTGATGGCGACAATGGACTACATGTCACCTAAAATCCAGCACAGTAGCCAGTCCGTTGTGGTGGGGCCGCCATGTACCCTATTGGTTGTAGCCCCCTGACCACACAGGGATCGCTCTGCTGATGCCTGCGCCGTTTACTCCCCATATATGCCAAGGAGTAGATGCCCATCTCCCTGGGGCATCAGGACTCCCGGCAATGGCCATCTCGCCAGGTGGCCCTTGCTGTGGCTGGGTGGCGCCCATGGGGAGGGCCCTTCGTTGGAGTAGGTGGCATCAGGGTGGATGACACGCAATGAAGTGTGGCACATCTTCTCTCGCTGGTGGCCAGCCACCAGCAGTCTCTAAGCATTCCAAAGCTCACTTTAAGGCCAATGTGTATGATCCCAAATCGTTCCCCTCCCTGGCCACACCATGGGAGGAAAGAAAGGCTATGAATGACAGTGAAAGGTATTCGCCCCGGTATCTCGTCTGTACCAGAGCGGACGGGGAATCGTTTGTGTCTGTGAAGCATCGGTTCTTTGTAGAACATTTAGAGGCCAAGTTTCGGGAGGTGGAGGGCTTGTCCAAAATGCGGTCAGGGTCAGTCTTAATAAAAACAGCATCCTCTGCCCAGTCACGAGCCTTTCTCGCTAGTACAAAGCTGGGGGATGTTTCTGTTACTATCACCCCACATAAAAGCTTAAATATGGTCCAGTTCATTATTTTTCACAGAGATCTTCTTTTACAGTCCGATGACGAGCTGCGCGCCAACTTAGAGCGATGAGGTGTCCATTTCGTCAGGCACGTCCACCGGGCTCTGAGGGATCACCAAGATGCCAACTTAGAGCGGCGAGATGTCCATTTCGCCTGGTGCGTCCACCTCCATGTCACTCCATCGCAGGTCTGAGCCAAGATTCGACGCGTCTACGGCTATCGGACCCCTGTCGGCGTCCCTGCGCTCTCACTGAATGTAGCAGTTTGTACTGACTCCGACGTCATTGCAAACCGCTTGGCAGAGCATTTTGCTATGAGCTCCGCTTCTGCGAATTACCCCCTGGCCTTCCGCTCCATTGAAGAGCGGATGGAACGTCGGAGCCTTTCGTTTCGCACCCACCATCCAGAATCGTACAATGTTCCATTCAGTGAGTGGGAATTACGCAGTGCCCTAGCCGCTTGCCCTGATACCGCTCCTGGGCCAGATGGCATCCACTGTCTGATGCTGAAATACCTTTCAGTGGACTGCCAGCGACGGCTCCTCGACCTTTACAACCGTATTTGGGTCGAGGGTGAGTTTCCGTCGCAATGGCGGGAAAGTATTGTTATACCCATGCTGAAACCGGACAAGAACCCTTTGGAGGTGGACAGCTACTGTCCCATTAGCCTTACCAACGTTCTTTGCAAGTTGTTTGAACGGATGAAGAGACGGCGCTTGAATTGGGTACTGGAGTCTCACGGCCTTCTGGCTCCATCTCAGGGTGGGTTTCGTAAAGGCCGCTCTGCTGCCGATTATCTGGTGAGTCTGGAGTCGGCCATCCGTACTGCCTTTGCCCGCCGTCAGCACCTGGTCGCTGTCTTTTTCGACATGCAGAAGGTGTATGATACGACATGGCGTCATCACATCCTTCCTACGCTTCATGGATGGGGCCTTCGGGCCCTATGTCGATCTTTATCCGAAATTTTCTGTCGTATCGTACCTTTCGCGTGCAATTCACGGCCCCCCATAGTTCCTCCCGAGCTCAGGAGAGCGGTGTGCCCCCCTGCGGGTTCGGGGGTTAGAATAGGCCCGCGGTATTCCTGCCTGTCGTAAGAGGCGACTAAAAGGAGTCTCAAACGTTTCGGCCTTATGTGATGGTCCCCTCTTGGGTTTGACCTCCATCTATCCAAATTATTCCGAAGAGCGAGCCAATTGGGGAAGGGCACCTTACATGGTGCACTGTATCCTTCGTGCAATTAGACCTCTTGCCGTCTTTCTCGTCGTTGCGATGGTGTCCCGCTCGTTTTCGATCTCATGGGCGATTACCACGCTGCACTCTGCAGTGTTTCTTTTAACTGTGACGACGACCTTGGCCATTTTTGCACCTAAGATCCAGCACGGTAGCCAGTCCGTTGTGGTGGGGTCGCCATGTACCCTCTTGGTTGTAGCCCCCTGACAACACAGGGATCGCTCTACTGATGCCTGCGCCGTTCACTCCCCACGTATGCCAAGGAGTAGATGCCCATCTCCCTGGGGCATCGGGACTCCCGGCAATGGCCATCCTGCCAGGTGACCTTTGCTGTGGCTGGGTGGCGCCCGTGGGGAGGGCCCTTGGTCGGAGTAGGTGGCATCAGGGCGGATGACCCGCAATGAAGCGTGGTACATCATCTGTCGCTGGCGGCCAGCCGTCAGCAGTCTCTAAGCGTTCGAGAGCCCATTTTAAAGGTAACGTTTATGACCCCAAATCGTTCCCCTCCCTCGCCACACCATGGGAGGAACGACAGGCATTGCGTGACACTGAGACGTATTCGCCCAGATATCTTGTCTGTACCAGAGCTGATGGGGAATCTTTTCTATCCGTGAAGCCTCAGTTCTTTGTAGAGCATTTAGAGGACAAGTTTGGGGAGGTGGAGGGCTTGTCCAAGATGCGGTCCGGATCGGTGTTGATAAAAACGGCATCCTCCGCCCAGTCGCGGGCCTTGCTCGCTTGTACTAAGCTGGGGGATGTCTCCGTCACTATCACGCCCCATAAAAGTCTGAACATGGTCCAGGGCATTATCTTTCACAGGGATCTGCTTTTACAGTCCGACGACGAGCTGCGCGCCAACTTGGAGCGCCGAGGTGTCCATTTCGTCCGGCGCGTCCACCGGGGTCCGAGGGATCGTCAAGTTGCCACCGGTGCCTTCATCTTGGCCTTCGAGGGTGACACGTTACCTGAGAAGGTCAAGGTGATGGTGTACCGTTGTGATGTCAAGCCGTATATCCCTCCCCCGATGCGGTGCTTCAAGTGTTGGAAGTTCGGCCACATGTCTTCACGCTGTGCTTCCGACCTCGTCTGTCGCGATTGCGGTCGACCTTCCCATCCTGATCATCCCTGTGCGCCGCCTCCAATCTGTGTGAACTGTGGTGCGCACCATCCGCCTTGCTCGCCAGACTGTCCGATCCTGCAGAAGGAGCGGAAGATCATGGAAATAAAGACTATCGACAGCCTGACGTACACTGAGGCGAAGCGGAAATATGATCGGCTTCATCCGGTGCGCATGCCAGTTTCTTATGCCGCCACTGTCACTCCTTCTCCACTTCCATCCGCTCTGGTCACCTCTCAGAGTCGAAGTCCCACGCCTGCCCCCTTGATGGTGGGGGGCACTAAACCTCCTGTTGCTCCTGCTCCATCTACTTCAGGAGCAACACCCCCCCAACCATCGGGGACATCAGTCCCCCCTTCCCAGCCGGAGAAGCGTAAGCCTTCTTCGGCTCCTCTCGTAAGGAAGGGGTCCCTTGGGGACCTTCCTTCGCACGCTCCAACAGGTTCCAAAACCGACGGCCGCAAGTGGCTCAAACAACCGCCAGTCCCTGGTCGTCGGGACACACGATCATCGTCTGTCCCTGAGACTGACCCAGTGACGCCCTCCAAGCCTGAACCACCAAAGGCACAGCGCGCGAAGCAGCAGAAGAAGAAACTCCCCAAGGCTACCGACGTTGCGGTGGCACCCATTCCACCGCTGCCTACAAGCTCTGCGTCTGAGGACGAGGTGGAGATCCTGGCGTCCGCTGAGGACCTCGATCTCGCCAGTCCCTCCGACGCCATGGAAAGCACTGGCACAGGTGCTCACTTGGAGGCAGCGGGTGACCAAGTGGCGTAATCTGCCTTCCCTGTCCCGTCACGCCTTTCCCAGCAATGGCCAGTACCATCCTCCAGTGGAACTGCAGCGGTTTCTTCCACCATTTAGCTGAGCTCCGCCAACTTATCAGCCGTCATCCTTTCCTTTGCATTGCTCTGCAGGAAACTTGGTTTCCAGCAATGCGAACCCCCGCCCTCCGTGGCTATCGGGGTTATTTTAAGAACCGGGCAACTTACGCAAGGGTGTCTGGTGGCGTCTGCATATATGTCCTGAACTCTCTTCACAGCGAGTTTGTACCTCTACAAACAGCTTTAGAGGCTGTCGCTGTTCGGGTGTGGACGCCACAGGCTATCACCGTCTGCAGTATTTACCTTCCACCTGATGGTACTGTCGCGCAGCATGTCCTGGCTGCTCTGATAGCACAACTGCCGCCACCTTTTTTGCTGCTGGGCGATTTCAATGCCCACAACCCTCTATGGGGTGGGACTGTCTCCGATGATCGTGGTCGGGCCGTGGAGCATGTGTTGGCTCAGCTCGACCTTAGCCTCTTAAACACCGGTGCTCCCACGCATTTCAGTGTGGCCCATGGCTCGTTCTCGGCCATCGATCTCTCTATTTGCAGCCCTGGACTTGTCCCATCCCTCCACTGGAGGGTGCATCCTGACCTGTGTGGTAGTGACCATTTTCCCATCTATTTGTCACTGCCACAGTGTCATTCTTCTGGGCGCTTGCCCCGCTGGGCTTTCCACAGGGCTGACTGGCCAGCTTTTACTTCCGCTGTAACCATTGCGTCTCCCCCACAGGGTGACATTGACGAGGTGGTCCGTGTTTTAACCACGTCCATCGTTTCAGCGGCCGAGGCTACCATCCCCCGTTCCTCTGGCCTCCCTCGGCGGAAGGCTGTCCCCTGGGGGTCGCCGGAGATTGCTGAGGCTATTCGCGACCGTAGGCGGGCTCTCCAGCGTCATAGGCGGCACCCGTCTCTGGAGACCCTCATCGCCTTTAAGAGGCTCCGTGCCTTCGCCCGTCGACTTATTGCACGGCGTAAGCAGGAGTGCTGGGAGAGGTACGTCTCCTCCCTGGGCTCCCGTGTCTCGTCCTCGCACGTGTGGTCCCGTATCCGGCGGATTTATGGCTCCCAGACCCCTGTGGGTGTCCCTGGGCTCTCCTTGGACGGCGCTGTCTGCACGGACGCTGCCGCCATTGCTGAACGGCTAGCCGCGCACTTTGCTCAGAGCTCTGCGACTGCATCCTATCCCCCCGCCTTTCGCTCTCTAAAGGAGCGAGCCGAGCGGACGCCGTTCTCATTCCACACGCGTCATTATGAAACATACAATGCTCCTTTCAGCGAGAGGGAACTCCTCGCTGCCCTCGCCGATTGCCCTGATACAGCACCAGGACCGGACTGCATCCATGCGCAGATGCTGAAGCATCTCTCCAGGGACTGCCAGACACACATCCTCGCCATCTTTAACCGCATTTGGAACGAGGGCGTGTTCCCGTCGCAATGGCGAGAGGGTCTTATTGTCCCCATCGTGAAGCCCGGTGCGGACCCACTGGCGGTGGACAGCTATCGTCCCATTACCCTCACCAACGTTTTGTGCAAATTGCTCGAACGTATGGTGGGGCGGCGTTTGTGTTGGGTCCTTGAGTCGCGCGGTCTCCTCGCTCCATCCCAGGGTGGCTTCCGTCGGGGCCGGTCTGCAGTGGACAATTTGGTGCGGCTGGAATCTGCTGTCCGTACGGCTTTTGCCCGACGTCAGCACCTTGTTGCTGTATTTTTCGATCTGCGGAAGGCGTATGACACCACGTGGAGGCATCACATCCTCGCCACGTTGCATGGGTGGGGTCTTCGTGGTCGGCTCCCGGCTTTTCTTCAAAGCTTTTTATTGCGCCGCTCTTTCCGGGTGCAAGTCGGTGCCACCTCTAGTTCCTCTTATATACAGGAAAATGGGGTCCCGCAGGGCTCGGTGTTGAGCGTCTCGTTATTTCTAGTGGCCATTAATGGTCTGGCTGCAGCAGTGGGGTCGTCGGTGTCTCCTTCTTTGTATGCCGACGACTTCTGCATCTCATTTAGCTCCACGACTACGGGAGTCGCCGAACGCAGGCTGCAAGTCGCCGTTCGCAAGGCAGCATCATGGGCTCTGGCTCATGGTTTTCAGTTCTCTGCTGCCAAGACTCGGGTTATGCACTTCTGCAGGCGTCGGACGGTCCACCCTCATCCTGAACTTTACCTCGACGGCCACCTGCTTGACGTGGTGGACACTTGCCGCTTCTTGGGACTCGTGTTTGATGCCCGGCTCACATGGGTTCCTCATGTTACTCAGCTGCAGCAAAAATGCTGGCGGCACCTCAACGCCCTCCGCTGCCTTAGCCACACGTCTTGGGGTGCAGATCGCTGCACGCTACTGCAATTGTACAGAGCCCTTGTGCAGTCCCGGCTTGATTATGGGAGCCTGGCCTATGGGTCTGCGTCACCCTCAGTGTTGAAGTTGTTAGACCCCATACACCACTGTGGGGTCCGGCTTGCAACTGGCGCTTTTCGTACGAGCCCCGTGGATAGTTTACTGGTGGAGGCCGGGGTTCCCCCGCTGCGGTTTCGCCGCCATCGACTGCTCGCCGACTATGCTGTCCACGTGCATTGCTCGCCAGGCCATCCCAATCGTCGCCTGCTTTTCCCTGCCATGGTCCTCCATCTGCCCGAACGGCGACCTAGGTCTGGGCTTTCCGTCGCTGTCCGAGTTCAGTCCCTGCTGTCGGACTTGGGTTCATTCCCTCTTCCGCCTCCCTTCCGGGTCCATGCACCTACGCCTCCCTGGTGTTTGTCCCGGCCGTCCGTCCGTCTGGACTTGGCACAGGGACCCAAGGACTCGGTTCCGCCTGTGGCCCTCCGTCGCCGATTTCTTGCTCTCCTCGCCTCATTTTCGGACTGTGAGACTGTCTACACTGATGGTTCCCTGGTTGATGGTCGCACTGCCTACGCCTTTGCTCACTCTGACCATGTTGAGCAACGCTCCTTGCCGGCTGGCTGCAGTATTTTTACTGCAGAGCTGGTGGCCATCTTGCGCGCTCTTGAGCACATGCGTTTCTGCTCAGGTAGGTCCGTTGTCATCTGCAGTGACTCCCTGAGCAGCCTTCAGGCCATCGACCGCTGCTATCCCTCCTCTCCTCTGGTGTCCTCCATTCAGGAGGCTGTTTCCGACATTGCCCGTTCTGGTCGTTCGGTGGTCTTGGTTTGGACGCCCGGTCATGTTGGCATCCCTGGGAACGAACGTGTAGACAGGCTGGCCAAAGGGGCGATCGACGCCCCGGCTTTGGAGATCGGCCTTACGGCTCGCGACCAGCAGCTGGTGTTGCGCCGTAAGCTGATTGGGATGTGGGCTGCTGAGTGGCGTGGCATGACAGCCCCGAATAAACTGCGGGCTGTCAAGGAGTCGACCGATGTGTGGCGTTCCTCCCTGCGGGCTTCTCGTAGGGACTCGGTCGTCCAGTGTCGGCTGCGCATCGGCCATACATACCTGACGCACGGCCATCTGTTGCGTCAGGAGGATCCCCCCTTGTGTCGGTGTGGGTCCCGGCTGACGGTCGGCCACATTTTGCTGGAGTGTCCTCGACTGCGCACACTCCGGCAATCTTTTAATCTCCCGGGCACTTTGGCTTTGGTTTTATCCGACGATGCCTCCATGGCTGATACCGTTTTAAATTTTATCCGTGGTAGTCCGTTTTATGGTTCGATTTAGGGAGGTCCTGCGCCTTTCCCTTTCTGTGTCTCTTGTCCTTGTGTCTGTTGCTGTTCTGGTGTGCCGTGAGCTGGTTGACTCTTTCCCATTTTTGATCTCGTGGTCAGTCAACCAGTCTCCGGCCATCTTCCTTTCTTCTGTTTCTTTCTGTTTCTTTCTGTCTGGTGTTCCTATGTCCTGTTCTTGTCTGTAGTGTTTGTTGCTGGATTTGTGTGCTTTTAGCGCCTGGGGGGACGTCTCCTCCCCCTTTGGTTTTTATCTGCTTCGTCGATTTCCGGCTCGCCTGATTTTGGAATGGGGGACTGATGACCTTCGCTGTTTAGTCCCCCTTAAACATCCAACAACCACCACCACCACCGCTTCGTCGATTTCCGGCTCGCCTGATTTTGGAATGGGGGACTGATGACCTTCGCTGTTTAGTCCCCCTTAAACATCCAACAACCATCACCATCACCATCAGAGCGGTGTGCCACAGGGATCTGTTTTAAGTGTCTGCGTGTTTTTAATAGACATTAACGGGCTCGCTGCGGCGGTGGGACATCTGTCTCAGCGTCCTTGTATGCTGACGACTTCTGCCTTTACTACAGCTCTATTGGCATTGCAGCTGCTGAACGTCAGTTACAGGGCGCTATCCGTAAGGCGCAGTCTTGAGCTGTAGCTCATGGGTTCCGGTTTTCGGCAGCCAAGACCTGCGTTATGCTTTTCTGCCGGCGATGCACTGTCCACCCGGAGCTACAGCTTTATCTTGATGGCGAACTTCTTGCAGTGGTGGAGTCGTATAGGTTTTTGGGGGTGGTTTTTGGTGCCCAGTTGACTTGGCTGCCTCAAATTCGGCAGCTTAAACGGATGTGTTGGCGGCATCTAAATGCTCTGCGATGCTTGAGTCACACCCGCTGGGGCGTGACCGATCTACCCTGTCACGGCTATACCAGGCATTAATCCAGTCCCGTCTGGATTATGGGAGCCTGGCTTATGGCTCAGCATCCCGATCTGCGTTGCAGGTGCTGGACCCAATTCTCCACAGTGGGATACGCCTTGCCACTGGTGCTTGCCGCACCAGCCCTGTGGACAGCATACTATTGGAGGCGGGTGTCTCTCCACTGCGGTTACGACGCCAACAATTACTGGCTGCTTATGCTGCCCATGTTTTTAGCTTGCCCAGGCATCCAAATTACCGTGGCCAGTTCCCGCAGTCAGTCGTCCATCTGCCAGAACGTCGGCCCAGGTCGGGTTGTCCGATCGCTGTACGCGTCAAAGAGCTCCTCTCTGGGCTTGGGTTTTTCCCTGTTCCACCTCCTTTCACGGCACCTCTGCGCACACCCCCATGGTGTGTTCCTCGCCCTTGCCTTCGGCTCGAATTGGCACAGAGCCCGAAGGACTCAGTCCCTCCAGAGGCCTTCCGCCGCCTCTTTTCTTCCATCCTGGCCACGTATCAGGGTTCTGGCATTGTTTACACTGACAGTTCGATGGTTGCTGGTCGTGTCGGGTATGCGCTAACTCTAGGGGACCATTCCGAACAACGTTCCTTCCAGGATGGCTGCAGCGTTTACACTGCTGAGCTGGTCGCCATCTTTCGTGCCCTAGAGTATATCCACTCCTGCTCAGGTGAGTCCTTCGTCATCTGTAGCGATTCCCTGAGCGGTTTACGAGCTCTCGACCAGTGTTTCCCTCGTTCTCGTCTGGTGATAGCTATCCACGAGTCCCTGCATTCTCTTGCCCGTTGCGGCCGCTCTGTGGCCTTCGTGTGGACCCCAGGCCATGTTGGGATACCTGGCAATGAGACTGTTGACCGCCTGGCGAAAGAGGCCACTAGTAAATCATCTCTGGAGATTGGCCTCCCGGAGTCTGATTTGCGGGTAGTCTTACGCCGTGCAGTCTTACGCAATCTGCCCACGCCCAACAAACTCCGTCCAATCAAGGCGACGACGACTGTGTGGCGGTTGTCCATGCGGGTCTCCCACAAGGAGTCTGTTGTCCTCTGCCGGCTGCGCATTGGGAACACTCGGCTTACGCACGGCCACTTATTGCGCCATGAGGACGCACCTCTGTGTCGCTGTGGCTCCGTTTTATCTGTGGTGCACATTTTATTCGAGTGTCCGCTTTTACCTGTGCTCAGGCAGTCGTTCACACTGCCTGACACGCTCCCTGCCCTTTTAACAGATGACTCTGCTACGGCTGACTTAGCTTTACGTTTTATTCGGGCAGGGGGTTTTTATGATTTAATCTAAGTGTTTCTGTTTTATCTTATTGTTTTGTGTTGATTCTGGCCTTTGGCCACCGATTTTAAACTGATTTTTTAATGTGTTTTGCCCCCAGGGGCTCAGCGTTCATTTGCTGAGTACGGGCTTGGCGACCCCGGGGTCCTGAGCTGGGCCCCCCTGCGGGTTCGGGGGTAAGAATAGGCCCACGGTATTCCTGCCTGTCGTAAGAGGCGACTAAAAGGAGTCTCAAACGTTTCGGCCTTCTGTGATGGTCCCCTCTTGGGTTTGACCTCCTTTTTTTTCCAAATTTCCGTTGTTAGTGCGTGCCATTTGGGGAAGGACACCTTACGTGGTGTTTTTCTATTGGTCCATCATGATCCACCATCTTGCATGTTACCTATTGTCGTGTGGGGGGGACTACGCCCGACATCTTCTGGGTTGTCTCCTTCTCGCCTTGTGCGCACTCTTCTTCTTAGCGCCTACGACAACTGTGGACCCTTTCAACACCTAAAATCCAGCACGGTAGCCAGTCCGTTGTGGTGGGGTCGTCATGTACCCTCTTGGTGGTAGCCCCCTGACCACGCAGGGATCGCACTACAGATGCCAGAGCTGTTTCCTCCCCTCCCCATGCATGCCAAGGAGTATGTGCCCATCTTGTCTGGGGCACGGGGACTACAGGCAACGGGATATCGGCCAGGTACCCGTTGCTTAGGCTGGGTGGCGCCCTTGGGGAGAGCCCTCGTTCGGAGTAGGTGGCATCTGGGCGGATGTGGCGCAATGAAGCGCAATAAATCACACCAAGCTGGTGGTCGCACGGCCACCAGCGTCTCTAAGCGTGGTAGAGGGACTTTGATGCTGCACAATATCACCCTCAGTCGTCCCCCTCGTTGGCTGCGCCATGGGAGGGACGCCGATCTAGTGCCAAGCGGGAGCCTTACGTACCGCAATACCTTGTCTGCAGCAGGACTGATGCTGACTCCTTTCTTACGACAAAGCCTCTGTTTTTTGTGGAACACCTGGAGGATAAGTTTGGGGAAGTGGCGGGGTTGTCTAAAATGAGGAATGGGTCCATCCTCCTCAAGACGTCCTCCCCAGCCCAGTCACGAGCGTTGCTCTTGTGCGATAAGCTGGGTGACGTCCCTGTTACCGTCACTCCCCACAGTAGCTTAAATATGGTCCAGGGGATTATTTACCATCGTGACCTATTGTTACAATCCGACGACGAGCTGAGAGCCGACTTGGAACGACGTGGTGTACATTTTGTCCGTCGTGTACATAGACCCAAGACTAACAGGGCCACCGGTGCCTTTATCTTTGCCTTCGAGGGTGATGTCTTGCCCGAGAAGGTCAAGTTGATGGTTTACCGTTGCGACGTGAAGCCATACATACGTCCCTCCCCCGATGCGGTGCTTCCAGTGCTGGAAGTTTGGGCATATGTCCTCCCGTTGCCCATCCAGCGCTACATGTCGAGATTGCGGACGCCCCTCTCATCCCAATTCTCCATGTATGTGTCAACTGTGGGGAGCACCACTCTCCATGCTCGCCGGATTGCCCCGTTCTTCATAAGGAGCGGAAGATCATGGAATTTAGACCCTGGACCGGCTTACTTATCGAGAGGCAAAACTGAAATTTGTGAGGTTGTATCCTGCTTCCCTTCGACCATCTTATGCTGCAGCCACGTTATCGTCGCCCACGCGAGCGACGGTTGTCGCCTCATCTGTGCCGCCTTCAGTGGGCCCTCGGGGCCGTGTATCTCTGTCTGCCCCCCTCCTGTCTGGGGGCAAGCCTTCCTCTGTTGCCCCCTTAGCAGTTGGGGGCAAACCCTCTTCTGTCGCTCCCCCCACGCTTACTTCGGGAGTGACATCTGCTCCACAACTGGGAGGCTCGATCCCTCCCCCTCCTTCTCCGCCGGCGTTGCCTCCGCCGGTTCCTCTCTCGCGGAAGGGGGTCCCTCGGGGCTCTCCCTTCCTCCGTTTCTTCTCCTGCCCAGCCAGATGTCAGCCAGTGGCTGAAGGTTCCGCCACTTGCTGGTCGTAGGGCTTCTGCGTCGTCGTCAGCCTCCAACGCTCCTTCAGAGAAGCTCTCCCAGCCCTCTCACCCTAAGGGCCGACGTGAGAAGAAGGACGTTCCGGCGGTTTCAGCACCGCCTGCTGTACATAGTCCTGGCTCCGGGGATGAGGTGGAGATCCTCGCCTCTGCCGCGGATCTCGCCCTCACGGAACCCTTGGGGGCCTCACCTATGGACTCAGCTGACTCTCCCCCGGTGGCGGCAGTTGGCTCTGAAGCTCTGTCTGCCTCTTAGTCGCATTCACGCCCTCCCAGTCCCTTCCTGCCTCCATTCTCCAATGGAACTGCGGCGGTTATTTCCGCTACCTGCCTGAGCTCCGGATGCTTCTGAGTGATTCCCCTGTTCTCTGCATTGCTCTGCAGGAAACTTGGTTTCCTGCACTGCGGACCCCCGCCCTTCGCGGTTATCGGGGATACTATAAGAACCGTGCTGCCTGTCAACGAGCGTCAGGTGGGGTTTGCCTCTTTGTTCACCACTGTCTGTAGCTCGCCAGTACCCCTTCAGACGCCTTTAGAGGCAGTTGCTGCCAGGGTTGAGCTCTCGCCGGCTATTACTGTTTGCGCTGTTTACATTCCTCCGGATGGGGAGCTCCCCCGACATGTCTTGGCTGCGCTGCTGGCTCAACTCCCGCCACCATTGCTGCTTCTGGGCGATTTCAATGCCCACAACCCACTATGGGGTGGGACTGACTCTGATGACCGCGGTCGGGCCGTGGAGCATTTGTTGGCTCAGCTCGACCTTAGCCTCTTGAACACCGGTGCTCCCACGCATTTCATTGTTGCCCATGGCTCGTTCTCGGCCATCGATCTCTCTCTTTGCAGCCCCGGACTTGTCCCATCCCTCCACTGGAGGGTGCACCCTGACCTGTGCGGTAGTGACCATTTTCCCATCTATTTGTCACTACCACAGTGTTGTTCTTCTGGGCGCCTGCCCCGCTGGGCTCTCCACAGGGCAGACTGGCCGGCTTGTACTTCTGCTGCAACCATTGAGTCTCCCCCACAGGGTGACATTGACGAGGTGGTCCGTGTTTTAACCACGTCCATCATTTCAGCGGCCGAGGCTGCCATCCCCCGATCTTCTGGCCTCCCTCGGCGGAAGGCTGTACCCTGGTGGTCGCCGGAGATTGCTGAGGCTATTCGCGACCGTCGGCGGGCTCTCCAGCGTCATAGGCGGCACCTGTCTCTCGAGACCCTCATCGCCTTTAAGAGGCTCCGTGCCTTGGCCCGTCGTCTTATTGCACGGCGTAAGCAGAAGTGCTGGGAGAGGTATGTCTCATCCTTGGGCTCCCATGTCTCCCCCTCACTCGTGTGGTCCCGGATCCGGCGGATTAATGGATACCAGACCCCTATGGGTGTCTCTGGGCTCTCCTTGAACGGCGCTGTCTGCACGTCCGCTGCCGCCATTGCTGAACACCTTGCTGCGCACTTTGCTCAGAGCTCTGCGACTGCATCTTATCCCCCCGCGTTTCGCTCTCTAAAGGAGCGAGCCGTGCGGACGCCGTTCTCATTCCACACGCGTCGTTCTGATACATACAATGCTCCTTTCAGCGAGAGGGAATTCCTCGCTGCCCTCGCCGATTGCCCTGATACAGCACCAGGCCCAGACTGCATCCACGCGCAGATGCTGAATCATCTCTCCAGGGACTGCCAGAGACACATTCTCGCGATATTTAATCGCATTTGGAGCGAAGGCGTGTTCCCGTCGCAATGGCGAGAGGGTGTTATTGTCCCCATCTTGAAGCCCGGTGCGGACCCACTGGCGGTGGACAGCTATCGTCCCATTGCCCTCACCAACGTTTTGTGCAAATTGCTCGAACGTATGGTGGGGCGGCGTTTGTGTTGGGTCCTTGGTTCGCGCGGTCTCCTCGCTCCATCCCAGGGTGGCTTCCGTCGGGGCCGGTCTGCAGTGGACAATTTGGTGCGGCTGGAATCTGCTGTCTATACGGCCTTTGCCCGACGTCAGCATCTCGTTGCTGTATTTTTCGATCTGCGGAAGGCGTATGACACCACATGGAGGCATCACATCCTCGCCACGTTGTATGAGTGGGGTCTTCGTGGTCGGCTCCCGGCTTTTCTCAAACCTTTTTATTGCGCCGCTCTTTCCGGGTGCAGGTCGGTGCCACCTCTAGTTCATCTTATATACAGGAAAATGGGGTCCTGCAGGGCTCAGTGTTGAGCGTCTCCTCATTTCTAGTGGCCATTAATGGTCTGGCTGCAGCAGTGGGATCGTCGGTGTCTCCTTCTTTGTATGCCAACGACTTCTGCATCTCATTTAGCTCCACGACTACGGGAGTCGCCGACCGCAGGCTGCAAGTCACCGTTCGCAAGGCAGCATCATGGGCTCTGACTCATGGTTTTCAGTTTTTTGCACCCAAGACTCGAGTTATGCACTTCTGCAGGCGTCGGATGGTCCACCCACATCCTGAACTCTACCTTGACACCCACCTGCTTGAAGTGGTGGACACTTGCCGCTTCTTGGGACTCGTGTTTGATGTCCGGCTCACATGGGTTCCTCATGTTACTCAGCTGAAGCAAAAATGCTGGCGGCACCTCAACGCCCTCCGCTGCCTTAGCCACACGTCTTGGGGTGCAGATCGCTGCACGCTGCTGCGATTGTACAGAGCCCTTGTGCAGTCCCGGCTTGATTATGGGAGCCTGGCCAATGGGTCTGCGTCACCCTCAGTGTTGAAGTTGTTAGACCCCATACACCACTGTTCAGCTTGCCACTGGCGCTTTTGGCACTAGACCCGTGGATAGTCTACTGGTGGAGGCCGGGGTTCCCCCGCTGCGGATTCGCCGCCATCGTCTGCTCGCCGACTATGCTGTCCACGTGCATCGCTCGCCAGGCCATCCCAATCGTCGCCTGCTTTTCCCTGCCATGGTCCTCCATCTGCCCGAACGGCGACCTAGGTCTTGGCTCTCCGTAGCTGTCCGCATCCGGTCCCTGCTGTCGGAACTGGGGTCATTCCCTCTTCTGCCTCCCTTCCGGGTCCGTGTACCTACGCCTCCCTCGTGTTTGCCCCGGCCGTCCGTCCGTCTGGACTTGGCGCAGGGACCCAAGGACTCGGTTCCGCCTGTGGCCCTCCGTCGCCGTTTTCTTGTGCTCCTCGCCTCATTTCCGGGCTGTGAGCCTGTCTACACTGATGGTTCCCTGGTTGATGGTCGCACTGCCTACGCTTTTGCTCATGCTGCCCATGTTGAACAACGCTCCTTGCCGGCTGGCTGCAGTATTTTTACTGCAGAGCTGGTGGCCATCTTACGCGCTCTTGAGCATATGCATTTCTGCTCAGGTAGGTCCATCGTCGTCTGCAGTGACTCCCTGAGCAGCCTTCAGGCCATCGACCGCTGCTATCCCTCTTCTCCTCTGGTGTCCTCTATTCAGGAGTCTGTTTCCGCCATTGCCTGTTCTGGTCATTCGGTGGTCTTGGTTTGGACGCCAGGTCATGTTGACATCCCAGGGAACGAACGTTTTGACGGGCTGGCCAAAGGGGCGATAGACACCCCAGCTTTGGAGATCGGCCTCACAGCTCGCGATCAGCAGCTGGTGTTGCGCCGTAAGGTGCTTGGGGTGTGGTCTGCTGAGTGGCGAGGCATGACGGCGCCTAATAAACTGCGGGCTGTCAAGGAGACGACCGATGTGTGGCGCTCCTCCCTGCGGTCTTCTTGCAGGGACTCTGTTATCCTGTGTTGGCTGCGCATCGGCCATACATACCTGACGCACGGCCATCTTTTGCGTCAGGAGGATCCCCTCCTGTGTCAGTGTGGGTCCCGGCTGACGGTCGCCCACATTTTATTGGAGTGTCCCCGACTGCACACCCTTCGGCAGTCTTTTAATCTCTTGGGCACCTTGCCTTTGATTTTATGCGACGATGCCTCCATGGCTGACAATGTTTTACATTTTATCCGTGGTAGTTCCTTTTATGGATCTATTTAGGGGTGTCCTGCTGCTTTCCCTTTGTGTGTGTCTCTAGTCCTCGAGTCTCTCGTTTTTGGTTGCAGATTTTAGTGTGTAGTCGGTTGGTTGACTCTTTCCCTTTTTTGTTGTCGTGGTCAGTCAACCAGTCTCCGGCCATCTTCTTTTGTTCTGTTTCCTTTTGTCTGGTGTCTTCGTGTCTGTAGCGTTCGTTACCGCATTTGTGTTCTTTTAGGGCCTGGGGGGGAGTCTCCTTCCCCTTGGGGTTTTACCTGCTTCGTGGATTTCTGTCTCGCCTTTTTTTTTGGAATGGGGGACTGATGACCTTAGCTGTTTAGTCCCCCTTAAACATCCCAACAACCACCACCACCACCACCACCACCACCTTTAATGTGTTTTAAGTGGTTGGCTTTTCCTTTTTTATTTCTGTGGTTGGCCAACCACCGTCACACTCTGTGTGATTTTAGTTCGTTTTGTCTGGTCTTTGTCTCAGTTTTTCTTGTAATGTGTCGTCTGTGCTCTATTCTGTTACTCGTTTTTATTCTCTGTGGGTGTTTTTAGTACAATGGAAAAAGGGACCGATGACCGTAGCAGTCTGGTCCCTTTAATCCCACAAACCAACCAACCAAGGAGTATATGCCTATCTTGATTGGGGCACGGGGACTCCGGGCAACGGCATATCGGCCAGGTATCCGTTGCTTTGGCTGGGTGGCGCCCTTGGGGAGAGCCCTCGTTCGGAGTAGGTGGCATCTGGGCGGATGTGGCGCAATGAAGCGCAATAAATTACACCAAGCTGGTGGTCGCACGGCCACCAGCGTCTCTAAGCGAGGCAGAGTTGACTTTGATGCTGCGCAATATGACAATCAGTCCTTCCCCTCGTTGGCTGCGCCATGGGAGGGACGCAGATCTAGTGCCAAGCAGGAGCCTTACGTGCCACAATACCTTATCTGCAGCAGGACTGATGGTGACTCCTTTCTTACGACGAAGCCTCTGTTTTTGGTGGAACACCTATAGGATAAGTTTGGGGAAGTGGCGGGGTTGTCTAAAATGAGGAATGGGTCCATCCTCCTCAAGACGTCCTCCCCAGCCCAGTCACGAGCGTTGATCTTGTGTGATAAGCTGCGTGACGTCCCTGTTACCGTCACTCCCCACAGTAGCTTAAATATGGTCCAGGGGATTATTTACCATCGTGACCTATTGTTACAATCCGACGACGAGCTGAGAGCCGACTTGGAACGACGTGGTGTACATTTTGTCCGTCGTGTACATAGACCCAAGACTAACAGGATGGCCACCGGTGCCTTTATCTTGTCCTTCGAGGGTGATCTCTTGCCCGAGAAGGTCAAGGTAATGGTTTACCGTTGTGAAATCAAGCCATACGTCCCTCCCCCGATGCAGTGCTTCCAGTGCTGGAAGTTTGGGCATATGTCCTCCCGTTGCCCATCCAGCGCTACACGTCGAGATTGTGGGTGCCCCTCTCATCCTGATTCTGCATGTGCGCCTCCGCCTGTATGTGTCAACTGTGGGGAGCACCACTCTCCATGCTCGCCAGATTGTCCCATTCTTCATAAGGAGCGGAAGATAATGGAATTTCGTGTCTGGGGGCAAGCCTTCCTCAGTTGCCCCCTTAGCGGCCCCCTGCGGGTCCGGGGCTAAGAATAGGCCCCCGGTATTCCTGCCTGTCGTAAGAGGCGACTAACAGGAGTCTCAAACGTTTCAGCCTTATGTGATGGTCCCCTGTCGGGTTTGACCTCCATATCTCAAAATTTTTACGAAGAGCGAGCCGATTGGGGAAGGGCGCCTTACTTGGTGCATTGTGTCCATCTTGCGTTGAGAACTTTCGCCAGCTTCTTCGTCGTTGCGTTGCAGTCCTGCCTGCTCTACATCTCTTGGGCATGGATACGCCCCTGTGTGCACTTTATGCCCCGCAATGTGCTGGGCCACTTTCTGCACTGACGGCGACCATGGACCACATGTCACCTAACATCCAGCACGGTAGCCAGTCCGTTGTAGTGGGGCCGCCATGTACCCTGTTGGTTGTAGCCCCCTGACAACACAGGGATCGCTCTACTGATGCCTGCGCCGTTAACTCCCCACGTATGCCAAGGAGTAGATGCCCATCTCCCTGGGGCATCGGGACTCCCGGCAATGGCCATGCTGCCAGGTGGCCTTTGCTGTGGCTGGGTGGCGCCCGTGGGGAGGGTCCTTGGTCGGAGTAGGTGGCATCAGGGTGGATGACACGCAATGAAGCCTGGCACATCTTCTCTTGCTGGTGGCCAGCCACCAGCAGTCTCTGAGCGTTTCAGGGCCCATTTTAAAGGTAACGTTTTTGACCCCAAATCGTTCCCCTCCCTCGCCACACCATGGGAGGAACGAAAAGCATTGAATGAAAGTGAGACGTATTCGCCCAGATATCTTGTCTGTACCAGAGCTGATGGGGAATCTTTTCTATCTGTGAAGCCTCAGTTCTTTGTAGAGCATTTAGAGGACAAGTTTGGGGAGGTGGAGGGCTTGTCCAAGATGCGGTCCGGATCGGTGTTGATAAAAACGGCATCCTCCGCCCAGTCGCGGGCCTTGCTCGCTTGTACTAAGCTGGGGGATGTCTCCGTCACTATCAAGCCCCATAAAGGTCTGAATATGGTCCAGGGCATTATCTTCCACAGGGATCTCCTTTTACAGTCCGATGACGAGCTGCGCGCCAACTTGGAGCGACGAGGTGTCCATTTCGTCTGGCGCGTCCACCGGGGTCCGAGGGATCGTCAGGTTGCCACCGGTGCCTTCATCTTGGCCTTCGAGGGTGACACGTTACCTGAGAAGGTCAAGGTGATGGAGTACCGTTGTGATGTCAAGCCTTATATCCCTCCCCCGATGCGGTGCTTCAAGTGTTGGAAGTTCGGCCATATGTCTTCACGGTGCTTCCGACCTCGTCTGTCGCCATTGCGGTCGATCATCCCATCCTGATCATCCCTGTGCCCCGCCTCCAATCTGTGTGAAGTGTGGTGCACACCATCCGCCTTGCTCGCCGGACTGTCCGATTCTGCAGAAGGAGCGGAAGATCATGGAAATCAAGACTCTCGACCGCCTGACGTACACTGAGGCAAAGCGGAAATATGATCGGCTTCATCCAGTGCGCATGACAGCTTCTTATGCCGCAACTGTCACTCCTGCTACAGTTCCATCCGCTCCAGTCAGCTGTCAGAGTCGAAGGCCCACACCTGCCCCCTTGATGGTGGGGGGCACTTAACTCCCTGTTGCTCCTGCTCTACTTCAGGAGCAACACCCCCCCAACCATCGGGGACATCAGTTCCCCCTTCCCAGCCGGAGAAGCGTAAGTCTTTTTCGGTTCCTCTCGTCAGGAAGGGATCCCATGGGGATCTCCCTTCACAAGTTCCGACTGGTCCGAAAGCAGACAGCCGCAAATGGCTCAAACAAACACCGGTCCCTGGTTGTAGGGTCTCCCGGTCGTCGTCTGTTCCTGACACTGACCCAGTGAGGCCCTCCCAGCCTGACCCACCGAAGGCACAGCGAGTGAAACACAAGAAGAAGGAAGTCCCCAAGGCTAACGACGTTGCGGTGGCATCCATCCCACCGCTACCAACAAGCTCAGCGTCTGAGGACAAGGTCGAGATTCTGGCGTCTGCTGAAGACCTGGATCTCGCCGGTCCCTCAGACGCCATGGATGTCACTCATGCGGGTTCTGAATCGGAGGCAGCGAGTGAAAAAGTGGCGTAAATTGTCTTCCTAGTCCCTTCACGCCTTCTCAGCCATGGACAACACCATCCTCCAGTGGAACTGCAGCGGTTTCTTCCACCATCTAGCTGAGCTCCACCAACTTATCAGCCTTCATCCTTTCCTCTGCATTGCTCTGCAGGAAACTTGGTTTCCAGCAATGTGAACCCCCACCCTCCGTGGTATCGGGGTTATTATAAGAACCGAGCAGCTTATGAAAGGGTGTCTGGTGGCGTCTGCATATATGTCCTTAACTCTCTGCACAGCGAGTTTGTACCTCTCCAAACAGCTTTAGAGGCTGTCGCTGTTCGGGTGTGGACGCCACAGGCTGTTACTGTCTGCAGTCTTTACCTTCCACCGGATGGTGCTGTCGCGCAGCACGTCCTGGTTGCTCTGATAGTCCAATTGCCGCCACCTTTCTTCTTATTGGGCGACTTCAACGCCCATAACCCTCTGTGGGGCGGGTCAGTGGCGACAGGTCGAGGCGCCACCATTGCGCATTTATTAGCACAGCTCGATCTTTCGCTTTTAAATGATGATTCCTCCACACACTTTAGCGTGGCGCATGGCACATACTCCGCCATTGACCTTTCCATCTGCAGCCCTAGCCTCTTACCGTCTGTCCAATGGCGAGTGCAAGACGACCTGTGTGGTAGTGACCATTTTCCCATCTATTTGTCACTGCCCCGGTGTCGTTCTTCTGCGCGCCTGCCCCGCTGGGCTCTCCACAGGGCTGACTGGCCGGCTTTTACTTCCGCTGCCACCATTGAGTCTCCCCCACAGGGTGACATTGACGAGGTGGTCCGTGTCTTAACCACGTCCATCTTTTCGGCGGCGGAGGCTGCCATCCTCCGCTCTTCTGGACTCCCTCGGAGGAAGGCTGTCCTCTGGTGGTCTCCGGAAATTGCTGAGGCTACCGCGACCGTCGGCAGGCTCTCCGGCTTTTACTTCCGCTGCCACCATTGAGTCTCCCCCACAGGGTGACATTGACGAGGTGGTCCGTGTCTTAACCACGTCCATCTTTTCGGCGGCGGAGGCTGCCATCCTCCGCTCCTCTGGACTCCCTCGGAGGAAGGCTGTCCTCTGGTGGTCTCCGGAAATTGCTGAGGCTACCGCGACCGTCGGCAGGCTCTCCAGCATATTTTAACTGAGTGTGTTTTCTATGCAGGTTTGAGGGAAGATTTCAGTTTCCCACCAGACCTACCCTCTCTTTTAGCTAATAATGAGGCGAGTGTCACTAGAGTTTTACGTTTTTTTGTGATGTCTGGCCTTCTTCCCAAAATATTGGGATTGAAGTCTTAATGTGCTGTCCAGTGGTTTGGTCACCCATTATTTGTAATTTGTCACTCAGCCACCGTTACTTATTTTTCCCTGTTTGTACTGCTATTTTATTTTTAGTTTTATCTCCCTGTTTTGATGTGCTGTGTCAAATCTTGCAATTTGAACAATACCACTTCTCTCACGCTTCGGCTCTGAATTGAACTTTTGGGAATGGGCGCTGATAACCTCGCTGTTGTGCGCCCTAAAACACTAATCATCATTAACATCATCATCACCACCATTACCCTCACCAACGTTTTGTGCAAATTGCTCCAACGTATGGTGGGGTGGCGTTTGTGTTGGGTCCTTGAGTCGCGCGGTCTTTTCGCTCCATCCCAGGGTGGCTTCCGTCAGGGCCGGTCTGCAGTGGACAATTTGGTGCGGCTGGAATCTGCTGTCCGTACGGCCTTTGCCTGACGTCAGCTTCTCGTTGCTGTATTTCTTTATCTGCGGAAGGCGTATGTCACCACATGGAGGCATCACATCCTTGCTACGTTGCATGAGTGGGCTCTTCGTGGTCGGCTCCCAGCTTTTCTTCAAACCTTTCTATTGCGCCGCTCTTTCCGGTTGCAAGTCGGTGCCGCCCCTAGTTCATCTTATGCACAGCAAAATGGGGTCCCGCAGGGCTCGGTGTTGAGCGTCTCCTTATTTCTAGTGGCCATTAATGGTCTGGCTGCAGCCGTTGGGTCGTCGGTGTCTTCTTCTTTGTATCCGTAGCTGTCCGCGTCCAGTCCTTGCTGTCAGAACTGCGCTCATTCCCTCATCTGCCTCCCTTCCGGGTCCTTGCACCTACGCCTCCCTGGTGTTTGCCCCGGCCGTCCGTCCGTCTGGACTTGGCACAGGGACCCAAGGACTCGGTTCCGCCTGTGGCCCTCCGTCGCCGTTTTCTTGCGCTCCTCACCTCATTTCCGGGCTGTGAGCCTGTCTACACTGATGGTTCCCTGGTTGATGGTCGCACTGCCTACGCTTTTGCTCACGCTGCCCATGTTGAACAGCGCTCCTTGGCGGCTGGCTGCAGTATTTTTATTGCAGAGCTGGTGGCCATATTGCGCGCTCTTGAGCATACGCGTTCCTGCTCAGGTACGTCCATCGTCATCTGCAGTGACTCCCTGAGCAGCCTCCAGGCCATCGACCGCTGCTATCCCTCTTCTCCTCTGGTGTCCTCTATTCGGGAGTGTGTTTCCACCATTACCCGCTCTGGTCGTTCGGTGGTCTTTGTTTGGACGCCAGGTCACGTTGGCATCCCGGGGAACGAACGTGTTGACAGGCTGGCCAAAGGGGCGATCGACGCCCCAGCTTTGGAGATCGGCCTCACGGCAGCTGGTGTTGCTCCGTAAGGTGCTTGAGATGTGGTCTGTTGAGTGGCATGGCATGACAGCCCCGAATAAACTACGGGCTGTCAACTAGACGACCGATGTGTGGCACTTCTCCCTGCGGGCTTCTCGCAGGGACTCTGTAATCTTGTGTCGGCTGCGCATCGGCCATACCTATCTGACGCATGGCCATCTTTTGCGTCAGGAGGATCCCCCCCTGTGTCGGTGTGGGTCCTGGCTGACGGTCGCCCACATTTTATTGGAGTGTCCCTGACTGCGCACCCTCCGGCAGTCTTTTAATCTCTTGGGCACTTTGCCTTTGATTTTATGCGACGATGCCTCCATGGCTGACAATGTTTTACATTTTATCCGTGGTAGTCCTTTTTATGGTTCCATTTAGGGAGGTCCTGCTCCTTTCCCTTTGTGTGTCTCTTGTCCTCGAGTCTCTCATATTTGGTTGCAGATTTTAGTGTGTAGTTGGTTGGTTGACTCTTTCCCTTTTTTTGTTGTCGTGGTCAGTCAACCAGCCTCCAGCCATCTTCTTTTCTTCTGTTTCCTTTTGTCTGGTGTTCATCTGTACTCCTCGTGTCTGTAGTGTTCGTTACCGCATTTGTGTTCTTTTAGGGCCTGGGGGGGAGTCTCCTCCCCCTTTGGTTTTTACCTGCTCCGCAAATTTTCGGCTCGCCTGTTTTTGGAATGGGGGACTGATGACCTTCGCTGTTTAGTACCCCTTAAACATCCCAACAACCACCACCACCACCCGAACACGATGGATCTGCTCCAGTGCCTTCAGGATGGCGTGGAGCTCCGCTGCGAAAACGGTATATTCAGCAGGAAGGCGAATCCGGGTAACATGATCAGGGAACACCACAGAAGGAGATTCTCCTGTTTGGAGCCATCAGTGTAAACGACAGTGAAACCGTGATGCACATCTAAAATGTTAAAAAACAGAGATTGGAATGTAAAATCTGGTGTGCCATCTTTCGTAAAATTAGTCAAATCTAAAATAATTTTGGGTCCCCGGAGGAGCCAAGGTGATGATCTGCTCCAACCGCGACGTAAAACACGAAGACCAGCCATAGACATCGCAGCGAGGCAATCCTGTGCGCGAATCCCATAGGGCTGCGTCGCACGTTGCCGGTTATTAAATAATCTTGCCAGAGGAGCCTGTGCACGGTATGGTATGCAGGGGTGTACGGTGTGGACAAAGTTTCATATGCCTGGCGTACTGTAAGTAGCCGTCGCCGCATATGAAGTGGCGGTTCACCAGCCTCTGCACAGAGGCTAGGTATGGGGCTAGTTCGGAATGCCCCAGTGGCCAACCGAAGCCCTTCATGGTGCACACCGTCCAACATCTTTAAGTAAGAAGGCCTCGCAGACCCATACACCGTGCACCCATAATCGAGCCGAGATCGTACAAACGCCCTGGAAAACTGGAGCAGACAACTCCTGTCAGCTTCCCATGTACTGTGGCTAAGACACTTTAAAATACTTAAAGCCTTAAGTGACCGTCATTTCAGGTCTTTAAGATGAGGTAACCACGTAAGCTGCGGGTCAAAATTGCGCCCCAGAAATCTCACCGTGTCTTCTCGGTGGAAAACTTAATACCACTCTTCTGCGCCCAGTCATCCAAACGTCTAATAGTAAGTTGCAACTAACGCGTTGTCGTTGCAAGGCTTGAAGACGAGCAAAACAAAGAGAAATCATCCACAAACAAGGAACACTGGACAGGGCTTTTCAGTATGGACGTAATGCTATTAATAGCGATGGCAAAGAGAGTCACACTTAAAACGCTACCCTGAGGGACACCGTTCTCCTGCTCAAAGCGATCAGACAGGACGTCACCAATTCGGTATCTAAAATATCGTGGCGAGAGGAAAGACTGAATAAAAAGAGGAAGACAACCACGAAAACCCCATTCGTGAAGCTGCTCCAGGATGAGACGCCTCCAAGTGGTATCGTAGGCCTTCTCAATGTCGAAAAATACTAGAAGATGATGACGGCGTAGGAAAGCTTGTTGTATAGCCGCCTCCAGGAGGGCAAGGTTATCGAAGGAGGAACGAAACCTCCTGAACGCACACTGAAAGTGACTAAGGAGTTGCCGGGATTCCAACATCCAGACAAGGCGGCGGTTGACCATCCGCTCCGAGGTCTTCCCCATGCAACTAGTGAGGGCAACACTACGGTAGCTACTCGGACTCGTGCGGTCTTTCCCAGGTTTTAAAAAAGGAATTAAAACTGCCTCACTCCACACGTCAGGAAAGTGACCCGACGCCCAAATGGCATTAAAAAGTGCGAGGAGGATTTCTCTGTTGTGCAATGTGAGGTGCCATAGCATACTGTAATGGATCCTGTCGTGACCAGGGGATCCCCAGACAATGCAGAATCCAGCTCCCACATAGAAAATTGGCAGTTGTAAACTTCATGAGAGGTGCACTGGAAGTCCAGACTACATCTCTCAGCAACTGCTCTATCGCGCTGGAAACCTGGATCCTGACTGGTTGTTGCAGTAACTGTCGCAAAATATGCTGCCATAGTCTGGGCAATGTCTCGCAGATCTGTGTGGAGAGCGCTGTTATTCATTACAGTAGCCATGGGGCACCTCCCTCCTCTGCCAGAATTTCTCCTGATAGTCTCCCACGCAATGGAACTTTTGGCGGAACGATTAATGGTGTTCAGGAACTGTTGCCATGACCTCTTCTTGCTCTCACGAATAATGCGGCGACATCTTGCCCTCGCCAACCGAAAGGCTGCAAGATTCTCAGCAGTCGGCCGACAGTAGAACCGATGCAGAGCTGCACGCCTGGTCCTGATTGCAGAGCGGCATTTGGCACTCCACCAAGGCACGGGTGGCCTCTTCCGGTGGCCTGTGGACTGTGGAATGGATGCTGCAGCGGCATGATGGACCATTTTGGTAATATGATCCACCCACACCTCAACATTTGCACAGTGTTCGAATTGGGCCAACTGGCTATAAAGTGTCCAGTCAGCTCCACTGAGAACCCATCGTGGTGGTCTCCTTTCGGGGCCCATGCCATTTGGCAGGTGAATCCAGATTGCCGTGCAAGTCAGCAACTACTTCCCAGTGAGCACTGGTGGCAAGAGCTGGAGAGCAAGGCGAGAGATCAGTGGCAGAGAACGACCTAGTCGCTGTGCAGTCCATTGAGCAAGTAGGCACAGGATGACAGGAGAAGCCTCTCAATTGCTCTACTCCTGGGGCAGGTATGTGCAGAGCCCCAAAGCACATTGTGGGCATTAAAATCACCACAAATAATGAATGGCTGGGGGAACTGTGTAAGAAGGTCGGTGAGGGCCGCTTCATCAAGTGCGTCATGTGGGGGCAAGTAAAGTGAACAGACAGTCAATGGATGACGCACGTGCACGGACACAGCGACAGCCTGTAAAGTCATTGTAAGTGAGAGAGGCGAGGAGTGGTAGTCCATCCTGACGAAAATACCTAGGCCTCTTCTAGCTCTCTCTCCACGTCCTTTTTGTGGAGTGTATAGCCTCGTAGCTCACGGGAGTAAGAGGGATGGAAATAAGTCTCCTGCAGACATAGTCACAGTGGTCTACCCTGAGATAGTAGACGAAGTTCCTCCAAATGCGTCCTGAACCCTTGCAAGTTCCACTGAAGTATGGGAGCCATCTGTGATGGGCGTAGCACCTTCATCCTGTCTCTCCGACGGGGCGGGGAGACCGCAGCAGGTGGAGGGGCAGACGTTGGGCGCGATGATTGCCACACACATACATCGTATTCCATCAACTCTGGGGAAGAGTCAGATGAAGCCTGACGTAAAACAACATCTGCATGGTCAGACGGTTTACCACGGGATTTGACCCGCTGTTGCTCCCCCCTCCGGGTTCGGGGGTTAGAATAGGCCCGCGGTATTCCTGCCTGTCGTAAGAGGCGACTAAAAGCAGCCTCAAACGTTTCGGCCTTATGTGATGGTCCCCTCTCGGGTTTGACCTCCATCTTTCTAAATTATTCCGAAGAGCGAGCCAATTGGGGAAGGGCGCCTTAGTTGGTGCCTTGTGTCCACGTTGTGTTCAGAACTTTCGCCATCTTCTTCGTCGTTGCATTGCAGTCCTGCCCGCTCTCCATCGCTTGGGCATGGCTATGCTGTTGCGTACACTTTCTGCCAAACACTGTGCAGGGCCATTTTCTACACTGACGGCGACCATGGACCACATGTCACCTAACATCCAGCACGGTAGCCAGTCCGTTGTGGTGGGGCTGCCATGTACCCTCTTGGTTGTAGCCCCCTGACAACACAGGGATCGCTCTACTGATGCCTGCGCCGTTAACTCCCCACGTATGTCAAGGAGTAGATGCCCATCTCCTTGGGGCATCAGGACTCCCGGCAATGGCCGTCCTGCCAGATGGCTATTGCTGCGGCTGGGTGGCGCCCGTGGGGAGGGCCCTTGGTCGGAGTAGGTGGCATCAGGGCGGATGACCCGCAATGAAGCGTGGTACATCATCTATCGCTGGTGGGCCCCCACCAGCAGTCTCTAAGCGATCGAGGTCTAACCTCGACGGGAAAAAATTTGATCAGAGATCGTTTCATTCCCTATTTACTCCTTGGGAGGAACGTCTTGCTAAAGAAGGCAGTGGAGAATATTCACCCCGGTACCTCGTGTGTACGCGGGTTGATGGAGAATCGTTCATGTCGACCAAGCCCCAGTTTTTTGTGGAGCATTTAGAGGACAAGTTCGGGGAGGTGGAGGGCTTGTCCAAGATGCGCTCTTGTTCTGTGCTCTTCAAAACGGCATCCTCTGCCCAGTCACGGAGGTTGCTCAATTGTGACAAGTTGGGGGATGTTTCCGTTAGCATCACGCCGCATAAGAGTCTCAACATGGTCCAGGGTCTTATATTCCACAGGGATCTTCTTCTGCAGTCCGACGATGAATTACGCGCCAACCTCGAACGACGAGGTGTTCACTTCGTCCGGCGCGTCCATCGGGGTCCGATGGATAATCAGGTAGCCACCGGTGCCTTCATCTTGGCCTTCGAAGGTGATGTATTACCCGAAGAGGACAAGGTGATGGTTTACCGTTGTGATGTGAAGCCATATATCCCTCCTCCGATGCGGTGTTTTAAATGCTGGAAGTTCGGGCACATGTCATCTCGTTGTACTTCCAGCCTCATGTGTCGGGATTGTTGACGTCCTTCGCATCCCGATACTCCATGTGCCCCGCCTCCTATCTGTGTTAACTGCAGAGAACACCATTCCCCCTGCTCGTCAGGCTGTAGGATATTCCAGAAAGAACGGAAGATAATGGAATATAAGACCTTGGACCGCCTGACATACCCCGAGGCTAGAAGGAAATATGAGAGGCTCCATCCTGTGGCAATGACGTCAACCTACGCCGCTGCTGCAACGACGGTTCTCCCGTCATCACGAATTGGCTCTAAGATCGGTCAGCATCCACCAGCCCCCTTGCTTGTGGGGGGCACTTCACACCCTGTTGCTCCTGCTCCATCTTCTCCAGGAGCAACACCCTCCCAACCATCGGGGACATCAGCTCCCCCTTCCCAGCCGGAGAAGCGTAAGACTTCTTTGGCTGCTCTCGCCAGGAAGGGATCCCTTGGGGACCTCCCTTCGCAAGTTCCGACCAGTGGAAAAGCGGACGCCCGCAAGTGGTTGAAACAACCGCCAGTCCCTGGTCGTAGGGCCTCGCGGTCGTCGTCTGTCCCTGAGACTGACCCAGTGAAGCCCATGCAGCCTGAACCGACGAAGGCACAGCGTGACAAGCAGAAAAAGAAGAAAGTCCCCAAGACCAACGGTATTGCGGTGGCACCGATCCCACCGGTTCCTACAAGCTCTGCCTCTGAGGACGAGGTGGAGATTCTTGCGTCCGCTGAGGACCTTGCTCTTACCGGTCCCTCGGACGCAATGGATGGCATTTGCACGGATGCTCCATCGGAGGCAGCAGGTGACCCAGTGGCGTAATCTGCCTTCCCAGTCCCGTCACGCCTTTCCCAGCCATGGACAACACCATCCTCCAGTGGAACTGCAGCGGTTTCTTCCACCATCTAGCTGAGCTCCGCCAACTTATCAGCCTTCACCCTTTCTTCTGCATTGCTCTCCAGGAAACTTGGTTTCCAGCAATGCGAACCCCCGCCCTCCGTGGCTATCGGGGTTATTATAAGAACCGAGTAGCTTATGAAAGGGTGTCTGGTGGCGTCTGCATATATGTCCTTCACACTCTGCACAGCGAGTCTGTCCCTCTCCAGACGCCTCTAGAGGCTGTCGCTGTACGCGTGTGGACGCCACAGGCTGTTACCGTCTGCAGTCTTTACATTCCACCGGATGGTGATGTCTCGCAGCATGTCCTGGCTGCACTGGTCGCCCAATTGCCGCCACCTTTCTTGCTATTGGGCGACTTCAACGCTCATAACCATCTGTGGGGTGGGTCAGTGGCAACAGGTCGAGGCGCCATCGTTGAGCATTTATTGTCGCAGCTCGATCTCTCGCTGTTAAATGATGGTGCCTTCACACACTTCAGTGTGGCGCATGGCACCTACTCCGCCATTGACCTTTCCATCTGTAGCGATAGCCTCTTACCGTCTGTCCAATGGAGTGTGCATGACGACCTGTGTGGTAGTGACCATTTTCCGATCTTTTTGTCACTACCACAGCGCCACTCTTCTGGGCGCCCTAGCAGATGGGCTATGAATAAGGCTGACTGGGACTTGTTCTCCTCCACTGCCGCTTTTGAGCCTCTCTCTACCGATGACATTGATGCGGTGGTTCAATCGGTCACCACCGGCATCGTTACTGCCGCCGAATCTGCCATTCCCCATTCCTGTGGGTCCCCTCGGCGGAAGGCTGTGCCTTGGTGGTCGCCTGAGATCGCTGAAGCGATTAAAGATCGCCGGCGGGCGCTCCAGCGTCACAAGCGACACCCCTCCCTCGACCACCTTATCGCCTTCAAACGGCTGCGTGCGCGGGCCCGCCTCCTTATCCGCCAAGGCAAGAAGGAGTGCTGGGAGCGGTATGTGTCCACAATTGGCCTCCATGTCTCTCCATCGCAGGTCTGGGCCAAGATTCGACGCGTCTACGGCTATCGGCCACCTGTCAGCGTCCCTGCGCTCTCACTGAATGGAGCAGTTTGTACTGACTCCGACGTCATTGCAAATCGCTTAGCACAGCATTTTGCTTTGAGTTCCGCTTCTGCGAATTACCCCCAGGCCTTCCGCTCCATTAAAGAGCGGATGGAACGTCAGAGCCTTTCGTTTCGCACCAACCACCCAGAATCTTACAATGCTCCATTCAGTGAGTGGGAATTTCGCAGTGCCCTCGCCGCTTGCCCTGATACCGCTCCTGGGCCAGATGGCATCCACTGTCAAATGCTGAAACATCTTTCAGTGGACTGCCAGCGGCGCCTTCTCGATCTTTACAACCGTCTTTGTGTCGAGGGGGAGTTTCCGTCGCAATGGCGGGAAGGCATTGTCATCCCCGTTTTGAAACCTGGAAAGACCCCTCTGGAGGTGGACAGCTACCGTCCCATTAGCCTCACCAACGTTATGTGCAAGCTTCTCGAACGGATGGTGAGCCGGCGCTTGCATTGGGTACTGGAGTCTCGGGGCCTTCTGGCTCCGTCTCAGGGTGGGTTCCGTAAAGGCCGCTCCGCCACCGACAATCTGGTGAGCCTGGAGACTGCCATCCGTACTGCCTTTGCCCGCCGTCAGCACCTGGTCGCTGTCTTTTTCGACATGCGGAAGGCATACGATACGACATGGCGTCATCACATTCTTTCTACGCTTCATGGATGGGGTCTTCGGGGTCCTCTGCCGATTTTTATCCGCAATTTTCTGTTGTGTCGTACCTTCCGCGTGCAAGTCGCGGCCTCGTATAGTTCCTCCCACGTCCAGGAGAACGGTGTGCCACAGGGCTCTGTTTTAAGTGTCTGTCTGTTTTTAATAGCCATTAACGGGCTTGCTGCGGCCGTGGGAAATTCTGTCTCCGCTTCCCTGTATGCTGACGACTTCTGCCTTTATTACAGCTCTACTGGCATTGCAGCTGTTGAACGTCAGCTACAGGGCGCTATCCGTAAGGCGCAGTCTTGGGCTGTAGCGCATGGCTTTCAGTTTTCGGCAGCCAAGACCTGCGTTATGCATTTCTGCCGGCGCCGAACAGTCCATCCTGAGCCGCGGCTTTATCTTGCCGACGAACTCCTTGCTGTGGTGGAGACCCACAGGTTTTTGGGGGTGGTTTTCGATGCCCGGTTGACTTGGCTGCCTCATATCCGGCAGCTCAAACAGACGTGTTGGCGGCATCTCAATGCACTCCGGTGTTTGAGCCACACCCGCTGGGGAGCCGACCGCTCTACCCTGCTACGGCTCTACCAGGCGTTAATTCAGTCCCGTCTGGATTATGGGTGCCTGGCATATGGCTCAGCCTCCCCGTCTGCGTTGCGGGTGCTGGACCCAATTCTCCACAGCGGGATACGCCTTGCCACTGGTGCTTTCCGCACCAGCCCTGTGGACAGCTTACTCGTGGAGGCAGGTGTCCCTCCCCTGCGGTTCCGACGCCAACGTTTGCTGGCCGCTTATGCTGCCCATGTTCTCAGCTCGCCCGGGCATCCAAATTATCGTCTCCTGTTCCCGCGATCGGTCGTCCATCTGCCAGATGGTCGGCCCCGGTCTGGTTGTACAATAGCGGTCCGCGTCAAGGAGCTTCTCTCTGGGCTTCAGGTTTTCACTGTTCCACCTACTTTCCGGGCTACTTTGCATACACCCCCATGGTGTGTTCGTCGCCCTTGCCTTCGGCTGGACCTGGCACAGGGCCCGAAGGACTCAGTCCCTCCAGAGGCCTTCCGCCGCCGCTTTTATTCTATCCTGGCCACGTATCAGGGCTCTGGTGTTGTCTACACTGACGGTTCGATGGTTGCTGGTCGTGTCGGGTATGCGCTTACTCTAGGGGACCGTTCCGAACAACGTTCCTTGCAGGATGGCTGCAGCGTTTACACTGCTGAATTGGTCGCCATCTTTCGTGCCCTAGAGTATATCCGCTCCTGCTCAGGTGAGTCCTTCGTTATCTGTAGCGATTCCCTGAGCGGTTTACGAGCTCTCGACCAGTGTTTCCCTCGTTCTCGTCTGGTGATGGCTATCCACGAGTCTCTGCATACTCTTGCCTGTTGCGGCCGCTCTGTGGTCTTTGTGTGGACCCCCGGTCATGTCGGTATCCCGGGTAACGAACATGTTGACCGCCTGGCGAAAGAGGCCACCAGCAAGCCATCTCTGGACCTTGGCCTCCCAGAGACTGATTTGCGGGCAGTCTTCCGCCGCAAAATCTTGGCGCTATGGGACGAGGAATGGCGCGAACTGCCATTGTCCAATAAACTCCGTGCTGTCAAGGAGACGACGGCTGTGTGGCGGTCATCCCTGCGAGCCACTCGCAGGGAATCGGTAGTTCTTTGCCGGCTCCGCATTGGCCACTCCCGGCTGACACACAGTTATTTACTGCGCCGGGAGGACCCTCCTGTATGTCGCTGCGGGGCGGCTTTGACAGTGGCCCACATTCTGTTGGCCTGCCCCCTTTTAGCTGTGGTCAGGCAGACATTTGCGCTGCCTGATACGCTCCCTGCCCTTTTAACAGACGACTCCACTATGGCTGACTTAGTTTTACGTTTTATTCGGGCAGGGGGATTTTATCATTTAATCTGAGTGTTTCTGTTTTATTTTTGTTTTGTGTCGACTCTGGCCTTTGGCCTATGATTTTACACTGATTTTTTAATGTGTTTCTAAGTGGTTGGCTTTTCCTTTTTTATTTGTATGGTCGGCCGACCACCGTTTATCTCTATGTGGTTTTCGTTCGTTTCGTTTTGTCTTGTCTTTGTCTCAGTCTCTCCTGTTCTGTATCGTCTGTGATCTCTTCTGTTCCTCGTTTTTGTTCTCTGTGGGTGTTCTATGTCTTTGGAAAAAGGGACCGATGACCATGGCAGTCTGGTCCCTTTAATCCCCCAAACCAACCAACCAACCAACAACCGTCTTTGGGTCGAGGGGGAGTTTCCGTCGCAATGGCGGGAAGGCATTGTCATCCCCGTTTTGAAACCTGGAAAGAACCCTCTGGAGGTGGACAGCTACCGTCCCATTAGCCTCACCAACGTTCTTTGCAAGTTGCTTGAACGGATGGTGAGCCGGCGCTTGCATTGGGTGCTGGAGTCTCGGGGCCTTCTGGCTCCATCTCAGGGTGGGTTCCGTAAAGGCCGCTCCGCCGCCGACAATCTGGTGAGCCTGGAGTCGGCCATCCGTACTGCCTTTGCCCGCCGTCAGCAGCTGGTCGCTGTCTTTTTCGACATGCAGAAGGTGTACGATACGACGTGGCGTCATCACATCCTTTCTACGCTTCATGGATGGGGTCTTCGGGTTCCTCTGCCGATTCTCATCCGCAATTTTCTGTCGTGTCGTACCTTCCGCGTGCAAGTCGCGGCCTCGTATAACCCCCTGCGGGTTCGGGGGTTAGAATAGGCCCGCGGTATTCCTGCCTGTCGTAAGAGGCGACTAAAAGGAGTCTCAAACGTTTCGGCCTTATGTGATGGTCCCCTCTCGGGTTTGACCTCCATCTATCTAAATTATTCCGAAGAGCGAGCCAATTGGGGAAGGGCACCTTACATGGTGCACTGTATCCTTCGTGCAATTAGACCTATAGCCGTCTTTCTCGTCGTTGCCATGGTGTCCCGCTCGTTTTCGATCTCTTGGGCGATTACCACGCTGCACTCTGCAGTGTTTCTTTTAACTGTGACGACGACCTTGGCCATTTTTGCACCTAAGATCCAGCACGGTAGCCAGTCCGTTGTGGTGGGGTCGCCATGTACCCTCTTGGTTGTAGCCCCCTGACAACACAGGGATCGCTCTACTGATGCCTGCGCCGTTCACTCCCCACGTATGCCAAGGAGTAGATGCCCATCTCCCTGGGGCATTGGGACTCCCGGCAATGGCCATCCTGCCAGGTGGCCTTTGCTGTGGCTGGGTGGCGCCCGTGGGGAGGGCCCTTGGTCGGAGTAGGTGGCATCAGGGCGGATGACCCGCAATGAAGCGTGGTACATCATCTATCGCTGGTGGGCCTCCACCAGCAGTCTCTAAGCGATCGAGGTCTAACCTCAACGGGAAGAAATTGGATCAGAGATCGTTTCCCTCCCTAGCTACTCCATGGGAGGAACGTCTTGCTAAAGAAGGCAGTGGCGAATATTCACCCCGGTACCTTGTGTGTACGCGGGTTGATGGAGAATCGTTCGTGTCGACCAAGCCCCAGTTTTTTGTGGAGCATTTAGAGGACAAGTTCGGGGAGGTGGAGGGCTTGTCCAAGATGCGCTCTGGCTCTGTGCTCATCAAAACGGCATCCTCTGCCCAGTCACGGAGGTTGCTCAATTGTGACAAGTTGGGGAATGTTTCAGTTACCATCACGCCGCATAAGAGTCTCAACATGGTCCAGGGTATTATATTCCATAGGGATCTTCTTCTGCAGTCCGACGATGAATTACGCGCCAACCTCGAACGACGGGGTGTTCACTTCGTCCGGCGCGTCCATCGGGGTCCGAGGGATAATCAGGTAGCCACCAGTGCCTTCATCTTGGCCTTTGAGGGTGATGTCTTACCCGAAAAGGTTAAGGTGATGGTTTACCGTTGTGATGTGAAACCATATATCCCTCCTCCGATGCGGTGTTTTAAATGCTGGAAGTTCGGGCACATGTCATCTCGCTGTACTTCCAGCATCACGTGTCGGGATTGCGGACGTCCTTCGCATCCTGATACTCCATGTGCTCCGCCTCCCGTCTGTGTTAACTGTGGAGAACACCATTCCCCCTGCTCACCGGACTGTCGGATCTTCCGGAAGGAAAGGAAGATAATGGAATATAAGACCCTGGACCGCCTGACCTACACAGAGGCAAGGCGGAAATATGAGCGGCTACATCCTGTGCCCATGACATCCACCTATGCCGCTGCTGCAACAGCGGTCCGATCCTCTCCCGTGTCGTCACGTACTGTTGCCTCTCAGCTATGTCAAAATGACCCGGCCCCCTTGCTTGTGGGGAGCACTTCGCCCTCTGTTGCTCCATCTACTCCAGGAGCGACACCACCCCAACCATCGGGGACATTCGTCCCCCCTTCCCAGCCGGAGAAGCGTAGGGCTTCTTCGGCTACTCTAGCCAGGAAGGGGTCCCTTGGGGCCCTCCCTTCCCAGGCTTTGCCCAGTGTCAAAGCGGATACCTGCAAAGTTTTGAAGCAACAACCGGTCGCTGGTCATAGGGCTTCACGGTCGTCGTCCGTCCCTGAGACTGACCCAGTGGGGCCCTCCCAGCCAGACCGTCCCAAGACACAGCATGCGAAGCCTTTGAAGAAAAAGGCTCCCAAGCATCCTGACATTGCGGTGGCACCTGTCCCACCGCAACCTTCAACCTCTGCGTCTGAGGACGAGGTGGAGATCCTGGCGTCCGCTGAGGACCTCGATCTCGCCAGTCCCTCCGACGCCATGGAAAGCACTGGCACAGGTGCTCACTTGGAGGCAGCAGGTGACCCAGTGGCGTAATCTGCCTTTCCCGTCCCGTCACGCCTTTCCCAGCAATGGCCAGTACCATCCTCCAGTGGAACTGCAGCGGTTTCTTCCACCATTTAGCTGAGCTCCGCCAACTTATCAGCCGTAATCCTTTCCTTTGCATTGCTCTGCAGGAAACTTGGTTTCCAGCAATGCGAACCCCCGAACTCCGTGGCTGCCCCCTGCGGGTTCGGGGGTTAGAATAGGCCCGCGGTATTCCTGCCTGTCGTAAGAGGCGACTAAAAGGAGTCTCAAACGTTTCGGCCTTATGTGATGGTCCCCTCTCGGGTTTGACCTCCATCTATCTAAATTATTCCGAAGAGCGAGCCAATTGGGGAAGGGCACCTTACATGGTGCACTGTATCCTTCGTGCAATTAGACCTATAGCCGTCTTTCTCGTCGTTGCAATGGTGTCCCGCTCGTTTTCGATCTCTTGGGCGATTACCACGCTGCACTCTGCAGTGTTTCTTTTAACTGTGACGACGACCTTGGCCATTTTTGCACCTAAGATCCAGCACGGTAGCCAGTCCGTTGTGGTGGGGTCGCCATGTACCCTCTTGGTTGTAGCCCCCTGACAACACAGGGATCGCTCTACTGATGCCTGCGCCGTTCACTCCCCACGTATGCCAAGGAGTAGATGCCCATCTCCCTGGGGCATCGGGACTCCCGGCAACGGCCATCCTGCCAGGTGGCCTTTGCTGTGGCTGGGTGGCGCCCGTGGGGAGGGCCCTTGGTCGGAGTAGGTGGCATCAGGGCGGATGACCCGCAATGAAGCGTGGTACATCATCTGTCGCTGGCGGCCAGCCGTCAGCAGTCTCTAAGCGTTCGAGAGCCCATTTTAAAGGTAACGTTTATGACCCCAAATCGTTCCCCTCCCTCGCCACACCATGGGAGGAACGACAGGCATTGCGTGACACTGAGACGTATTCGCCCAGATATCTTGTCTGTACCAGAGCTGATGGGGAATCCTTCATATCCGTGAAGCCTCAGTTCTTTGTAGAGCATTTAGAGGACAAGTTTGGGGAGGTGGAGGGCTTGTCCAAGATGCGGTCCGGATCGGTGTTGATAAACACGGCATCCTCCGCCCAGTCGCGGGCCTTGCTCGCTTGTACTAAGCTGGGGGATGTCTCCGTCACTATCACGCCCCATAAAAGTCTGAACATGGTCCAGGGCATTATCTTTCACAGGGATCTGCTTTTACAGTCCGACGACGAGCTGCGCGCCAACTTGGAGCGCCGAGGTGTCCATTTCGTCCGCCGCGTCCACCGGGGTCCGAGGGATCGTCAAGTTGCCACCGGTGCCTTCATCTTGGCCTTCGAGGGTGACACGTTACCTGAGAAGGTCAAGGTGATGGTGTACCGTTGTGATGTCAAGCCGTATATCCCTCCCCCGATGCGGTGCTTCAAGTGTTGGAAGTTCGGCCACATGTCTTCCCGCTGTGCTTCCGACCTCGTCTGTCGCGATTGCGGTCGACCTTCCCATTCTGATCATCCCTGTGCGCCACCTCCAATCTGTGTGAACTGTGGTGCGCACCATCCGCCTTGCTCGCCAGACTGTCCGATCCTGCAGAAGGAGCGGAAGATCATGGAAATAAAGACTATCGACCGCCTGACGTACACTGAGGCGAAGCGGAAATATGATCGGCTTCATCCGGTGCGCATGCCAGTTTCTTATGCCGCCACTGTCACTCCTTCTCCACTTCCATCCGCTCTGGTCAGCTCTCAGAGTCGCAGTCCCACACCTGCCCCCTTGATGGTGGGGGGCACTAAACCTCCTGTTGCTCCTGCTCCATCTACTTCAGGAGCAACACCCCCCCAACCATCGGGGACATCAGTCCCCCCTTCCCAGCCGGAGAAGCGTAAGACTTCTTCGGCTACTCTCGTAAGGAAGGGGTCCCTTGGGGACCTCCCTTCCCAAGTTTCGTCCGGTACAAAGGCCGACAGCCGCAAGTGGCTTAAACAACCGCCGGTCCCTGGTCGTAGGGACACACGGTCGTCGTCTGTCCCTGAGACCGAACCAGTTGCGCCCTCCCAGCCTGCGCCACCAAAGGCACAGCGCGCGAAGCAGCAAAAGAAGAAACTCCCCAAGGCTACCGACATTGCGGTGGCACCCATTCCACCGCTTCCTACAAGCTCTGCGTCTGAGGATGAGGTGGAGATTCTGGCGTCCGCTGAGGACATGGATCTCGCCAGTCCCTCGGATGCAGTAGATGGCTGTTGTCCAGGTGGTGACTCCGTAGCAGCAGGGGCCCCGGAGGCGTAATCTGCCTCCCCAGTCCCTTCACGCCTTTCCCATCCATGGCTAATAACATCCTCCAGTGGAACTGCAGCGGTTTCTTCCACCATCTAGCTGAGCTCCGCCACCTTATGAGCCGTCATCCTTTCCTTTGCATTGCTCTGCAGGAAACTTGGTTTCCAGCAATGCGAACCCCTGCCCTCCGTGGCTATCGGGGTTATTTTAAGAACCGGGCAGCTTATGCAAGGGTGTCTGGTGGCGTCTGTATATATGTCCTTAACTCTCTTCACAGCGAGTTTGTACCTCTACAAACAGCTTTAGAGGCTGTCGCTGTTCGGGTGTGGACGCCACAGGCTATCACCGTCTGCAGTATTTACCTTCCACCTGATGGTACTGTCGCGCAGCATGTCCTGGCTGCTCTGATAGCACAACTGCCGCCACCTTTTTTGCTGCTGGGCGATTTCAATGCCCACAACCCTCTATGGGGTGGGACTGTCTCCGATGATCGTGGTCGGGCCGTGGAGCATGTGTTGGCTCAGCTCGACCTTAGCCTCTTAAACACCGGTGCTCCCACGCATTTCAGTGTGGCCCATGGCTCGTTCTCGGCCATCGATCTCTCTATTTGCAGCCCTGGACTTGTCCCATCCCTCCACTGGAGGGTGCATCCTGACCTGTGTGGTAGTGACCATTTTCCCATCTATTTGTCACTGCCACAGTGTCATTCTTCTGGGCGCTTGCCCCGCTGGGCTTTCCACAGGGCTGACTGGCCAGCTTTTACTTCCGCTGTAACCATTGCGTCTCCCCCACAGGGTGACATTGACGAGGTGGTCCGTGTTTTAACCACGTCCATCATTTCAGCGGCCGAGGCTACCATCCCCCGTTCCTCTGGCCTCCCTCGGCGGAAGGCTGTGCCCTGGTGGTCGCCGGAGATTGCTGAGGCTATTCGCGACCGTAGGCGGGCTCTCCAGCGTCATAGGCGGCACCCGTCTCTGGAGACCCTCATCGCCTTTAAGAGGCTCCGTGCCTTCGCCCGTCGACTTATTGCACGGCGTAAGCAGGAGTGCTGGGAGAGGTACGTCTCCTCCCTGGGCTCCCGTGTCTCGTCCTCGCACGTGTGGTCCCGGATCCGGCGGATTTATGGCTCCCAGACCCCTGTGGGTGTCCCTGGGCTCTCCTTGGACGGCGCTGTCTGCACGGACGCTGCCGCCATTGCTGAACGGCTAGCCGCGCACTTTGCTCAGAGCTCTGCGACTGCATCATATCCCCCCGCCTTTCGCTCTCTAAAGGATCGAGCCGAGCGGACGCCGTTCTCATTCCACACGCGTCATTATGAAACATACAATGCTCCTTTCAGCGAGAGGGAACTCCTCGCTGCCCTCGCCGATTGCCCTGATACAGCACCAGGACCGGACTGCATCCACGCGCAGATGCTGAAGCATCTCTCCAGGGACTGCCAGAGCCACATCCTCACCATCTTTAACCGCATTTGGAGCGAGGGCGTGTTCCCGTCGCAATGGCGAGAGGGTCTTATTGTCCCCATCGTGAAGCCCGGTGCGGACCCACTGGAGGTGGACAGCTATCGTCCCATTACCCTCACCAACGTTTTGTGCAAATTGCTCGAACGTATGGTGGGGCGGCGTTTGTGTTGGGTCCTTGAGTCGCGTGGTCTCCTCGCTCCATCCCAGGGTGGCTTCCGTCGGGGCCGGTCTGCAGTGGACAATTTGGTGCGGCTGGAATCTGCTGTCCGTACGGCTTTTGCCCGACGTCAGCACCTTGTTGCTGTATTTTTCGATCTGCGGAAGGCGTATGACACCACATGGAGGCATCACATCCTCGCCACGTTGCATGGGTGGGGTCTTCGTGGTCGGCTCCCGGCTTTTCTTCAAAGCTTTTTATTGCGCCGCTCTTTCCGGGTGCAAGTCGGTGCCACCTCTAGTTCCTCTTATATACAGGAAAATGGGGTCCCGCAGGGCTCGGTGTTGAGCGTCTCGTTATTTCTAGTGGCCATTAATGGTCTGGCTGCAGCAGTGGGGTCGTCGGTGTCTCCTTCTTTGTATGCCGACGACTTCTGCATCTCATTTAGCTCCACGACTACGGGAGTCGCCGAACGCAGGTTGCAAGTCGCCGTTCGCAAGGCAGCATCATGGGCTCTGGCTCATGGTTTTCAGTTCTCTGCTGCCAAGACTCGGGTTATGCACTTCTGCAGGCGTCAGACGGTCCACCCTCATCCTGACCTTTACCTCGACGGCCACCTGCTTGAAGAGGTGGATACTTGCCGCTTCTTGGGACTCGTGTTTGATGCCCGGCTCACATGGGTTCCTCATATTACTCAGCTGAAGCAAAAATGCTGGCGGCACCTCAACGCCCTCCGCTGCCTTAGCCACACGTCTTGGGGTGCAGATCGCTGCACGCTACTGCAATTGTACAGAGCCCTTGTGCAGTCCCGGCTTGATTATGGGAGCCTGGCCTATGGGTCTGCGTCACCCTCAGTGTTGAAGTTGTTAGACCCCATACATCACTGTGGGGTTCGGCTTGCAACTGGCGCTTTTCGCACCAGCCCCGTGGATAGTCTACTGGTGGAGGCCGGGGTTCCCCCGCTGCGGATTCGCCGCCATCGTCTGCTCGCCCACTATGCTGTCCACGTACATTGCTCGCCAGGCCATCCCAATCGTCGCCTGCTTTTCCCTGCCTTGGTCCACCACCTGCCCGAACGGCGACCTCGGTCTGGGCTTTCCGTAGCTGTCCGTGTCCAGTCCCTGCTGTCAGAACTGGGGTCATTCCCACTTCTGCCTCCCTTCCGGGTCCGTACACCTACGCCTCCCTGGTGTTTGTCCCGGCCGTCCGTCCATCTGGATTTGGCACAGGGACCTAAGGACTCGGTTCCGCCTGTGGCCCTCCGTCGCCGTTTTCTTGCGCTCCTCGCCTCATTTCCGGGCTGTGAGCCTGTCTACACTGATGGTTCCCTGGTTGATGGTCGCACTGCCTACGCTTTTGCTCACGCTGCCCATGTTGAGCAACGCTCCTTGCCGGCTGGCTGCAGTATTTTTACTGCAGAGCTGGTGGCCATCTTGCGAGCTCTTGAGCATATGCGTTCCTGCTCAGATGCGTCCGTCGTCATCTGCAGTGACTCCCTGAGCAGCCTCCAGGCCATCGACCGCTGCTATCCCTCTTCTCCTCTGGTGTCCTCTATTCGGGAGTCTGTTTCCACCATTACCCACTCTGGTCGTTCGGTGGTTTTTGTTTGGACGCCAGGTCACGTTGGCATCCCGGGGAACGAACGTGTTGACAGGCTGGCCAAAGGGGCGATAGACGCCCCAGCTTTGGAGATCGGCCTTACGGCTCGCGACCAGCAGCTGGTGTTGCGCCATAAGGTACTTGGGATGTGGGCTGCTGAGTGGCGTGGCATGACAGCCCCGAATAAACTACGGGCTGTCAAGGCGACGACCGATGTGTGGCGTTCCTCCCTGCGGGCTTCTCGCAGGGACTCGGTAGTCCTGTGTCGGCTGCGCATCGGCCATACGTACCTGACGCACGGCCATCTCTTGCGTCAGGAGGATCCCCCCCTGTGTCGGTGTGGGTCCCGGCTGACGGTCGGCCACATTTTGCTGGAGTGTCCTCGACTGCGCACACTCCGGCAATCTTTTAATCTCCCGGGCACTTTGGCTTTGGTTTTATCTGACGATGCCTCCATGGCTGATACCGTTTTAAATTTTATCCGTGGTAGTCCGTTTTATGGTTCGATTTAGGGAGGTCCTGCGTCTTTCCCTTTCTGTGTCTATTGTCCTTGTGTCTGTTGCTGTTCTGGTGTGCCGTGAGATGGTTGACTCTTTCCCATTTTTGATCTCGTGGTCAGTCAACCAGTCTCCGGCCATCTTCCTTTCTTCTGTTTCTTTCTGTCTGGTGTTCCTCTGTCCTGTTCTTGTCTGTAGTGTTTGTTGCTGAATTTGTGTGCTTTTAGCGCCTGGGGGGACGTCTCCTCCCCCTTTGGTTTTTATCTGCTTCGTAGATTTTCGGCTCGCCTGATTTTGGAATGGGGGACTGATGACCTTCGCTGTTTAGTCCCCCTTAAACATACCAACAACCACCACCGCCTCGTATAGTTCCTCCCACGTCCAGGAGAACGGTGTGCCACAGGGCTCCGTTTTAAGTGTCTGCCTGTTTTTAATAGCCATTAACGGTCTTGCTGCGGCCGTGGGAAACTCTATCTCCGCTTCCCTGTATGCTGACGACTTCTGCCTTTACTACAGCTCTACTGGCATTGCAGCTGTTGAACGTCAGCTACAGGGCGCTATCCGTAGGGCGCAGTCTTGGGCTGTAGCGCATGGGTTTCAGTTTTCGGCAGCCAAGACCTGCGTTATGCATTTCTGCCGGCGACGTACTGTCCACCCGGAGCCGCAGCTTTCTCTTAACGGCGAACTTCTTTCGGTGGTGGAATCACACAGGTTTTTGGGGGTGGTTTTCGATGCCCGGTTGACTTGGCTGCCTCATATCCGGCAGCTCAAACAGACGTGTTGGCGGCATCTCAATGCACTGCGATGTTTGAGCCACACCCGCTGGGGAGCCGACTGCTCTACCCTGTTACGGCTCTACCAGGCGTTAATCCAGTCCCGTCTGGATTATGGGTGCCTGGCATATGGCTCAGCATCCCCGTCTGCGTTGCGGGTGCTGGACCCAATTCTCCACAGCGGGATACGCCTTGCCACTGGTGCTTTCCGCACCAGCCCTGTGGACAGCTTACTCGTGGAGGCAGGTGTCCCTCCACTGCGGTTCCGACGCCAACGTTTGCTGGCCGCTTATGCTGCCCATGTTCTAAGGTCGCCCGGGCATCCTAACTATCGTCTCCTGTTCCCGCAGTCAGTCGTCCATCTGCCGGAACGTCGGCCCTGGTCGGGTTGTCCGATCGCCGTACGCGTCAAGGAGCTTCTCTGCGGGCTTGGGTTTTTCCCTGTTCCGCCTCCTTTCCTGGCGCCTCTGCGTACACCCCCGTGGTGTGTTCCTCGCCCTTGCCTTCGGCTCGACTTGGCACAGGGCTCGAAGGACTCGGTCCCTCCAGAGGCCTTCCGCCGCCGCTATTATTCCATCCTTGCCACGTATCCGGGCTCTGGAACTGTTTACACCGACGGTTTGATGGTTGCTGGTCGTGTCGGGTATGCGCTAACTCTAGGGGACCATTCCGAACAACGGTCCTTGGCGGCTGGCTGCAGCGTTTACACTGCTGAGCTAGTCGCCATCTTTCGAGCCCTAGAGTATATCCGCTCCTGCTCAGGTGAGTCCTTCGTGATATGTAGCGATTCCCTGAGCGGTTTACGAGCTCTCGACCAGTGTTTTCCTCGTTCTCGTCTGGTGATGGCTATCCATGAGTCCCTGCATACCCTTGCGCGTTGCGGCCGCTCTGTGGTCTTTGTGTGGACCCCCGGTCATGTCGGTATCCCGGGCAATGAAAATGTTGACCGCCTGGCGAAAGAGGCCACGTGTAAACCATCTCTTGATGTTGGCCTCCCAGAGACTGATTTGCGGGCAGTCCTGCGCCGAAAAGTTTTTGCGCTTTGGGACGCTGAATGGCGCGATCGGATTACACCCAATAAACTCCGTGCCATTAAGGAGACGACGACTGTTTGGCGGTCATCCCTGCGAGCCAACCGCAGGGACTCCGTCGTCCTTTGTCGGCTCCGCATTGGCCACTCCCGGCTAACACACTGTTATTTACTGCGCCGGGAGGACCCTCCTCCGTGTCGCTGTGGGGCAGCTTTGACAGTGGCCCACATTCTGTTGGCCTGCCCCCTTTTAGCTGTGGTCAGGCAGACATTTTCGCTGCCTGATACGCTCCCAGCCCTTTTAACAGACGACTCCACTATGGCTGACTTAGTTTTACGTTTTATTCTGGCAGGGGGATTTTATCATTTAATCTGTTTCTGTTTTATTTTATTGTTTTGTGTTGATTCTGGCCTTTGGCCTCTGATTTTCAACTGATTTTTTTAATGTGTTTCTAAGTGGTTGGCTTTTCCTTTTTTATTTCTATGGTCGGCCAACCACCGTCATACACTGTGTGGTTTTAGTTCGTTTTGTCTTGTCCTTGTCTCAGTTTCTCTTGTTCTGTATCGTCTGTGATCTCTTCTGTTCCTTGTTTTTATTCTCTGTGGGTGTTCGTTGCCTTTGGAAAAAGGGACCGATGACCATAGCAGTCTGGTCCCTTTACTCCCCCCAAACCAACCAACCAACCCGCTGTTGCTGTTGTACAGGAGCTTTCTGTGGTTTGGCGAGCGTTGGGGAAGCCTATGTGGCAGTGGTAATGGTAATGGCCGTACTGGGCCACGGAACCGCTTCAGCTGTTGTAGGCGCCAGGGGCTGGCCCAAGTTCCCCACTGTACCCTTGTCTGCCGTTGGTGTAGGGGCTACCGGCTCTGAAACACTGGCTGCATTGCAATTGCACTGACAGCTGCTGGTATTAGAACCAATACTCACCACCTCTGTCTGCTTTGAGGCATCGGCTTTTGGAGAAGGCTATTGAACCAGGGATGCAAAAGATGTTGCAAATGTGGGAGGTTGCATCGACTTGTGGATCTTCTTGGCCTCACCATAGGGGATACACTGGGTTGTTTTCATTTCCTGGACTTTGCGTTCCTCTAAAAATATTCGGCAGTCCCTACTCCAAACAGGGTGGTTTCCAGAGCAATTGATACATCTGGCTGGAGACGAGCAACCAACTCCTTCATGAGCAGCCTTACCACAGTTGCCACAAGTCGCTTCGCCTTTACACCCTAAGGTGGTATGCCCAAAACGCTGGCATTTAAAACATCGCATTGGGGATGGGAAATAAGGCTGCACACTAAGGCGAAGGAAGCCAGCTATAATATGTTCAGGAAGTTTCGTGCTACTGAAGGTCAGAATAAAGGAGTCGGATTTCACAAGATGGCCATCAACCATCTTCATGATATGTTGGACATCAACGATACCTTCCGGATCCCACTCACGTTGAAGTTCGTCTTTGGGAATGTCGACTAGATCCCGGCATGTCACAACACCTTTTCTATAATTCAAGGTGCTGTGCAGTTCAGTGTCTATGGCATACTCCCCAAGGCGTTTAGCAGCTTGGAGGTTAGATGCTTGCTGGGAAGTGGAAGTTTCCGCGAGCAAGGACCCATTACGCAAATGTTTCTCTGATTTTAAGGAGCCACAGATGCCCTCCAAACCCTTTTGTATATAGGAGGGGGAAATCTTCTCAAAACTACCCTCCTTCCGTTTTACAATGAGAAACACGTTCTGATTACCAGAATGCATTCTGTTACTAAAGACTTGACTCGTCAGAGATGTACTGCAGTCAGGGGGACTGACTGCACGAGCCCTCTTAAGAGACTGGGTGTTAGAACCTTCCAGCGGCCCATCCTTTCCGCTGGGAGGAGGAAAAGAGGATTTCGAAGGATCCATCTCGGTCCCACGAGCAGCTAGGGAACTAGAAGTCCACCTAGACTGAGCCCCACATGCCTAGGTAAGCCTTATACAACTGGGGTGCGGCAGTGCCCCAGAGGTTGCCCACTTGCGACTGTTCCAACCCAACAGCCATGCATCTTATAGGCACGCAGCACACCGTAAGATTGAGGGGATTGTATAGAGGTTTAGCTTCCTCGCAATCCAGGCGGTCAAGCCAAGATTACCATTCCCCGCAGCACACATCATTCCACCACCGCACCATACGGTGGTCGCTGAAGCATGTCCAGGGGTCGGCCGTCTGTCCGTCTGGACTTGGCACAGGGACCCAAGGACTCGGTTCCGCCTGTGGCCCTCCGTCGCCTCAGGGAACGAACGTGTTGACAGGCTGGCCAAAGAGGCGATCGACGCCCCAGCTTTGGAAGTCGGCCTCACGGCTCGCGATCATTAGCTGGTGTTGCGCCGTAAGGTGCTTGGGATGTGTACTGCTGAATGGCGTGGCATGACATCCCCGAATAAACAGCGGGCTGTCAAGGAGACGACCTATGTGTGGCGCTCCTCCCTGCGGGCTTCTCGCAGGGACTCTGTCAGCCTGTGTCGGCTGCGCATAGGCCATACCTACATGACGCACGGTCATCTTTTGCGTCGGGAGGATCCCCCCCCCTGTGTCGGTGTGAGTTCCGGCTGACGGTCGCCCACATTTTGCTGGAGTGTCCCCGACTGCGCACCCTCCGGCAGTCTTTTAATCTCCCGGGCACTTTTCCTTTGGTTTTATGTGACGATGCCTCCATGGCTGACAACGTTTTAAATTTTATCCGTGGCAGTCCTTTTTATGGTTCAATTTAGGGCGGTCCTGCACCTTTCCCTTTCTGTGTCTTTTGTCCTCACGTCTCTCAATATTTGTTGCTGTTTTGGTGTGTCGTCGGATGGTTGACTCTTTCCCTTTTTTTGTTCTTGTGGTCAGTCAACCAGTCTCCGGCCATCTTATTTTCTTCTGTTCCTTTCTGTCTGGTGTTCCTCTGCACTCTTTTTGTCTGTAGTGTTTGTTGCTGCATTTGTGTTCTTTTAGCGCCTGGGGGGGCGTCTCCTCCCCCCCTTTGGTTTTTACCTGCTCCATAACTTTTCGGCTCGCCTGTTTTTGGAATGGGGGACTGATGACCTTCGTTGTTTAGTCCCCCTTAAACATCCCAACAACCACCACCACCATCCACCATTGGCCTCCATGTCACTCCATCGCAGGTCTGGGCAAGATTCGACGCCTCTATGGCTATCAGACCCCTGTCAGTGTCCCTGCACTCTCACTGAATGGAGCAGTTTGTACTGACTCCGACGTAATTGCCAACTGCTTGGCAGAGCATTTTGCTCTGAGTTCCGGTTCTGCCAATTACCCACTGGCCTTCCGCTCCATTAAAGAGCGGATGGAATGTCAGAGCCTTTTGTTTCGCACCCACCATCTAGAATCATACAATGTTCCATTCAGTGAGTGGGAATTTCGCAGTGCCCTCGCTGCTTGCCCTGATACCGCTCCTGGGCCAGATCGCATCCACTGTCAGATGCTGAAACGCCCTTCAGTGGACTGCCAGCGACGGCTCCTCGACCTTTACAACCGTATTTGGGTCGAGAGTGAGTTTCCGACGCAATGGCGAGAAAGTATTGTTATCCCCATTCTGAAACCAGGCAAGAACCCTTTGAAGGTGGACAGCTACTGTCCCATTAGCCTCACCAACTTTATTTGCAAGTTGCTTGAACGGATGGTGAGCCGGCACTTGAATTGGGTACTGGAGTCTCGAGGCCTTCTGGCTCCATCTCAGGGTGGGTTCTGTAAAGGCCGCTCCACCGCCCCCAGGGGCTCAGCATTCATTTGCTGGGTACGGGCTTGGCGACCCCGGGGTTCCTGAGCTGGGGACTGGTAAGCGCCACCTGTCCCCCGTCACCGTAAGCTCTGAGTACACTTCAGCGACCACCGTGCGGCGCGGCGGTGGAATGTTGTGTGTCTCGGGGAATGGGGATCTTGGCTTGGCCGCCCGGATCGCGAGGATGGAACAAACCTCTATAAAAAACCCCTCAATCTTCTGGTGTGCTCCGCGCCTATGAGATGCATGGCTGTTGAGGTGGAACAGTCGCAAGCGGGCAACCTCTGGGGCACCTGCCACACCCCAGTTGTATAGGGCTTACTCAGGCATGCGGGGCTCTGTCTGAGCGGACCTTTAGTTCCCTAGTTGCTCGTGGGATCGAGATGGAACCCTCGAACTTTTCTTTTCCTCCCAGCGGAAAGGGTGGGCCGCTGGTGGGTTCTAACACCCAATCTAACAAGAGGGCTCGTGTAGCCAGTCCTCCTAATTCAGGTACTAGTAACAGAACGCATTCTGCTTCTCAGAATGTGTTTCTCATAATTAAAAGAAAAGATGGGAGTTTTGAAAAAGTTTCGCCATTTTATATACAGAAGGGCTTAGAGGGTATTGCTGGCACGTTAAAGTCTGTAAAGCGCCTGCGCAATGGCACCTTGCTGGTTGAAACATCTAGCTTCCAGCAAGTCCAGAACCTTCAGAAGGCACACTTTCTTGGGGAGTTTGCGATAGAGACTGACTTTCACAACACCTTGAACTACAGCAAGGGTGTTGTGACTTGCAGAGATCTCGTCGACATTCCCCAAGACGAACTGAAGTCTGAATGGTCCCGGGAAGGAATTGTGGACGTGCAACACGTTATGAAACGGGTGGATGGTGCTCTCATAAAAACTGACTCCTTTATTCTTACATTTAACAGCACCAAATTGCCAGAGCATGTGAAGGCAGGTTTCCTACGTCTCAGTGTACGGCCTTATTACCCCAACCCCATGCGGTGTTTTAAATGCCAACACTTTGGCCACACTACTCTCGGCTGTAAAGGGGAAGCCACTTGTGGGAAATGTGGTCAAGCTGCTCATGAGGGTGTTGATTGCTCCTCTCCTCCCAAGTGTGTGAACTGCTCTGGGGATCACCCTGTGTGGAGTAGGGAATGCAGAGTTTTCCTTGAGGAACGGAAGATCCAGGAACTTAAAACCACTAAACGCATCCCGTATGGTGAGGCAAAGAAAATCTACAAGTCCATGCAGCCGCCCACGTTCGCTGCCTCCTTTTCTTCCGTTCTGAAACAGCCTGTCTTGAAAACCGATGCCGCTACCCAAACGGAGGTTGCTACTGTCAGCACTAGCACCTGCGTTTGTCAGTGTACATGTGCTGCTGCCATTCCTGTGAAGCCTGCTGCTCCCTCCCGGCCTTCTGACCAGGCTGTGGTAGCTGACATCATGGAACTTCCTGCCCCTTCCCGGGTCCAGTCTTGTGTACTGCCTAGTGCTGGTACACCCCCTACTGCTTCTGAGGTTTTGGCTCCAATGCCACCTCAGGCCCGAAAATCGAAGCCAAAGACAAAGGTGAAGACTCGCCCACTAAAGGAGACTGAAGTTCTACAGTCTGCTGATGTGGATGTCATTCTCTCTGACGTCTCTCTCGACTCCTCTTCTGAGGCGATGGAGGTAGATGTCAGACTGGGGCAATCGTCTCGCCCCAAAACTGAGCCTCCACCTGTTGTGGGCTCTCCTCCCCGACAGAAAGTGCGACTGAAGGTACTCCCGCCCTGATAGATGGCTCCCATTATTCAGTGGAACATGAATGGATTCCGGGCACATGTGGAGGAACTGCACCTCCTCGTACAGCAACGCCCCCTGTGCTTGTGTTTACAGGAAACACATCTCAAACAATCTGATGCTCCTGTACTCAGGGGCTATAGGTTGTATCGCAAAGATGACCTGACTGGAGACAGGGCCAAAGGCGGAGTCGCCGTGTGTGTCGATAATGACCACCACTCCTCTGCTCTCCCCCTGGATACTGACGTGCAAGCAGTTGCAGTTGAAATTTATTCCGGTCGGAGGCTTACCGTTTGCTCCCTTTATTTACCCCCTCTGGATGCAGTGAACTTAGAGGCTCTCACAAACCTTATCGACCAACTCCCCCGCCCATTTCTCCTCCTGGGAGACTTCAATGCCCATCATGTCCTGTGGGGCTCCACTTCTCTTTGCGCTCGAGGTCGAATTTTGGAGGGCCTCCTAACATCTCAAGTGTTGTGCATCCTCAACACAGGTACTCCGACTCATTTCTCTAGTGCTACGGGGTCATTCTCAGCCATTGACCTATCTTTCTGCTCTCCAACCCTCACTGACTCCGTTCACTGGGAGGTCATTGACGACCTACATTCCAGCGATCACTTCCCTATCCGCATTCATCTCCTGGATGGTGTATTGCTGGAGCAGCGGCCACCATCGTGGATGATTGGCAGGGCTAACTGGCCACTGTTCACTCGGTTGGCTGTCTTTGACCGCCACACCAGCGTACAGGAATGGGTGGATCACATCACGCTTGTGATCCACCATGCTGCTGACCTGTCCATACCACAGTCTTCTGGCACTCTTAAGCGGCGCCTTGTGCCTTGGTGGACAGAAGAGTGCCGTTCAGCCATCCGTGACAGGCGTGCGGCTCTTCGCCGATTTAAATGCCGCCCAACAACGGTCAATCTTACCGCCTTTCGTATCGCGAGAGCCAGGGCACGCCATGTCATTAAAGAGAGCAAGAAAAGGTCATGGCAGGAGTTTCTGGACTCCATCAACCGTTCCACTTGTTCCACAAAGGTATGGGAAGCCATCCGGAGGATTTCCGGTAAACGCAGCCGTTTACCAATAGCTGCAGTCCTGAACCAGGGATGCCTCCAAACGACACCCAGCGCCATAGCTCAGTCGCTGGCAGAGCATTTTGCACAAAGTACTGCCACTGCAACCCAGGATCCAGCGTTTCGTCGCTACCGTGCGACTGTCGAAAGAGCGAATTTGGACTTTCGGTCGAACGGTTCTGAGGCCTACAACTCCCCTTTCTCCATGTGGGAACTTGAGTCGGCTCTTACTGAGACTTCTGACACTGCACCAGGTTACGACCGCATCCGGTACTCCATGCTTAGACATCTTCCAGCGGCGTCAAAGGAAATCCTCCTTGAATGTTTTAATCTCATATGGCACATGGGAGTGTTCCCAACCTCGTGGAGGGAGGCAATCCTCATCCCTCTCCTCAAACCAGGAAAGGACCGCACATGTCCCAGTAGTTATCGTAGTATCGCCTTGACAAGCTGTGTCGGAAAGACCCTGGAACGGATGGTTAACCGTCGTCTGGTCTGGCTGCTAGAGACCAGACAGCTCCTTAGCCGCTTTCAGTGTGGATTCCGAAAATTTCGATCCACAGTCGACAACCTGACCCTCCTCGAGGCGGCTATTCAGCAGGCTTTCCTCCGTCAGCATCACTGTATCGGTATCTTCTTTGATATCAGTAAGGCATATGATACCACTTGGAGACACTGTATTCTTGCACAACTGCATCAATGGGGCTTTCGTGGCCGCCTCCCTATTTTCATTCGGTCTTTCCTGTCTCAGCGGTTTTTTCGGACCCGCGTTGGTAACACACTGTCTGATCGCTTTGAGCAAGAGAACGGTGTCCCCCAGGGCAGTGTTTTAAGCGTTACCCTCTTTGCCATAGCAATCAACAGTATAACGTCTACAGTGCGGAGTCCAGTACAGTGCTCCTTGTTTGTGGACGACTTTGCTGTTTTCTGTTCCTCCTCTAGTGTTGCATCCGCGAGCCGTCAATTGCAACTAACGGTGCGGCGGTTAGAGGAGTGGGCTGCAAAGACGGGTTTTAGGTTTTCTGCCGATAAGTGTGTTTGTGTTCATTTTAATCGTTCTCGTCGTCTTTTTACGTTGCCTGCCTTGCATATGGGGGATACTGTCCTACAGTTTGGAGACACAGTGCGGTTTCTAGGCCTAATTTTTGACTCCAGGTTGTCATGGTTGCCACACCTACGTGACTTGAAAGCCAGAACGCTGAAGGCACTGAACATCCTCAAGTGCCTCGGCCACAGGTCTTGGGGAGCGGACAGGGCGCGTCTCCTTCAGTTTTATCGAGCTTTCGTGCGCTCACGGCTGGACTATGGCTGCACAGTATATGGGTCAGCGAGGCCGTCTTATTTGCGGATCCTTGACGCTGTTCACCATGCTGGGATTCGACTGGCTACGGGTGCTTATCGGACCAGTCCCGTACCCAGCCTCTGTGCTGAGGCTGGCGAACCGCCACTTACCATCCGGCGGCAGCTCCTGCTGGTGCGCCAAGCTTGTAAGTTTCTTGCAGCTCCCAGCTCGCCTGCTCACCATCTTGTTGCCCATCCACCTCTGGATCGCCTTTTTTCCCGCCGTCCCCGGGCTACGTTGCCGTTTGGGATCAGAGTGCACCGTGTGCTTGAGTCCCTCGGTGTGGAGTCTGTACAACCCCAAATCCTGGGTTTTAACCGCCTGCCACCCTGGTTACTGAAGAGGCCACGTGTGATTTTAGATTTATTGCAGTACAAGAGAGATTGCACTCCTGCCACCGTTTTTAATGCAGCATTTTCTGCTATTTTATCTGAGCACCACGACTATGTAGCTGTTTTTACGGATGGGTCGAAACAAGGGGATTCCGTGGGTTGCTCAGTTGTTTTTCCGGATCGTGTCCTCAAGGTCCGCCTGCCTCAGACTTTTACTGTCTTTGATGCAGAATTGTCTGCGATCTTGCGGGCACTGGAGCCGATGAGACTTTCTTCCTCTCTTAAATTTCTTGTCTGTTCCGATTCACTCAGTGCCCTTCAATCCTTGCACCGTTTGTATCCGGCGGATAAAGTAGTCCAGACCATCCAGGATGCCCTCCTCCGACTACAGCGACTAGGGAAGGTTGTAGCTTTCTGCTGGGTTCCGGGGCATGTCGGCATTGCTGGGAATGAACGGGCGGATCTCGCAGCCAAGGAGGCGTGTCTTGATCCACACGTATCTCAGTGTGCTATCCCGTTGCACGCACTCACCTCGCTGTTGAGCTCCAGAGTCATGTGTCGGTGGGAGGATGAGTGGCTGGAAGTGACTGACAATAAGCTCCGTCTAGTCAAGCCCACAACGCGTGTGTGGTGTACTTCCTTTCAGCCCCATCGACGGGACGAGGTTCTCCTCACTCGGCTTCGAATAGGCCACAGCCCTATGACGCATGGCTTCCTGCTCCGGCGAGAAGACCCTCCATTGTGTGGTGCTTGCGGCGTCTAGGTCACTGTGAGCCACATTTTACTGGATTGTGTTTTATTTTCTGACCAGCGGGCCTCGGCTGATTTGCCAGCGGACCTGCCAACTCTTTTAGGCAACACTCGGACGAATGTGGTTAAAGTTTTAAAGTTCTGTGCCTTGTCAAATGTTTTTACAAAGATTTTAGGGAGCGGATTTTAATTTTCTCACTGTGTGACAAGCTCGCCCATCTTTTCTGTAAGTGGCCAGCCAATGACACATTCCTGTGTCATTCTTGTTGCTCTGTTTTCCCTTCCCTTCGGTTATACTTTCTTATGTAGTAATTTCCCTCTCTTCCTGTTTTCTTTGCATGTGTTTTTCAGTTTTATTAGGTCTCTCCACATTCGTTCCTTTTAATGTGTGTCAGGGCGCTGATGACCTCGATGTTGAGCGCCCATAAACCCCAACACACACACACACACCGCCGCTCCACCGCCGACAATCTGGTGAGCCCCCCTGCGGGTTCGGGGGTAAGAATAGGCCCGCGGTATTCCTGCCTGTCGTAAGAGGCGACTCAAAGGAGTCTCAAACGTTTTGGCCTTAATGTGATGGTCCCCGTTCGGGTTTGACCTCCATTTTTCCAAATTCCACAGAAGTACGAGCCTTTTGGGGAAGGACACCTTACGTGGTGCACCATCAGTCCTCTGTGCCCTACGACCTTGGCACTCTTGATCGTCCTGGCGACGTACCTGCACCCTCCATCCCTCATTTTGGGCATAGCCACCTGATGTATTGTGTAAGTACCGCCCTTAGTGCGTCACAACCAGCACGCACGATCACTATGGACTACCCATGGCACCCGAAATCCAGCACGGTAGCCAGCCCGTTGTGGTGGGGTCGTCATGTACCCTCTAGGTTGTAGCCCCCTGACAACACAGGGATCGTACTGCTGATGCCTGAGCTGACTCCTCCCCACGTAAGCCAAGGAGTAGATGCTCGTCTCTCAGGGGCATCGGGACTCCCGGCAACGGCCATCCTGCCAGGTGGCCTTTGCTGTGGCTGGGTGGCGCCCGTGGGGAGAGCCCCTGGTCGGAGTGGGTGGCATCGGGGCGGATGCCCCGCAATGAAGCGGGTGAAATCTCAATCTGGTGGTCACCCGACCGCCAATGTCTCTAAGCGTGGTAAGGTGGAATTTAACGCTGTGACATATAACCCGAAGTCGTTCCCTTCCCTAGCCACACCATGGGAGGAACGTAGGGCTGCCGACAGACAGGAGCCGTATTCGCCACGATACCTTGTATGCAGCAGAACTGATGGGGATTCGTTTTTGGGGACTAAGCCTCTTTTCTTCGTGCACAATCTCGAAGATAAGTTTGGGGAAGTGGCGTCTCTTTCCAAAATGAGGAGCGGGGCCATTTTGATACAAGCAGCTTCATCTGCGCAGTCCCAGGCATTACTCGCCTGTGAGAAGCTTGGTGACATCCCCGTTACTGTCACTCCCCATAAGTCGTTAAATTTGGTCCAGGGGATTATTTTTCATAAAGATCGTCTGCTACAGTCTGATGACGAGCTACGTGAGAACCTGGCACGACGAGGTGTACACTTTGTCCGTCGTGTCTTTAGGGGGCCAAAGGATAATAGGGTCGCTACCGGTGCTTTCATCCTGGCCTTTGAGGGTGACTGCTTGCCTGAGAAAGTCAAGGTCATGATATACCGGTGCGATGTCAAGCCCTATGTCCCGCCCCCTATGCGATGCTTCCAGTGCTGGAAATTCGGACACATGTCCTCCAGGTGCGCTTCCAGCCCCACGTGTCGTGATTGTGGACGACCTCCACATCCTAATGCTCCATGTGCTCCGCCTCCCACCTGCGTTAACTGTGGGGAGCATCATTCTCCCTGCTCACCAGACTGTGCGGTCTATCAACGAGAGCGGAAGATACAAGAAATTAAGACCTTGGACCGTTTGAGTTACCAAGAGGCGAAGAAGAAATTAGAACGACTCACCCCCACACCTATGTTGAGGAGTTACGCTACCGTCACACTGCCGCCATCAGCTCCTGCACAGACTCCCCTCTCTGTTGGCCCTCAGAGAAATCAAGTAACGTCTGCCCCACCGCTAGGACAGGCCGCTCTCTCTTCCACTGCTCCCAAACAACCGAGTTTGGGAGCAGTGCGCCCCAAGCAACCGGGGACGTTGGTCCCCACCTCTCAGCCGGAGCGGCGACAGCCCTCTCCGGCTCCTCAGCCGGGGAAGCGACAGCTCCCTCCGGCTGCTCAGCCGGGGACGCAACAGCCTCCTCCGGCCTCACTTGTTCGGAAGGGATCCCTTGGGGGCGTCCCTTCCACGGACTTCCCCAGTGTCTCACAAGACACTAGCCAGTGGCTGAAAAAGCCACCAGCTGCTGGTCGAAGGGCTTCACGCTCTTCCTCTGTTCCTGACAATGCGTCAGGACAGCCCTCCCAGCATGCCAACCCTCCTCCCAAAGACAAGAGAGAGAAGAGGAAGCTCTCCAAGAAGGATAAGGACCCAGTGGTTCCCGCACCAACGCTCCCTGTCAGCTCAGCCTCTGAGGACGAGGTCGAGCTCTTTGCGTCCCCTGATGACCTGGATCTCGCCGTCTCCTCAGAAACGATGGCCGTAGTGACGTCCGTCGCTCAGTCGGTGGCAGCATGTGACCCTGCCAAGTAATTTGCCTTTTCTGTGCCTGAATGCCCCTACCGGACACGCTTTGTACAATCCTCCAGTGGAATTGTGGCGGTTATTTTAGCCATCTCCCTGAGCTACGGCAGCTTCTAAGCCTGACACCTGCTTTCTGCATTGCCCTACAGGAAACCTGGTTCCCGGCAATGCGGACCCCTGTCCTTCGTGGATACAGGGGTTATTACTGCAACCGTAGCACTTACAATTGTGTATCAGGTGGAGCCTGCGTGTATGTCCTTACCTCTGTATATAGTGCTCCTGTGCCCCTTCAAACATCATTGGAAGCTGTGGCTGTACGTGTAAGGACTACCCAGGACATAACCGTCTGCAGTGTCTATCTCCCTCCAGGTGGTACAGTCTCCCTGACCGACTTGGCTGCACTTGTCGCCCAACTCCCCACGCCTTTTCTTCTCCTGGGGGATTTTAACGCCCACAATCCCCTGTGGGGTGGAACGAAGGTTACTGGCCGAGGCAGGGAGGTCGAGAATCTCATCTCCCAACTCGACCTCTGCCTCTTAAACACTGGCGCTGCCACACATTTCAGTGTGGGGCATGGCACGTTCTCGGCCATAGATCTGTCGTTGTGCAGCCCAGGGCTTGTACCATCGGTCCACTGGAGACTCCACGAGGACTTGTGTGGTAGTGATCATTTTCCGATCTTCCTTTCACTACCACAGGGTCGCTCCTTTGCGCGCTCGCCTCGATGGGCATTTAGCAAGGCAAACTGGGACACGTTCTGCTCTGCTGCCACTGTTGACTCTCTCCCCCACGGTACCATCGATGTGGCGGTTGAGACACTGACTGCAGCGATTGCTTCCGCTGCGGAACGTACCATTCCTCGTTCATTAGGGTGCCCCCGGCGAAAGTCAGTGCCTTGGTGGTCCCCAGAGGTCGCTGCAGCCATTAAAGAACGTCGGCGGGCTTTGCAGCGACATAAGCGGCACCCGTCTTTGGAGAACCTCATTTTTTTCAAACGTCTCCGTGCTCAGGCACGGCGGCTCGTCAAAAGGCGGAAACAGGAGTGCTGGGAGCGGTACGTTTCCACCATTGGTTACCGTACTTCACCCTCCCAGGTGTGGATGAAGATTCGGCGCATCTTTGGATTGCAGCACTCTACAGGTGTCACAGGGCTTACCATCAACGGGGCGGTATCTACCGATGCCGATGCAATCGCAGAGCATTTCGCTCAGCACTATGTTCGGGCCTCTGCGTCGGGGAATTACCCGCCCGCGTTTCGCGCGCTCCAACGCCGGGAGGAAGGCAAACGGCTTTCTTTTGCTTCTCGCCACCCTGAGGCGTATAACGCCCCATTTAGTTTGTGGGAACTGCAGAGCGCCCTGGCACAGTGCCCCGATACAGCCTCTGGGCCAGGTGGCATCCACAATCAGATGCTCAAACACCTTTCCCCGGACTGTCAGCGGTGTGTTCTTGCCATCTTCAACCGCATATGGGGCGATGGTGTCTTTCCGTCGCAGTGGCGGGAGAGTACCGTCATTCCGGTGCTCAAGCCTGGTAAGGACCCACTTAATGTGGATAGCTATCGGCCCATCAGCTTGACAAATACTCTGTGTAAGCTCTTGGAACGCATGGTGAGTCGACGGCTGTGTTGGCTACTCGAGACTCGGGGTCTTCTGGCTCCATGCCAGAGCGGCTTCCGTCAGGGCCGTTCCACTGCCGATACTTTGGTCTTTCTTGAGTCTGCAATCCGCACTGCTTTTTCCAGGCGCCAACATCTCGTCTCCGTCTTTTTCGATCTCTCCAGAGCATATGACACGACGTGGCGGCACCATATTCTCGCCACGTTGCACGGGTGGGGTCTCCGGGGCTCTCTCCCCATTTTTATTCAGAATTTTTTATCTATTCGGACATTCCGCGTTTTAATTGGCACATCCCATAGTTCACTTCATATCCAGGAGAACGGCGTTCCACAGGGCTCTGTATTGAGCGTGCCCCTTTTCCTTGTGGCCATTAATGGCCTTGCAGCAGCAGTAGGGTCGTCTGTCTCACCCACGTTATATGCTGACGATTTCTGTATCTTTTTCAGCTCCTCCAACATTGGTGTTGCAGAACGTCGGTTGCAGGGAGCCATACGCAAGGCGCAGGCATGGGCCCTAGCCCATGGGTTTCAGTTTTCTCCTGCGAAGACTTGTGTTATGCACTTTTGTCGGCGTCGCACTGTCCATCCCCACCCTGAGCTCTATCTTCAGGATGCTAAGCTCAGGGTTGTTGACACTTACCGTTTTCTGGGATTGCTGTTCGATGCCCGGCTTACTTGGCTTCCACACATTCGTGAGCTCAAGCGTCAGTGCTGGCAGCATCTGAATGCCCTCCGCTGCCTCAGCAACACAACTTGTGGTGCAGACCGTAACACGCTGCTGCAGCTTTACAAAGCCCTTGTGCTGTCCCGACTGGATTATGGGAGTGTGGCGTATGGCTCAGCGTCGCCCTCAGCGTTGCAACTGCTGGACCCGGTTCACCACTGTGGGGTTCGACAGGCGACAGGAGCATTCCGCACCAGTCCTGTTCATAGCCTCCTTGCTGAGGCTGGGGTTCCTCCACTTCGTATTCGGCGTCGTCAACTGTTAGCCAACTATGCTGCCCACGTCCGTTGTTCGCCCCGTCACCCTAACTATCGTCTCCTTTTCGAAAATGCGGAAGGCCATATCCCACACCAGCGGCCACGATCAGGCCATACACTTGGGATCCGTGTTTGGTCGCTCCTTAATGAACTCGAGTGTTTGCCTCTTCCATCTGCTTTCCAGGTCCGCCCACATACACCACCTTGGTGTATTCGTCGGCCGCAGCTTCGGCTGGAACTTTCCCGATGGCCGAAAGATTCAGTTCCTCCTGCAGTCTTGCGCCGCCAATTCCTTGCTCTCCTCGGCGAGTACCATGCCTCGGAGGTTATCTATACCGATGGCTCGATGGTTGATGGCCGTGTGGGGTCCGCTTATGCTCATGCGGACTATGTCGACCAGCGCTCCTTGCCGGAAGGCTGCAGTGTTTACACCGCAGAACTGACAGCCATTTTTCGTGCCCTTGAGCATATTCGTACCAGCACTGGAAAGTCCTTCGTCATTTGCAGTGACTCGCTCAGTAGTCTACAGGCTCTTGCCCAGTGCTACCCACGCCATCCCATTGTTGGTGCCATCCAGGAGTCCATCCACGCTCTTGAACGGCGTGGTCGTTCGGTGGTGTTCATATGGACCCCGGGACACGTTGGGATCGCGGGAAACGAACTCGCCGACAAGTTAGCCAAAGAGGCTACCCGCAAACTGCCGTTGGAGATCGGCCTCCCGGAAACTGATCTCCGAACCGTTTTGCACCGTCGGGTCTTTGGGTTGTGGGGAGACGAATGGCGCACTCTGTCTGCACCCAACAAGCTGCGGCAGGTAAAGGAGACAACGACTGTGTGGGGTTCCTCCATGCGGGCCTCTCGGAGGGACTCTGTGGTTCTCTGTAGGCTCCGCATTGGTCACTCTTGGCTGACGCATGGTCATCTGCTGCGTCGAGAGGACCCCCCTCATTGTCGCTGTGGTGCGCTTATGACGGTGGCCCATATGTTGTTGGACTGTCCTCTTTTAACCGCCCTCAGGCGAACTTTTAATCTCCAGGGTGCTTTATCATCTCTCTTAGGTGACAATGTCTCTATGGCAGATCGGGTTTTAAGTTTTCTTCGCGCAAGCGGCTTTTATAGGTCCATTTAAATTTTTTTTTTTAACATCACCCTCTTTTGAGCTCTCTCTTTTACTTAGTTTTGTGTTGTGATTCGACTCCGCCCTAAACTTTTAGGCTGGAGGTTTTAACGTGTTGCAGAGTGGCTGGCTCATCCTATTATTTTCGTGATCAGCCAGCCACAGTTCTCTGCTGTGCAGTTTTAATTCCTTCTGCCTTTGTTCTCTATGTTGTTTTTGTTGCTGTGCTCTGTTTTCCATGTTGTCTTACAATGGACCATGGGGCTTTTCTTCCCCTGGAGTTTTTCTTTTAGTGCTTCGCTTGACTGGTGGATAGTTCCCCTGTGCTCTGTGTTTTTATGAAACAAGGGACCGATGACCTTTGTAGTTTGGTCCCTTTAATCTTTAACCCAACCAACCAATCTGGTGAGCCTGGAGTCGGCCATCCGTACTGCCTTTGCCCGCCGTCAGCAGCTGGTCGCTGTCTTTTTCGACATGTGGAAGGCGCACGATGCGACATGGCGTCATCACATCCTTTCTACGCTTCATGGATGGGGTCTTCGGGGTCCTTTGCCGATCTTTATCAGAAATTTTGTGTCGTATCGTACCTTCCGCGTGCAAGTCGCGGCCTCCGATAGTTCCTCCCGAGTTCAGGAGAACGGAGTGCCACAGGGACCTGTTTTAAGTGTTTGCCTGTTTTTAATAGCCATTAACGGGCTCGCTGCGGCGGTGGGAACGTCTGCTACAGGGCGCTATCCGTAAGGCGAAGTCTTAGGCTGTAGCTCATAAGTTCCAGCTTTCGGCAGCCAAGACCTGCGTTATGCATTTCTGATGGCGACGCACTGTCCACCCAGAGCCGCGGCTTTATCTTGACGTCGAGCTTCTTGCAGTGGTGGAGTCACACAGGTTTTTGGGGGTGGTTTTTGATGCTCGACTGACTTGGGTGCCTCATATTCGGCAGTTTAAACAGATGTGTTGGCGGCATCTAAATGCTCTACGATGCTTGAGCCACACCCACTGGGGCGCCGACCGATCTACCTTGTTACGGCTCTACCAGGCGTTAATCCAGTCTGGTATGGATTATGGGAGCCTGGCTTATGGCTCAACTCCCCCATTTGCGTTGCGGGTGCTGGACCCAATCCTCAACAGAGGGATATGCCTTGCCTCTGGTGCTTTCCGGACCAGCCCAGTGGACAGCATTCTTGTGGAGGCAGGTGTCCCTCCACTGCGGTTACGGCGCCAACGTTTGCTGGCCGCTTATTCTGCCCATGTTTTCAGCTTGCCAGGACATCCTAACTATCGTCTACACGTCCACAGTCACAGTCCCACAGTCACACGTCCATCTTCCAGAACGTCGGCCCAGGGCTGGATGTACTATCGCGGTCCGCATCAGAGAGCTTCTCTCCGGGCTTGGGGTTTTCACTGTTCCGCCTCCTTTTCAGGCACCTCTGCGTACACCCCCGTGGAGTGTGCCTCGCCCTCGCCCTCGCCTTCAGCTGGAATTGGCACAGTCCCTCCGGAGGCCTTCCGCCGCCGCTTTTATCCCATCCTGGCCCTGTATCAGGGCTCTGGCGTTGTATACAGTGACGGTTCAATGGTTGCTGGTCGTGTCGGTTATGCGCTAACTCTAGGGGACCATTCCAAACAACGTTCCTTGCCCGATGGCTGCAGCGTTTACACTGCTGAGCTGGTCGCCATCTTTCGTACCCTAGAGTATATCCGCTCCTGCTCAGGTGAGTCCTTCGTGATCTGTAACGATTCCCTGAGCGGTTTACGAGCTCTCGACCAGTGTTTCCCTCGTTCTCGTCTGGTGATGGCTATCCAGGAGTCCCTGCATACTCTTGCCCATTGCGGCCGCTCTGTGGTCTTTGTTTGGACCCCAGGCCATGTTGGGATACTCGGCAATGAAAATGTTGACCGCCTGGCGAAAGAGTCCACCAGTACACCATCTCTGGACATTGGCCTCCCGGATACTGATTTGAGGGCAGTCTTAAGCCGCAAAGTTATCTCGCTTTTGAATGCTGAATGGCGCGGTCTGGCCACCCCTAACAAACTCCGTGCCATCAAGGAGATGACAACTGTGTGGCACTCCTCCTTGCGAGTGTCTCGCAAGGAGTCTGTCGTCCACTGCCGACTGCACATTGGGCACACACGGATGACCCACGGGCACTTCTATGTCGCTGGGGCTCCGTTTTGTCTGTGGTCCACATTTTGTTGGAGTGTTGCCTTTTCTCTGTGCTCAGGCAGACGTGTACGCTGCCTGACACTCTCCCTGCCCTTTTAATAGATGACTCTGCCATGGTGGACTTAGTTTTTCGTTTTATTCGGGCAGGGGTTTTTTATCATTTAATCTGAGTGTTTATGTTTTTTAGTGTTGATTCTGACTTTTGGCCTCCGATTTTAAACCGAGTTTTTAATGTGTTCTCGGTGGTTGGCTTTTCCTTTTTTTTCCTCTATGGTCGGCCAACCACCGTCACACTCTGTGTGATTTTAATTTGTTTTGTCTGATCTCTGTCTGAGTCTTTCTTGTCCTGTGTCGTCTGACGTCTTATCTGTTGTTCGTTTTTTTTTATTCTCTGTGGGTGATTTAGTTTTTTGGAAAAAGGGACCGATGACCATCGCAGTCTGGTCCCTTTAACCCCCACAAACCAACCAACTAATGGGTTGTTCTGTTTCACAGTAAAACGTAGTGATGTTATCTGTGCAACTGTTGGACAAATTCAGTGATTGTTGTGCCTCAAGTGGAAAGAAAAACGCAGATAATTCACTTCCTCATCCTCCTTTGTTAACCGTCCTTGAAACTTTAAGCGTGACTAGCATTTGATTTACTCGTAACATGACATCAGCATTACTAAAGTTTAACATTGCTTTATATTCACGTAGGACTTCCACACCCAAAATAATGTCTGTTGATAAAAGGGTGACTACTAAGAAATTAGCAGAAATTTCGTGTCCTTGACACCTGAAAACTAAAGAAGTCTGATTGCGTACGTCTACACTATTTCCTTGAATGATTCCCTTTAATTTGGTCTTTAATAATGGCAAGGTTGGACAAACAGATGCCTGTTCACACTTCTTAAACATCGTCTCGCTAATTACATTCACAGGGCTGCCAGAATCAAGTACAGCTGAAAGTAGAATATTCCCTACCGAGATTTTTATTATTGGATGAGTATACATAATTTCGCTGTTGTCATTTGCGTGTAATAATGTGTCTCTAATGTCCTGCAGTCCAACTAAGTTAACATAATTTGTGTGTTGGCTTTCCTTCGCTACAAACAGTTCTTTTGTAGTTCTTGTTGCTAGTTATTGTTGTGCCGGCTCGTGTTGCCACGAATTATTGCTTGGGTTGGGTGGTCTGATTTCTACATTGTCGCCACGCTCTAAATTGGAATTTCTGTGATCCTGCCAATTTTGATTTCAAAAATGGTTCAAATGGCTCTGAGTGTGGTGTCACCGCCAGACACCACACTTGCTAGGTGGTAGCTTTAAATCGGCCGCGGTCCATTAGTACATGTCGGACCCGCGTGTCGCCACTGTCAGTGATCGCAGACCGAGCGCCACCACACGGCAGGTCTCGAGAGACTTACTAGCACTCGCCCCAGTTGTACGGACGACTTTGCTAGCGACTACACGGACGAAGACTCGCTCATTTGCAGAGCAGCTAGTTAGCATAGCCTTCAGCTAAGTCAAGGGCTACGACCTAGCAAGGCGCCATTAGCATTATATTGCATGTATCTAAAGAGTCTAACTTGTATCGTCAAGAGCGATATACAAATGATGGATTAAAGTTGAGTATTCCAGAAGCTACGTACTTTTCTTTATAGCATTCATTACGTATCCTGTTTCAGACCTCACGCCATCCTGCGTGAGCTTATAGCGTGCATTACGGTCTCCTCAAACCACACTGTGTCGGCACTTCTGTCGACACATCACTGAGCACTATGCGACGTAACTTCTGAGGTCATCAGTCGCCTAGAACTTAGAACTAATTAAACCTAACTAACCTAAGGACATCACACACATCCATGCCCGAGGCAGGATTCGAACCTGCGACCGTAGCGGTCACGCGGTTCCAGACTGAAGCGCCTAGAACCGCACGGCCTCACCGGCCGACAATTTTGATTTGTCCCCTCATCATAACTGTTTTGGTTCTCATAATTGTTATGACCATAATTATGACGTGGGCTCGATGCTCTGTATTCTGCATGAGCACCGCGTTCCGAATTGTAATTTGTGTGTCCGCGCCAAATTAAGTTGTCTCTACCGCGACCATTCCTTCTAAAATAATTTTCATTTCCATAACACCTTTGCTCTCTCGGTCCGCGATCTCTATTGCTGTACTGAGAGTTCCTATGATCATAAAAATCATTTCTCTGGCGTCTATGATCTGTGTTATACGGTTGATGCCGCATATCGCGCCTATCTTCTTCCGCCCTGTACTCGTGAGGTCCATCCGAGTTCCATACGCGTTAACGGTCACGCCGCGGATTATTATTTTCCCAATACTGATTACTGTAACTCTTTGTGTGTTTTCATAGTTGTCAAATTTTAATTCTTGCAAAACAGCTTGAAATGCCTCCAAGTGATCTTTGCACCTACCTGCCAAAATTATGTGGCGTAATCTGATCGGCAGTTTTGTCAAACAGATACGAATTAATTCCGACTGACTGTACGGATTCGTTAAATATCTGTTCATGCGCATCATGTTTTCAAAATATTGCACTGGAGTTGAAAATTTCGACTGCTCATAACTTTGCATCATAATGATGTAATGTTTTACACTATCTTGTGTAGTCTCTGACCAGTAACCAGATAAGAATGCGTGATAAAAATCACCATATGTGTGACATTCACGTACTATTGAGCGCATTCAGCCGGCCGAAGTGGCCGTGCGGTTAAAGGCGCTGCAGTCTGGAACCGCAAGACCGCTACGGTCGCAGGTTCGAATCCTGCCTCGGGCATGGATGTTTGTGATGTCCTTAGGTTAGTTAGGTTTAACTAGTTCTAAGTTCTAGGGGACTAATGACCTCAGCAGTTGAGTCCCATAGTGCTCAGAGCCATTTGAACCATTTTTTGAGCGCATTCTTGTTGCAGGCTCTCCTTCAAGATAACTGCAAATGAATTCCAGTTTGTGGCCAGTTGGCCAAGTTGGTGGTAAAGAATAGTCAAATTGTTGTAACCACTCTCGAGGGTGGATTTCGTGATTAGCATTCCGAAAAATTTTAAATTTCATAATTGTGAGAAAACGTTTATAGCCAAACTCGTCATTTTTCTTAGCGGATGAGTTTTCTTTTACAGCATGACTCACGTTTCCTTCATTAATTCCCGCAAACGTGTCATATTCACGAGAAAAATGGTCAGCGTTTCCATAATTAACGCGCTCATTGTCGTTACCAATTTGGTAATTATCGGATCTACCAGTGTCATTGCTGCGATCGACCTTTTCTTCGATGCTGGCGAGCTGTTCCTGTATATTTTTCACGTCACGTTGGTTTTGCTGATTAATTGTCATCTGCCCTTGTTTAAAACGTTGCAGAGAGTGAAATTCTTCGGTATCTGCGATCGGTACCGGCTGAGTGTCATCTGACCTCGTATCTAACCCGCTGCTCAGTTCCGTCACTTTCATGGGTAACTCATCTACCTGTTTAGCGACTGTCGTTAATTGAGTTTCTATCTTTGAAACTTCATTGGTGGTCTGTAATTGCAATGACTCAACATTTTCCACTAATTCCTCTACTTGCAGTTCTTGTTGTCACATCTGTCGTTTCACGTCAACAATATCAACATTTGGTACGTGATCAAGTCGAGATACAAGATTATTAATATCTGATTTGAATTCTTCACGTACATGACTTTTCAACTGACTAGTCATTTCTTCAAATTTACGATTTAAATTGTCATTCACCTCACCCCGAAACAATGTGAGATTCTCGTTAATTTCGTTCTGAAGCGTTTTGAAATTCTTTGCATTATTGTTAAATTCAGTGAGTTTACTCTCTTGTCTGTCATTAAATTTAGTGAGTTTACTCAGTAATAATTGTAAAACATCATTACTGGGGGAAGGGAGTACAACCTTACTCTGTTAAAGCAGAAGCAGTACCTGCATTTGCACTAACAGAAGGAAAGGCAAAATTAATCTGGTCTATCGGAGTGGCAACGAGACCTGAATTTCCACCGAAAGTGGGGAAAACAAAATTACTCTCCACTTCTGAGGCGGGAGCAACGCTGGAATTTCTTATAATGAGTTCGGTTTGCGTCACTGTATTGTCATGTCCTAAGTTGCGAGTAGAACACAGTTGTTCATCACGCATTGTTGGCAAATGATAGCCTGCATTCCGATTCTCCGCAGTATTGTTCGAAAATTCCCGGATCTCAATATTCTCAAAAGAATTTTCTACTCTCTATTCCGAATTTTCGGAAACTGCGTTTGAAACCGCTTCTACATTCATGTTCGGAACCGTATCTACGTTCGCGTTTGCAGTAGCATCTGCATTCTTTTCCATTTTCTTTTGTGCCCGCGTCATCCTTGTCGCAATACGAACGAAAACATTTCACTAAAATACACCGCTATCCTAAAAATACCACTGTTCAATTAACTATTACACAATGCACCAACAAATTCAAAGACAAAACTGCTGAAATAAAATTTTGTGTGCGCAAGCGAACAAAATGCTGTGCCGCCACTAATGACTACTGTTGCGTAAGCTTGCAGTTGGTAGTAGAAAGACGAAACATATCTAACTACGACTCATCAAAAAACCTTCCTGGCAGGCATGTCGACAGGTGAACGTCGCAAGCTCTATCTTCTTATCTCGTGTTTTCTACTGAAAATCTCGTGCTTGTACTCTTGTTAACTTTGGTTACAGAGATTGCCTAAATTTTTTTTTTAATTGCTCCTGTGGGTAACAAATAACTTACTTGGTTTTTCTGCTGCCACTGCTTGATCTGCTGCATTCCATTATTTAACAAAAACATAAAAAAAACCTATTATTCATGCTAAGTGCAATGCATATTCTGTATGGCGGCTCCTGCTGTTGCTGCGGCTCCTGCTGCTTACTACAACTACATATAATTCAAGAGAAAGGGTTTGGTCAAATCTAAACTCGATAAATGATAACCCAAAGAAAAAACTATATTCTGAAAGCGATTCTTTCTCATTCAATTAACAAAACGCTAGAAGCTCTTTGAACAATCGCTTCATATGTAAATCTGCCTCCAGTGGCACTAAAGCAATATTACAAATTAATCAAACTCTTGAGACAGACTGAAATACTTCTCAATTAAATACATAGTAAAACAATTCCCTGACAATTACAAAAGAAATCAATGACAAAAATCAATACTTAATCTATTCGCCTAACAATGGTTTCCCTTAAGAATTCAACTCTTATCATTGCCAAAATTGCCATCTGCTGCTATGCACATACACAAACCAGTTTCTTTAAATTAATAAGCGCGCTGCAAATTATAAAAAATATCAGCTCAATACCAAATCCTGTGTCGCTGCTGGCGGACACGGCAGTACGGCAGCTCGGCGACGACCCCTCGCCCAACACACGTGCGCACCACAGCAGGCGGCCTCCTACACTGGCTTCGAAACTGCCACTAGTTAATCCATGCACTGCGAAGCGCGACAACAATATCTTAGATTCCAGAGCATGTGTATGCGCGCTGTAGCCAACCTTTAAATCCTAAGAGAGTATTACCAACTCTCACAATGTCAAAAGAAGCCCATGTAGCTCCAGCTGGGATTAGTACATTTTTAATTTCATTCGCAAATTCATAACTGTTCCTGACATAAAATGATTTTATGTAAATAAATGGCGCTCTTATTTTCTTGTTGCATTCCCGGCTCAATTTGTAATTAGGACACGACATATTATTAACAATCGGCCGAGTCGGCTCCCCTTTCCTGTGTAATTTAATTTGCGAAGAAGCACAGGAACGGACGGGTTCATCATTTTAATCTGCATTTCTCTTTTACATCTGCAAACAAATATACTTCTCTCAGTTGTTTTCCTTCTATCCGACTGAAATTAGTTCATAGGATTTCTCTTGACCTCAACAATGTTATTACCTGCAAGAAGGTTTTCGATTTTATGAATGTAATCCCAATCATAAACTACGACAACCGAATTACCTTTGTCAGCCCTCGTAACTAAAGACTTACCCATTTCCAATTTTTGATTCAGGCTTTTAAGTGCTTCTACATGTTTTGCATTTTTACGTTCCTAGCGTCCTACTTTGGATATACATTTATTAGTTCTTACTACTATGTCCATTTGACCGAATTTATTGAGTTTAGCCACGTCACACGCAACTTTTACCTCCGCAATAGTATTTTTAATTATGCCTGGGCTCAATTTCCTAGTGATACTAAAATGTAAACCCTTATTCAAAAGATCCCTTTCATTATCCGTCATTTTTATGTTCATGAGATTAGCCACCCTGTCCGCAAATTCAGGAAGGAATTTCCAGACTCGTTTTAGAGAACACACGTATAATAAGAACAAGAGCGCTTTCGGTATACATTTAGACAGAGAAAGACATTCAGTAGGAAGCATAGTCAATAATGTGAAAGGGTTGCATGTGGAGCCAAAGAGACAGTTACTGAACTTACTCGAAGAAATGGAGATTAATGTGCACAGGAAACAACAACCGGAATTACTGCTGAATGACCAGAATGAGTTCAATCTAAAGGCTTATTTTGATGTATTCAGACACCTACTAGTTTGAGTGGATAGAGCACCCTAGCGGATTGACGTGCGCCGGCCGCCGACGACGAGGAGACTTGGTCTTCCTCCGTAAGCTCCACCACAGGAAACCAAGGATACCACGGCATGGCGCCACTGAGACCACGCGCAGGATACGTTATCGACTATCGACTTTTGAGTTTAATGTATACTTACTATTGTACTTTAAACATAGCTGCGCTACAGCAATGGTTCCACGTAAATCAGACTAAGAACAGCCGACCAGTTGCAAAGGATAAAGTAATCTTTACCTAGGTTTCAATAGATATAAGCCCCCTGCGGGTTCGGGGGTTAGAATAGGCCCGCGGTATTCCTGCCTGTCGTAAGAGGCGACTAAAAGGAGTCTCAAACGTTTCGGCCTTATGTGATGGTCCCCTCTCGGGTTTGACCTCCATCTATCTAAATTATTCCGAAGAGCGAGCCAATTGGGGAAGGGCACCTTACATGGTGCACTGTATCCTTCGTGCATTTAGACCTATAGCCGTCTTTCTCGTCGTTGCAATGGTGTCCCGCTCGTTTTCGATCTCTTGGGCGATTACCACGATGCACTCTGCAGTGTTTCTTTTAACTGTGACGACGACCTTGGCCATTTTTGCACCTAAGATCCAGCACGGTAGCCAGTCCGTTGTGGTGGGGTCGCCATGTACCCTCTTGGTTGTAGCCCCCTGACAACACAGGGATCGCTCTACTGATGCCTGCGCCGTTCACTCCCCACGTATGCCAAGGAGTACATGCCCATCTCCCTGGGGCATCAGGACTCCCAGCAATGGCCATCCTGCCAGGTGGCTTTTGCTGTGGCTGGGTGGCGCCCGTGGGGAGGGCCCTTGGTCGGAGTAGGTGGCATCAGGGCGGATGACCCGCAATGAAGCGTGGTACATCATCTGTCGCTGGCGGCCAGCCGTCAGCAGTCTCTAAGCGTTCGAGAGCCCATTTTAAAGGTAACGTTTATGACCCCAAATCGTTCCCCTCCCTCGCCACACCATGGGAGGAACGACAGGCATTGCGTGACACTGAGACGTATTCGCCCAGATATCTTGTCTGTACCAGAGCTGATGGGGAATCTTTTCTATCCGTGAAGCCGCAGTTCTTTGTAGAGCATTTAGAGGACAAGTTCGGGGAGGTGGAGGGCTTGTCCAAGATGCGGTCTGGATCGGTGTTGATAAAAACGGCATCCTCTGCCCAGTCACGGAGGTTGCTCAATTGTGACAAGTTGGGGGATGTTTCCGTTAGCATCACGCCGCATAAGAGTCTGAACATGGTCCAGGGTATTATATTCCACCGGGATCTTCTTCTGCAGTCCGACGATGAATTACGCGCCAACCTCGAACGACGAGGTGTTCACTTCGTACGGCGCGTCCATCGGGGTCCGAGGGATAATCAGGTCGCCACCGGTGCCTTCATCTTGGCCTTTGAGGGTGATGTCTTACCCGAAAAGGTTAAGGTGATGGTTTACCGTTGTGATGTGAAACCATATATCCCTCCTCCGATGCGGTGTTTTAAATGCTGGAAGTTCGGGCACATGTCATCTCGCTGTACTTCCAGCATGACGTGTCGGGATTGCGGCCGTCCTTCGCATCCCGATACTCCATGTGCCCCGCCTCCTATCTGTGTTAACTGCAGAGAACACCATTCCCCCTGCTCGCCGGACTGTAGGATATTGCAGAAAGAACGGAAGATAATGGAATATAAGACCTTGGACCGGCTGACCTACCCCGAGGCTAGACGGAAATATGAGAGGCTCCATCCTGTGGCAATGCCGTCGACCTACGCCGCTGCTGCCACGACGGTTCTCCCGTCATCACGAATCGGCTCTAAGATCGGTCAGCATCCACCGGCCCCCTTGCTTGTGGGGGGCACTTCACACCCTGTTGCTCCTGCTCCATCTTCTTCGGGAGCAACACCCTCCCAACCTTCGGGGACATCAGCTCCCCCTTCCCAGCCGGAGAAGCGTAAGACTTCTTCGGCTGCTCTCGCCAGGAAGGGATCCCTTGGGGACCTCCCTTCGCAAGTTCCGACCAGTGGCAAAGCGGACGCCCGCAAGTGGTTGAAACAACCGCCAGTCCCTGGTCGTCGGGCCTCGCGGTCGTCGTCTGTCCCTGAGACTGACCCAGTGAAGCCCATGCAGCCTGAAGAGCCGAAGGCACAGCGTGATAAGCAGAAAAGGAAGAAAGTCCCCAAGACCAACGGTAATGCGGTGGCACCGATCCCGCCGCTCCCTACAAGCTCTGCCTCTGAGGACGAGGTGGAGATTTTGGCGTCCGCTGAGGACCTCGCTCTTGCCGGTCCCGCGGACGCAATGGATGGCATTTGCATGGATGCTCCATCGGAGGCAGCAGGTGCCCCAGTGGCGTAATCTGCCTTCCCAGTCCCGTCACGCCTTTCCCAGCCATGGACAACACCATCCTCCAGTGGAACTGCAGCGGTTTCTTCCACCATCTAGCTGAGCTCCGCCAACTTCTCAGCCTTCGCCCTTTCTTCTGCATTGCTCTCCAGGAAACTTGGTATCCAGCAATGCGAACCCCCGCCCTCCGTGGCTATCGGGGTTATTACAAGAACCGAGCAGCTTATGAAAGGGTGTCTGGTGGCGTCTGCATATATGTCCTTCACACTCTGCACAGTGAGTCTGTCCCTCTCCAGACGCCTTTAGAGGCTGTCGCTGTACGCGTGTGGACGCCACAGGCTGTTACCGTCTGCAGTCTTTACATTCCACCGGATGGTGACGTCTCGCAGCATGTCCTGGCTGCACTGGTCGCCCAATTGCCGCCACCTTTCTTGCTATTGGGCGACTTCAACGCTCATAACCCTCTGTGGGGTGGGTCAGTGGCAACAGGTCGAGGCGCCATCGTTGAGCATTTATTGTCGCAGCTCGATCTCTCGCTGTTAAATGATGGTGCCTTCACACACTTCAGTGTGGCGCATGGCACCTACTCCGCCATTGACCTTTCAATCTGTAGCCATAGCCTCTTACCGTCTGTCCAATGGAGTGTGCATGACGACCTGTGTGGTAGTGACCATTTTCCGATCTTTTTGTCACTACCACAGCGCCACTCTTCTGGGCGCCCTAGCAGATGGGCTATGAATAAGGCTGACTGGGACTTGTTCTCCTCCACTGCCGCTTTTGAGCCTCTCTCTACCGATGACATTGATGCGGTGGTTCAATCGGTCACCACCGGCATCGTTACTGCCGCCGAATCTGCCATTCCCCTTTCCTGTGGGTCCCCTCGGCGGAAGGCTGTGCCTTGGTGGTCGCCTGAGTTCGCTGAAGCGATTAAAGATCGCCGGCGGGCGCTCCAGCGTCACAAGCGACACCCCTCCCTCGACCACCTTATCGCCTTCAAACGGCTGCGTGCGCGGGCCCGCCTCCTTATCCGCCAAGGCAAGAAGGAGTGCTGGGAGCGGTATGTGTCCACCATTGGCCTCCATGTCACTCCTTCACAGGTCTGGGCCAAGATTCGACGCGTCTACGGCTATCGGCCACCTGCCAGCGTCCCTGCGCTCTCACTGAATGGAGCAGTTTGTACTGACTCCGACGTCATTGCCAATCGCTTAGCAGAGCATTTTGCTATGAGTTCCGCTTCTGCGAATTACCCCCAGGCCTTCCGCTCCATTAAAGAGCGGATGGAACGTCGGAGCCTTTCGTTTCGCACCAACCACCCCGAATCTTACAATGCTCCATTTAGTGAGTGGGAATTTCGCAGTGCCCTCGCTGCTTGCCCTGATACCGCTCCTGGGCCAGATGGCATCCACTGTCAGATGCTGAAACACCTTTCAGTGGACTGCCAGCGGCGCCTTCTCGATCTTTACAACCGTCTTTGGGTCGAGGGGGAGTTTCCGTCGCAATGGCGGGAAGGCATTGTCATCCCCGTTTTGAAACCTGGAAAGAACCCTCTGGAGGTGGACAGCTACCGTCCCATTAGCCTCACCAACGTTCTTTGCAAGTTGCTTGAACGGATGGTGAGCCAGCGCTTGCATTGGGTACTGGAGTCTAGGGGCCTTCTGGCTCCATCTCAGGGTGGGTTCCGTAAAGGCCGCTCCGCCGCCGACAATCTGGTGAGCCTGGAGTCGGCCATCCGTACTGCCTTTTCCCGCCGTCAGCACCTGGTCGCTGTCTTTTTCGACATGCGGAAGGCGTACGATACGACGTGGCGTCATCACATTCTTTCTACGCTCCATGGATGGGGTCTTCGGGGTCCTCTGCCGATTTTTACCCGCAATTTTCTGTCGTGTCGTACCTTCCGCGTGCAAGTCGCGGCCTCGTATAGTTCCTCCCACGTCCAGGAGAACGGTGTACCACAGGGCTCTGTTTTAAGTGTCTGTCTGTTTTTAATAGCCATTAACGGGCTTGCTGCGGCCGTGGGTAATTCTGTCTCCGCTTCCCTGTATGCTGACGACTTCTGCCTTTATTACAGCTCTACTGGCATTGCAGCTGTCGAACGTCAGCTACAGGGCGCTATCCGTAAGGCGCAGTCTTGGGCTGTAGCGCATGGGTTTCAGTTTTCGGCAGCCAAGACCTGCGTTATGCATTTCTGCCGGTGCCGAACAGTCCATCCTGAGCCGCGGCTTTATCTTGCCGACGAACTCCTTGCTGTGGTGGAGACCCACAGGTTTTTGGGGGTGGTTTTCGATGCCCGGTTGACTTGGCTGCCTCATATCCGGCAGCTGAAACAGACGTGTTGGCGGCATCTCAACGCTCTGAGATGCTTGAGCAACACCCACTGGGGCGCCGACCGCTCTACACTGTTGCGGCTCTACCAGGCGTTAATCCAGTCCCGTCTGGATTATGGGAGCCTGGCTTATGGCTCAGCATCCCCATCTGCGTTACGGGTGCTGGACCCGATTCTCCACAGCGGGATACGCCTTGCCACTGGTGCTTTCCGCACCAGCCCTGTGGACAGCGTACTAGTGGAGGCAGGTGTACCTCCACTGCGGTTCCGACGCCAACGTTTGCTGGCCGCTTATGCTGCCCATGTTCTCAGCTCGCCCGGGCATCCAAACTATCGTCTCCTGTTCCCGCGGTCGGTCGTCCATATGCCAGAACGTCGGCCCCGGTCTGGTTGTACAATAGCGGTCCGCGTCAAGGAGCTTCTCTCTGGGCTCCAGGGTTTCACTGTTCCACCTCCTTTCCGGGCTACTTTCCATACACCCTCATGGTGTGTTCGTCGCCCTAGCCTGCGGCTCGACTTGGCACAGGGCCCTAAGGACTCAGTCCCTCCAGAGGCCTTCCGCCGCCGCTTTTATTCCATCCTGGCCACGTATCAGGGCTCTGGTGTTGTTTACACTGACGGTTCGATGGTAGCTGGTCGTGTCGGATATGCGCTCACTCTCGGGGACCTTTCCGAACAACGTTCCTTGCCGGATGGCTGCAGCGTTTACACTGCTGAACTGGTCGCCATCTTTCGTGCCCTAGAGTATATCCGCTCCTGCTCAGGTGAGTCCTTCGTTATCTGTAGCGATTCCCTGAGCGGTTTACGAGCTCTCGACCAGTGTTTCCCTCGTTCTCGTTTGGTGATGGCTATCCACGAGTCTCTGCATACTCTCGCCTGTTGCGGCCGCTCTGTGGTCTTTGTGTGGACCCCCGGTCATGTCGGTATCCCGGGTAACGAACATGTTGACCGCCTGGCGAAAGAGGCCACCAGTAAGCCATCTCTGGACGTTGGCCTCCCAGAGACTGATTTGCGGGCAGTCTTCCGCCGCAAAATCTTGACGCTATGGGACGATGAATGGCGCGAACTGCCAATGCGCAATAAACTCCGTGCTGTCAAGGAGACGACGGCTGTGTGGCGGTCATCCCTGCGAGCCACTCGCAGGGACTCGGTAGTTCTTTGCCGGCTCCGCATTGGCCACTCCCGGCTGACACACAGTTATTTACTGCGCCGGGAGGACCCTCCTCTATGTCGCTGTGGGGCAGCTTTGACAGTGGCCCACATTTTGCTGGCCTGCCCCCTTTTAGCAGTGGTCAGGCAGACATTTGCGCTGCCTGCTACGCTCCCTGCCCTTTTAACAGACGACTCCACTATGGCTGACTTAGTTTTACGTTTTATTCGGGCAGGGGGATTTTATCATTTACTCTGAGTGTTTCTGTTTTACTTTATTGTTTTGTGTTGACTCTGGCCTTTGGCCTATGATTTTCCACTGGTTTTTTAATGTGTTTCTAAGTGGTTGGCTTTTCCTTATTTATTTCTATGGTCGGCCAACCACCGTCACACTCTGTGTGGTTTTAGTTCGTTTTGTCTTGTCCTTGTCTCCGTTTCTCTTGTTTTGTATCGTCTGTGATGTCTTCTGTTCCTTGTTTTTATTCTCTGTGGGTGTTCTTTGTCTTTGGAAAAAGGGACCGATGACCATGGCAGTTTGGTCCCTTTAATCCCCCAAACCAACCAACCAACCAACCAATAGATATAAATCTATCTTCTTCAGAAGACGCCTGGGGACAATGAACATCGTAATATATATTAAGGTATGAAACATGAGTCAAGAATAAAGTTTAACATATATTAGGAAAATATTGTATTACAAGATGTGAGAAAGATTCTTGGTACTTACAGTATTATAACAACATGAAGTGATATGTCCTTATCGTTTAGGCAAACATCTGCATAGTTACATTAATCATATAAAATATAGCCCTGACAACAGGGTTTGTCAAACAAATAAAATAGGTACATAGAAGTTGCAGAGCGCCTAAGAGAGTCGCTTAGGCGCTCTGCAACTTCTGTGTACCTATTTTATTTGTCTGACAAACCATGTTTTCAGGGCTATATTTTATATGATTAATGTAACTATGCAGATGTTTGCCTAAACGATAAGGACATATCACTTCATGTTGTTATAATACTGCCGTCTTCTGAAGAAGATAGATTTATATCTATTGAAACCTAGGTAAAGATTGCTTTATCCTTTGCCGTCTTCTGAAGAAGATAGATTTATATCTATTGAAACCTAGGTAAAGATTACTTTATCCTTTGCAACTGGTCGGCTGCTCTTAGTCTGATTTACTTACTATTGTATTAATTGTACTACAGTTATGGTAACTGATCTGTCAGGCTGGAAGATGTTTAGATATTTTATTTTCTTGTTACGTTTTTTATGCTACAGTAGAGTCCCGTTAATCCGAACTAATTGGGACCGGGCCTTGTTCGGATTACCGATTTGTTCGGATTAGACGGAATTACGGTAACGAGTTTCTAGAATGAAGTATACCAAGCAGATAAGTAGGTACACCATGGTAACAAATGGGAGCAAGTGTGAGAAGAATGGCTAACTTTCACTCCCTGCCCTTGTTGTTGTGCATTGTTGAGACTTTCGCAGTGTGTGAGGTCAGTGCACTGTCAGCTGGCTCACAAAGCGCTTGGTTATGTTTGTTAACGATCGCTTCTACGCGTAACAGTTGTATGTGTTCGTTCAGATGTAGTGGTGTATGTATTTTCGTCATCAGTAAACGGAAACATACAACGTTAACTCTCAAAGAAAAACTGAATGCTTTGAAGCAGATAGGCAATGGTGAGAATGTACCTAAACTGGCAACGGAACTGGGTGTTGGTAAAGCAACCATTTGTGGCTGGAAGAAGAACCGAGTGACTTGAACAGTCCTGTGCAACGTCTTCGGGAAAAACACACTAAATTCGGCAGACTTTGAAACAGTCCCCGTATGATGAAGTGGATGAAACTCCTGTCCTTTGGTTTACGCAAGAAAGAGAAAGTGGAACCCCTTTGAGTGGAGCACTGTTTCAGGAGGAGGCTGTTTGCCTGAACAAGTTAATGAATGGTGATGAGTCTTTTAGTGCGAGTACGGGTTGGTTGGACGGCTTCAAGAAACGTCATGGAATCCATCAATTAACAGTACTGGAGAGAAACTTTCTTCTGACCGTGATGGAGCGAAGGAATACTTGGGTCAGTTTGAAAAAATAATAGGAGAGGGAAAAAAGTATTCTCCCCAACAAATTTATAACACTGACGTGACTGGCCTGAATTTTAGGGCATTGCCAAAAAAAGCCTGGCATCAAAAGCAGAAGATCATGCTCCTGGTTTTAAAATGTGCAAATATCGTCTGACTTTATTAGCCTGCAGCAACGCTGCTAGTAATCACAAGCTGCCCTTAATACTGATCGGCAAATCTGCTAGGCCCGGAGATTTTAAAAACTGCAACATGAAGTACCTGCAACCAGAGAAAAGCATGGATGGACGATAAGCTGTTCAAAGAATGGTTTCACGGCCAGTTTGTTCCCTCTGTTCGACGATCATTTGCCTCCCCGTGCAATCCTTTTGACTGATAACGCGTCATCTCACCCCAGCACTTAGGAATTATGTGATGGAGCAATTGTGGCTAATTTTTTGCCGCCGAATGTTAAACCACTTCTACAGCCGATGGACCAGGGCGTACTGCAAACATTAAAACTGATTTACAGAAAACTATTATTAAGGATGCTGATCCAAGATGATAGCATTCCTTTGGTGGACAAAATAAAAAAGACCAATGTGAATGATGTTTATTGGCCCTGAATATGGCAGAATATTTCAGAACATACTCTGAGAAAATCGTGGAGAAATCTGTGGACATGTCTTGAATTTCAGGACAACTTATTTGAAAATGAAGAGGAAAATCAACTACAGTTGATACAGACAACCCCTGGATGTGAAGAAGCTAGTAAAGGAGACGTAGATGAGTGGATGGCAGCGGATGGGGCATGTGTGGAGAACCTTACTGACGATGATTTGGTTGCTGCTGTGACTCAAGACTAGGAAGAAGTGGACTGCTGTGACAGTGGGCCTGAAAGCGACATAGGAGAGCTGGCGCCACACAGTGACCCAGCAGGAGCCCTCGACCTCGCGCTACGTTATTTGGAGCAACAGCCCACTGCTACACCTGCTGATTTGATGTTTATGAGACGATGGCACAGCTATGCGTCGTGTAACAGACTGTCTTCATTACGCCAAAAAACAATGACAGTTTTTGTCATCTAAAAAGTAGGGATAAAATGTCCGTTGTATTTTAGTAAGTTTGACAACTTTTCTTTCATTGTTATGGATTGTTTAAACCTAATGTTTTCTTGCCAGTTTACTGTACTGTGTAAATTAAAATAGGGTGTATATGCAGCAGTTTACCGCACAGTTTTCCATACTTAGACTAACATTTTTCATGTCCAGATTAACCGAATGTTCGGATTACCGGGGTTCGGATTAGCGGGACTCCGCTGTACCTTTTGTGTAAATGTATATTTTACCTAGTCAGGCTAGTGGCTTCATTATATTAGTATTTGTACTTTTTATGGTATTGTAAGTATGAATCCAATTTCACATCAGTATACGTTTTATTGTCAGACGCTCGTTTTGTTATGGGAAATAATTTAAAAAAAAGTTTAACTTATGGCTGTGCATAACACAATTTAATCATCACACTGGCGACACTGGTTTAGTATGCGCTCTAGCTAAAGTGCCCTCTGCAGGCATTAATTTCTTGTATAAATACCAGACGTAATTTGAGTATTACCAGCTCGTACCATGTACTCACATGTTTAATTTGACGTTGATTTACATCAGAATATTTTAATCGTATGTATGATTGCTATACGTGGCTATAAACATTTCATAATTTTATATTTTATGTACCACTAGGACGTGTTAGATTTAGCGTTAACTAATTGAACCTGTCGCTTACAAAATACTTATTTCTGTAACAGATCTGAAGATGGCAGTAGCCGAAACCGGTAATAAAGTGTAAGAAATCTGTGTGCTCAAGATGGACTCGTAAAAATAAAGTGCCAAAAAATGATTGCAGAGTGATTTACTGTCTTTGTCTTCAATGAATAAATATGAAAACATTTGTTCAATCAGAGGACACTACCTGGCAGAAACCTGTTTCTTCTGAACACCTTTACTCCGTGTTACCATAAATATAGACCATCTCTCAAACATACACTAAAATGGAAACTCCGCAATTCAGAGTAACAGGTAAACAGCACACCAATAGGTTCAATATGAAAAGATAAATTTCTAATAACACGGGTCAAAGTGAATCACATAATTCTGAAAACATATTTGCTCAATCAGGGAAGGCTCTTTGGCATATTCAAGTTACTGGCTTGGAAACATAATAAAACATTATTAGCAACTGCGCATACTGCAATATTAAAACTATTATGTTAAAAACCAAATTTCAGACAAGGAAACCAAGCAAGGCGCAGGTATGGCAGGCTAAGTCTGAATAAGATGGAAGAATAACGGGCACCACCGGGTAAATTAACGCCCGATTGTTACGAGATAGAAATTCAGCTTATAAGGGAGGCCGCAACGTCTCAGAGGCTACGGTGAGACGGGAAGGGGCGCGCCGCCCGCGCGCACGTACACAACCGAAGCGGACAGGCTACTCCCGGTGGACCGGCGGGTAACAAATAACATCCCGGAGCAGTGCCTCCAAACGCTACGAACTGCTCGGAAAACCGAGAGAAAACAAGCAAACGTATAAATCATGCATCATAGTAACGGAGCATATGAAAATGTTCCGACAAAGTCAAGAAGCTCAATGTGAGCATGGCCCCAACCAAACCTTACGTGTGACAAGAATTTTACAATAAGAATTACTAAGGATTAACCGGTTAATCTTACAGTAAAATATAACAGTTTGACTTAATAATCACACACAGCCTTCAGACACAGTAGGTTAACTGTCTCACAAGGTAAGAGGCACATCTCGAGGGCTAATACTCCAACAACTACAATCGTAATCATATTTGAAACAATAAATAATTTTCCTGAAAGGGCCAAATCTCAACAGAGTTATGGAACTCAGTTACGCAAAAGAGCCAAGATTCACTGGGCCACTAGCGTTTGCATAACACAGCTGTAGGCAATTTTATTATCGCTACATCAGTCAGGGAAGCAACACCTTCCAGTACAAAGTAGACTCAGTTTCTATCTCAGTGGTCTATAACATGTCGCGGCCTCGAACATATATTTTTCGGGCGCAGTTGACAAATAAGCAGCCATTGAACAAGTTACTATTAATTAAATTTATAAATACACAAATGTGGCACTCAAATAATATCAAAGGAGGCACTAAAGTAAATTCAGTCCTTGAAAGAGAGTGATGGGGAACCAGAGACAATCCAGTGTAGTGGGAGCGATTTCAACACGGGAGCACATGCGGCAGTCAATTAATGGTTCAAATGGCTCTGAACACTATGGGACTTAATTTCTAAGGTCATCAGTCCCCTGGAACTTAGAACTACTTAAACCTAACTAACCTAGCGACATCACACACATCCATGCCTAAGGCAGGATTCGGACCTGCGACCGTAGCAGGCGCGCGGTTCCAGACTGAAGCGCCTAGAACCGCTCGGCCACACAGGCCAGCAGTCAATTAATGAGTGAGTACCTTAACCGCAAGGGCAGAACAGACAGCATTAGAAAATGAACAGCACACCAACACCCATTTCATCAACTATGCCTCCTTATTGCAGGTTAAATCGGCTGCGTCGACATTAGGCCCAAGTATTTAGCGACGACCGGCCGCTTAGCCGTGCGCCCGTGCACGGATGCACAGCCCGCATATGTCTCTCCCACGCCGCCACTCCCGCCCCTGTGGGCAGCAAGCTGCACAAGGGACTACAACCAAAGACTCTATTAACAGGCGGCGGAAGCGCCATCTGACGACAAGACAGAGATCACGCCAATAGGCATATGATGTAAAAACATAGCACGATCCAATACGGCTCAGATAGTAAGAAAGTTACCGATCCGCACTATCAACTCCTTTCAGTGGGCATTGTACTGATTTACAAACACTGGTTTCAATATGTCCTTTCCAGTTTTTCTGTGTTTTTTTCCCTGTATTTGAGACAGAAGTGTGATGAATTGCTGACTTCCTACATGTATTTCCATACAGGGAGAAGAATTTCACGTTTTCCACAGAAAACTGTAACTTCTATTTATTCTTGATGCTTTGTCTTTTAGGGTTTGTGGGAAACCTCACTTCACCCCGATAGCAGCACAGACTCTGGTTTTGTTTTTCAATAGGAACTCTGCAGAAGAGGTGCCATTATAATAATTATGGAGGTAGATGTGCCGCCACATACCGAGATAAGGGAAAAGAACATAGACAACATATTTTTCCAGTTTCTCCCCTGTACCATAGTAATAAATCCTATCTCTGTAAATGCCGTGTCGACTCGTACACCATCGGAAGAAGTAACCCGTACTTGGTAGTCTGTGAGGGTTGTACATTCGAAACCTCAGACTTCGCTCTCTATGGTTTCAGTCCCTCATCGAAAGACAACTGGTGCTTTTGTTTGTGAGTGAGAAAAAAATGCAGCACAGGTTGAAGTCTGAACAAAGTCCCAGAACTATTGTTTAGTTTCGTGTTGTCATTGTAGTGCCATAATGTAGGAAATTATTGAAATCCGTTGCGACTCATAGTCTGTGAAAATATTGGATTAGTTATTAGAGGGTCTTTTCACCAATAGTTTTTCCTTATACTATTTCTTATTTGTCCCATTAGAAAAATTAGGGCAACGTATTTCTCCATGTCTTTGTATAACAGGACGCCACTTCAATGCTTTAGCCGACATTTTACATTTCACTGAGGACTGACCATGATAGACGTACAACTCCTAGACGCACAACTCCTTTCAAAAGAAACCGTCACCAAACATCATTGTTAATCACAGCGGCCACAGCGTCACATTGCGTTTCAGATTTAATGCCCGAGAATGACCTTCAAACGGTTGCAAGTGTGATTGAATGTAAGATTCACGCCAGTCATAGTTATCATTATGACAAAACGAATCATTCTCATGCACAGAATCACCTTCATAGTTATTGTTGGAATCATTTAACAACACTGCCACCTTATGCTTCTTTACAGGTTTACTGTCATTAGAAATGACCTCAGAATCATAAATCCATTCCTTCAGTCATGCGGATCTTCATTCGCACTAGGTACATCTGAATACGCATCGGCTGAAACCGCCGAACATATTTCAGAATAGTTCTCCCCCTGCGGGTCCGGGGGAAAGAATAGGCCCGCGGTATTCCTGCCTGTCGTAAGAGGCGACTAAAAGGAGTCTCACATGTTTCGGCCTTATGTGATAATCCCCTCTCGGGTTTGACCTCCATCTTTCTAAATTATTCCGAAGAGCGAGCCAATTGGGGAAGGGTGCCTTACATGGTGCACTGTATCCGTCATGCATTGAGACCTTTAGCCGGCTTTCTCGTCGTTGCAATGGTGTCCCGCTCGTTTTCGATCTCTTGGGCGAGGATACGTCCCTGGGTGCGATTACCATGCTGCACTCTGCAGTGTTTATTTTAACTGCGACGACGATCTTGGACATTTTTGCACCCAAGATCCAGCACGGTAGCCAGTCTGTTGTGGTGGGGCCGCCATGTACCCTCTTGGTTGTAGCCCCCTGACAACACAGGGATCGCTCTACTGATGCCTGCGCCGTTAACTCCCCACGTATGCCAAGGAGTAGATGCCTATCCTCCTGGGGTATCGGGACTCCCGGCAACAGCCATCCTGCCAGGTGACCTTTGCTGTGGCTGGGTGGCGCCCGTGGGGAGGGCCCTTGGTCGGAGTAGGTGGCATCAGGGCGGATGACCCGCAATGAAGCGTGGTACATCATCTCTCGCTGGCGGCCAGCCGCCAGCAGTCTCTAAGCGTTCTCGGGCTCAATTTAATGCTCAGAAGTACGATCTGAAAACGTTCCCCTCCCTGGCCACGCCGTGGGAAGAACGTAAGTCTCATGATGGAGGTAACAGTTATTCGCCCCGATTCTTAGTTTGCACGAGAGCTGATGGGGAGTCTTTTCTCTCCACCAAGCCTCAGTTCTTCGTCGAGCATTTAGAGGACAAGTTTGGGGAGGTGGAGGGCTTGTCTAAAATGCGCTCTGGGTCAGTACTGATACAAACGGCATCCTCCGCCCAGTCACGCAGGTTACTTGCTTGTGACAAGTTGGGGGATGTTAACGTTACTATTACACCACATAAGAGTTTAAATATGGTCCAGGGTGTTATTTTCCATAGGGACCTCCTTTTGCAGTCTGATGACGAGCTGCGCGCCAACTTAGAACGTAGAGGTGTTCATTTCGTCCGGCGCGTCCATCGGGGTCCGAGGGACGATCAGGTTGCTACCGGTGCCTTCATCTTGGCCTTCGAGGGTGATACGTTACCGGAAAAGGTCAAGGTGATGGTCTACCGATGTGACGTCAAGCCCTATATCCCTCCCCCGATGCGGTGCTTCAAGTGCTGGAAGTTCGGCCATATGTCTTCCCGCTGCACTTCCAGCCTCACATGTCGAGATTGCGGACGCCCATCTCATCCCGATACTCCATGTGCCCCACCTCCCATCTGCGTCAACTGTGGGGAGCACCATTCACCTTGCTCGCCAGACTGCAGAGTGTTCCAGAAAGAGCGCAAAATCATGGAATATAAGCCCCCAGGGGCTCAGCATTCATTTGCTGGGTACGGGCTTGGCGACCCCGGGGTTCCTGAGCTGGGAACTGGTAAGCGCCGCCCGTCCCCTGTCACCGTAGCCTCTGAGCATACTTCAGCGACCACCGTGCGGCGCGGCGGTGGAACGTTGTGTGTCTCAGGGATTGGGGATCTTGGCTTGACCGCCCGGATCGCGAGGATGGAATAAACCTCTATAAAAAAACCCTCAATCTCAAGGTGTGCTGCGCGCTGATGAGATGCATGGCTGTTGAGGTGGAACAGTCGATAGCCGGCAACCTCGGGGAACCTGCCGCACCTCAGTTGTATAAGGCTTACCTAGGCACGCGGGGCTCTGTCTAGGTGGACTTGTAGTTCCCTAGCTGCTCCTGGGACCGAGATGGATCCTTCGAAATCCTCTTTTCTTCCTCCCAGCGGAAAGGGTGGGCCGCTGGAAGGTTCTAACACCCAGTCTCTTAAGAGGGCCCGTGCAGTCAGTCCCCCTGACTCCGGCGCTTCTTTAATCAGTCCAGTCTTAGGTAACAGAATGCATTCTGGTAATCCGAATGTGTTTCTCTTTGTGAAACGGAAGGAGGGTAGTTTTGAGAAGGTTTCGCCCTTCTATATACAAAAGGGATTGGAGGGAATCTGTGGCTCCTTAAAATCGGTGAAGCGCTTACGTAATGGCACCTCATTAGTGGAAACTTCCACTTCCCAGCAAGCAACTAACCTCCAATCTGCTAAATGCCTTGGAGAGTATGCCATAGACACTGAACTGCACAGCACCTTGAACTACAGCAAAGGTTTTGTGACGTGCCGGGATCTAGTTGACATTCCCAAGGAAGAACTGCAAAGTGAGTGGGCTCTGGCAGGTATCGTTGATGTTCACCATATCATGAGGAGGGTTGATGGCAATCTTGTCAAATCCGACTCCTTTATTCTAACCTTCAATAGCACGAAACTTCCTGAACATGTCAAAGCTGGCTTCCTTCGCCTTAGTGTGAGGCCATATTTCCCGGCCCCGATGCGCTGTTTCAAATGCCAGCGTTTTGGGCATACCACCCTCGGCTGTAAAGGCGAAGCGACTTGTGGAAACTGTGGTCAGGCTGCTCATGAAAGAGTTGGTTGCTCGTCTCCGGCTAAATGTATTAATTGCTCTGGGATCCACCCTGTTTGGAGTCGGGACTGCCGCATATTTTTAGAGGAACGCAAGGTCCAGGAAATAAAAACGACCAAGCGTATCCCCTATGGTGAGGCCAAGAAGATTTATAAGTCGATGCAACCTCCCACATTTGCTACATCTTTTGCATCCCTGGTACAGAAGCCTCCTCCAAAAGTCGATGCCTCGACGCAAACTGAGGTAGTGAGTGTTGGCACTAACACCTGCAGCTGTCAGTGCACTTGCACCGCAGCTGGTGTTTCAGAGCCAGTCGCCCCTACTCGAACGGCAGACAAAGGTACAGTGGCGAACTTGGGCCAGCCCCTGACGCCTCCAACGGCTGAGGATGTTCCGAAGCCCTGTACAGCCATTACCACTCCAACATCAGCTCCCCCAAAGCCCACCAAACCGCAGAAAGCTCCCATACAGCAACAACAGCGGGTCAAATCCCGTAGTAAACCGTCTGACCATGCAGATGTGGTTTTCCGTGAGGCTTCTTCTGACTCTTCCCCAGAGTTGATGGAATCCGATGTCTGTGTGGGGAAATCATCTCGCCCCACGCCTGCCCCTCCACCTGCTGCAATCTCCCCGCCCCGTCGGAGAGACAGGATGAAGGTGCTACCCCCATAATAGATGGCTCCCATACTCCAGTGGAACTTGCAAGGGTTCCGGATGCATGTGGAGGAACTTCGTCTACTCTCTCAGGGTAGACCACTGTGCCTCTGTCTCCAGGAGACGTATTTCCATCCCTCATACTCCCCTGAGATACGAGGCTATACACTCCACAAAAAGGACGACCTGCGTGGAGAGAGAGCTAGAGGAGGCGTAGTATTTTCGTCAGGACGGACTACCACTCCTCGCCTCTCTCCCTTACGACGACTTTACAGGCCGTCGCTGTGTCCATGCACGTGCGTCATCCATTGACTGTATGTTCACTTTACTTGCCCCCACATGATGCTCTTGATGAAGCGGCCCTCACCGACCTTATTACACAGCTCCCCCAGCCATTCATTATTTGTGGTGATTTTAATGCCCACAATGTGCTTTGGGGCTCTGCAATTACCTGCCCCAGGGGTAGAGCAATTGAGAGGCTTCTCCTGTCATCCTGTGCCTACTTGCTCAATGTAGGACAGAGTACTCATTTCTGCACGGAGACTGGGTCGTCCTCTGCCATTGATCTCTCGCTTTGCTCTCCAGCTCTTGCCGCCAGTGCTCGCTGGGAAGTGGTCGCTGACTTGCACGGCAGTGATCATTTCCCAATCTGGATTCACCTGCCAGATGGCGTGGGCCCCGAAAGGAGACCACCACGATGGTTGCTCAGTGGAGCTGACTGGACGCTTTATAGCCAGTTGGCCCAATTCGAACACTGTGCGAATGTTGAGATGTGGGTGGATCATATTACCCACACGGTCCACCACGCCGCTGCAGTGTCCATTCCACAGTCCACAGGCCACCGGATAAGGCCACCTGTGCCTTGGTGGAGTGCCGACTGCCGCTCTGCAATCAGGACCAGGCGTGCGGCTCTGCGTCGGTTCAAGTGTCGGCCAACTGCTGAGAATCTTGCAGCCTTTCGGGTGGCGAGGGCAAGATGTCGCCGTATTATTCGTGAGAGCAAGAAGAGGTCGTGGCAAACGTTCCTGAACACCATTAATCGTTCCACCAAAAGTTCCATTGTGTGGGAGACCATCCGGAGAATTTCTGGCAGAGGAGGGAGGTGCCCCATAGCTGCTGTAATGACTAACGGCAGTCTCCACACGGAGCCGCGAGACATTGCCCAGACTCTGGCAGCGTATTTTGCCACCGTTACTACAACAACCAGTCAGGATCCAGGTTTCCAGCGCCATAGAGCGCTTGCTGAGAGATGTAGTCTGAACTTCCAGTCCACCTCTCCTGAAGCTTACAACTGCCCATTTTCTATGTGGGAGCTGGATTCTGCAATGTCTGGAGCTCGTGACACATCCCCTGGTCACGACAGGATCCATTACAGTATGCTATGGCACCTCACAATGCGCAACAGAGAACTCCTCCTCGCACTTTTTAATGACATTTGGGCGTCGGGTCACTTTCCTGACGCATGGCGTGAGGCAGTTTTAATCCCTTTTTTAAAACCTGGGAAAGACCGCACGAGCCCAAGTAGCTACCGTAGTATAGCCCTCACTAGTTGCGTAGGGAAGACCTTGGAGCGGATGGTCAACCGCCGCCTTGTCTGGATGTTAGAATCCCGGCAACTCCTTAGTCGCTTTCAGTGTGGGTTCAGGAGGTTTCGTTCCACCTTCGATAACCTTGCCCTCCTGGAGGCGGCTATACAACAAGCTTTCCTCCGCCGTCATCACATTCTAGGCGTATTTTTCGACATCGAGAAGGCCTACGATACCACTTGGAGGCGTCTCATCCTGGCGCAGCTTCACGAATGGGGTTTTCGTGGTTGTCTCCCTCTTTTTATTCAGTCTTTCCTCTCGCCACGATATTTTAGATACCGAATTGGTGACGTCCTGTCTGATCGTTTTGAGCAGGAGAATGGTGTCCCTCAGGGTAGCGTTTTAAGTGTGACTCTGTTTGCCATCAGTATTAATAGCATTACGTCCCTAGTGAAAAATCCTGTCCAGTGTTCTTTGTTTGTGGATGATTTCTCTTTGTTCTGCTCTTCTTCAAGCCTTGCAACGACAACTCGTCAGTTGCAACTTACGATTAGGCGTTTGGATGACTGGGCGCTGAAGAGTGGATTTAAGTTTTCCACCGAGAAGTCTGTATGTGTTCTTTTTAACCGTTCTCGTTCGATTTTACCCTTTCCTGAGTTGCGCTTGAGGGACACTATTCTTTCTTTTAAAGACACGGTGAGATTTCTGGGGCTCATTTTTGACTCGAGGCTCACGTGGTTACCTCATCTTAAAGACCTGAAACGGAGGTCGCTTCAGGCTTTAAGCATTTTAAAATGTCTTAGCCACAGTACATGGGGAGCTGACAGGACTTGTCTGCTCCAGTTTTACAGGGCGTTTGTGCGATCTCGGCTCGATTGTGGGTGCACGGTGTATGGGTCTGCGAGGCCTTCGTACTTAAAGATTTTGGACGTTGTCCACCATGAAGGGCTGCGGTTGGCCACTGGGGCATTCCGAACTAGCCCCATACCAAGCCTCTGTGCAGAGGCTGGTGAACCGCCACTTCATATGCGGCGACGGCTACTTACGGTACGCCGGGCGTATAAAACTTTGTCCACACCGTACACACCTGCATACCATACCGTTGCTCAGCCTCCTCTGGCACGGTTATTTCATAACCGGCAACGTGCGACGCAGTCCTATGGGATTCGCCCACAGGATTGCCTCGCTGCAATGTCTATGGCTGGTCTTCGTGTTTTACGTCACGGTTGGAGCAGATCTCCACCTTGGCTCCTCCGGAGACCCAAACTTATTTTAGATTTGACTCGTTTTAAGAAGGATGGCACGCCAGATTTTACATTCCAGTCACTTTTTTTTAACATTTTAGATGTGCATCACGGTTTCACTGTCGTTTATACTGATGGCTCCAAACACGAGAATTTCCTTGGCTGTTCTGTGGTGTTCCCTGACCATGTTACCCGGATTCGCCTCCCTGCTGAATATACCGTTTTCGCCGCGGAGCTCCACGCGATCCTGAAGGCACTGGAGCAGATGCATCGTGTTCGGGGCGATCGATTTCTTCTCTGCTCCGATTCTCTTAGTGCCTTACAATCACTGCAGAACCTGTACCCGACTGAAGAGATGGTCCAGCTGATACATAGCCAACTGTACTTGCTCCAACAGCGGGGTAAAGAGGTATCCTTCTGCTGGGTGCCTGGTCATGTCGGCATCTGGGGCAATGAACAGGCTGATCGGGCTGCCAAGGAGGCCTGCAGAGAGCAGGATGTGGTCCAGTGTCCTATCCCCTTGCAGTCAGTCATCGCTGCACTCCACAGGAAGTGCATGGAGTTGTGGGAGGACGAATGGCTGGCGGTGTCGGCCAATAAACTGCGGTCGGTAAAGTCAACCACTCGGCCGTGGCGTTCCTCCTGCCGGTTGCTCAGGCGGGAAGAGGTGGCCCTCACACGTCTGCGGATTGGGCACTGTCCTGTGACGCATAGCTATTTATTACGGCGGGAGGATCCTCCGTTTTGTGACGCTTGTGGTGTGCACATCTCTGTCTGGCACATTTTAACAGACTGCATTTTATACCGTGATGCAAGGGCAGAAGCACAAGTTGATGGGGATCTGCCTTGTGTTTTAGCTGACGATGAGACGTGTGTGTCTAGGGTTTTTAAGTTCTGTGATGTGTCTGGACTCTGGCCTAAACTTTTAGGCTGGAGGTTTTAGTGTGTTGCAGAGTGGCTGACTCCTCCCCTTTTTTCCTTGCGGTCAGCCAGCCACTTCCATCTGCTACATTGTTTTAGCTCCCTCTACCATTTTCTTCCTGTGTTGTCCATGTTTTACTGCTGACGCCCTGCTTCATCCCACGCTTCGGTGTGGGTGAGCACATTTTTTCAATGATTGTTCCCCGTGTTCTATGTTCCGTTTTATGTCAATGTTCTGAGGTTTTCTTTTTTCTTGACACCCATCTCACTATGATGCTGCACGGGCGCTGAAGACCTTGCTGTCGTGCGCCCACAAACACCTCTACTACTACTACTACTTGGAATATAAGACCCTGGACCGACTGCCTTATACTGAGGCCAAAAGGAAATAACGACTGATTACATCCAGTGAGAATGACATCTTCCTACGCCGCTACTACAACTCCTGTGCTCGCCCCATCAGTTTCGCGACTTCCGGCCAGATCGATGAGTGGTACAACTCCTCCTGCCCCCTTGCCAGTGGGGGGCTCTACCCACCGGGTTGCTCCTGTGCCACCTCCCTCAGGAGCAACATCATCCCCCCCATCGGGGACGTCGGTCCCCGCTTCTAAGCCGGTGAAGTGTCCAACTTCTTCGGCTTCCCACGCTCGCAAGGGGTCCCTTGGGTCCCTCCCTTCCCAGGTTTCCACCAGCAGGAAGGCTGACGACCAACAGTGGCGTAAGTGCCCACAACCAGCTGGTCGACGGACTTCACGATCCTCCTCAGTCCCGGAGACTGAATCGGTGAAGCCCTCCCAGCCAGTTAAACCCAAGGAGCAGCGTGAGAAATCAAAGAAGAAGAGCACTAAGCCCAAGGAACTCGCGGTGGCAGCCACCCCGCCGCAACCTTCCAGCTCTGAGTCTGAGGACGAGGTGGAGATTCTGGCGTCCGCTGAGGACCTCGATCTCGCAAGTCCCTCAGACGCCATGAATAGCACTAGCGCAGGTGCTCAATCGGAGGCAGCAGGTGACCCAGTGGCGTAATCTGCCTTGCCTGTCCCGTCACGCCTTTCCCAGCCATGGACAACACCATCCTCCAGTGGAACTGCTGCGGTTTCTTCCACCATCTAGCTGAGCTCCGCCAACTTATCAGCCTTCATCCTTTCCTTTGCATTGCTCTGCAGGAAACTTGGTTTCCAGCAATGCGAGCCCCCGCCCTCCGTGGCTATCGGGGTTATTTTAAGAACTGGGCAGCTTATGAAAGGGTGTCTGGTGGCGTCTGCATCTATGTCCTTCACACTCTGCACAGCGAGTCTGTCCCTCTCCAGACGCGTTTAGAGGCTGTCGCTGTACGCGTGTGGACGCCACAGGCTGTTACCTTCTGCAGTCTTTACATTCCACCGGATGGTGATGTCTCGCAGCATGTCCTGGCTGCACTGGTGGCCCAATTGCCGCCACCTTTCTTGCTATTGGGCGACTTCAACGCCCATAACCCTCTGTGGGGTGGGTCAGTGGCCACAGGTCGAGGCGCCATCGTTGAGCATTTATTGTCGCAGCTCGATCTCTCGCTGTTAAATGATGGTGCCTTCACACACTTCAGTGTGGCGCATGGCACCTACTCCGCCATTGACCTTTCCATCTGTAGCCATAGCCTCTTACCGTCTGTCCAATGGAGTGTGCATGACGACCTGTGTGGTAGTGACCACTTTCCGCTCTTTTTGTCACTACCACAGCGTCACTCTTCTGGGCGCCCTAGCAGATGGGCTATGAATATGGCTGACTGGGATTTGTTCTCCTCCACTGCCGCTTTTGAGCCTCTCTCTACTGATGACATTGATGCGGTGGTTCAATCGGTCACCACCGGCATCGTTACTGCCGCCGCGTCTGCCATTCCCCGTTCTTCTGGGTCCCCTCGGCGGGAGGCTGTGCCTTGGTGGTCCCCTGAGATCGCTGAAGCGATTAAAGATCGCCGGCGGGCGCTCCAGCGTCACAAGCGACATCCCTCCTTAGCCCACGTTATCGCCTTCAAACGGCTGCGTGCGCGGGCCCGCCTCCTCATCCGCCAAGGCAAGAAGGAGTGCTGGGAGCGGTATGTGTCCACAATTGGCCTCCATGTCCCTCCCTCGCAGGTCTGGGCCAAGATTCGACGCGTCTACGGCTATCGGACCCCTGCCAGCGTCCCTGCGCTCTCACTGAATGGAGCCGTTTGTACTGACTCCGACGTCATTGCAAATCGCTTAGCAGAGCATTTTGCTATGAGTTCCGCTTCTGCGAATTACCCCCAGGCCTTCCGCTCCATTAAAGAGCGGATGGAACGTCGGAGCCTTTCGTTTCGCACCAACCACCCGGAATCTTACAATGCTCCATTCAGTGAGTGGGAATTTCGCAGTGCCCTAGCTGCTTGCTTTGATACCGCTCCTGGGCCAGATGGCATCCACTGTCAGATGCTGAAACACCTTTCAGTGGCCTGCCAGCGGCGCCTTCTCGATCTTTACAACCGTCTTTGGGGGAGTTTCCGTCGCAATCGCGGGAAGGCATTGTCATCCCCGTTTTGAAACCTGGAAAGACCCCTCTGGAGGTGGACAGCTACCGTCCCATTAGCCTCACCAACGTTCTTTGCAAGTTGCTTGAACGGATGGTGAGCCGGCGCTTGCATTGGGTACTGGAGTCTCGGGGCCTTCTGGCTACGTCTCAGGGTGGGTTCCGTAAAGGCCGCTCCGCCGCCGACAATCTGGTGAGCCTGGAGTCGGCCATCCGTACTGCCTTTGCCCGCCGTCAGCACCTGGTCGCTGTCTTTTTCGACATGCGGAAGGCGTACGATACGGCATGGCGTCATCTCATCCTTTCTACGCTTCATGGATGGGGTCTTCGGGGACCTCTGCCGATCTTTATCAGAAATTTTCTGTCGTATCGTACCTTCCGCGCAAGTCGCAGCCTCATATAGCTCCACCCACGTCCAGGAGAATGGTGTGCCATAGGGTTCTGTTTTAAGTGTCTGTCTGTTTTTAATAGCCATTAACGGGCTCGCTGCGGCCGTGGGAAATTCTGTCTCTGCTTCCCTGTATGCTGACGACTTCTGCCTTTATTACAGGTCTCCTGGCATTGCAGTTGTTGATTGTCAGCTACAGGGTTCTATCCGCAAGGCGCAGTCTTGGGCTGTAGCTCATGGGTTCCAGTTTTCGGCAGCCAAGACCTGCGTTATGCATTTCTGCCGGCGGCGCACTGTCCACCCGGAGCCGCGGCTTTATCTTGCCGGCGAACTTCTTTCAGTGGTGGAATCACACAGGTTTTTGGGGGTAGTTTTCGATGCCCGGTTGACTTGGCTGCCTCATATCCGGCAGCTTAAACAGGCGTGTTGGCGGCATCTAAACGCTCTGAGATGCTTGAGCCACACCTGCTGGGGCGCCGACCGCTCTACCCTGTTGCGGCTCTACCAGGCGTTAATCCAGTCCCGTTTGGATTATGGGAGCCTGGCTTATGGCTCAGCATCCCCATCTGCGTTACGGGTGCTGGACCCAATTCTCCACAGCGGGATACGTCTTGCCACTGGTGCTTTCCGCACCAGCCCTGTGGACAGCGTCTTAGTGGAGGCAGGTGTCCCTCCTCTGCGGTTCCGACGCCAACGTTTGCTGGCCGCTTATGCTGCCCATGTTCTAAGCTCGCCCGGGCATCCTAACTATCGTCTCCTGTTCCCGCAGTCGGTCGTCCATCTGCCGGAACGTCGGCCCCGGTCGGGTTGTCCGATCGCCATACGCGTCAAGGAGCTTCTCTCCGGGCTTGGGCTTGTCCCTGTTCCACCTCCTTTCCGGGCACCTCTGTGTACACGTCCATGGTGCGTTCCCCGCCCTTGCCTTCGGCTAGACTTGGCACAGGGCTCGAAGGACTCAGTCCCTCCAGAGGCCTTCCGCCGCCGCTTTTATTCCATCCTGGCCACGTATCAGGGCTCTGGCATTGTTTACACCGACGGCTCGATGGTTGCTGGTCGAGTCGGTTATGCGCTCACTCTAGGGGACCATTCCGAACAACGTTCCTTGCCGGCTGGCTGCAGCGTTTACACTGCTGAGCTGGTCGCCATCTTTCGAGCCCTAGAGTATATCCGCTCCTGCTCAGGTGAGTCCTTCGTTATCTGTAGCGATTCCCTGAGCAGTTTACGAGCACTCGACCAGTGTTTTCCTCGTTCCCGTCTGGTGATGGCTATCCATGAGTCCCTGCATACTCTTGCGCGTTGCGGCCGCTCTGTGGTCTTTGTGAGGACCCCCGGTCATGTCGGTGTCCCGGGCAATGAACATGTTGACCGCCTGGCGAAAGAGGCCACGTGTAAAACATCTCTGGCTGTTGGCCTCCAAGAGACTGATTTGCGGGCAGTCCTCCGCCGAAAAGTTTTTGCGCTTTGGGACGCTGAATGGCGCGATCGGATTACACCCAATAAACTCCGTGCCATTAAGGAGACGACGACTGTGTGGCGGTCATCCATGCGAGCTACCCGCAGGGACTCCGTCGTCCTTTGTCGGCTACGCATTGGCCACTCCCGGCTAATACACAGTTATTTACTGCGCCGGGAGGACCCTCCTCTGTGTCGCTGTGGGGCAGCTTTGACAGTGGCCCACATTCTGTTGGCCTGCCCCCTTTTAGCTGTGGTCAGGCAGACATTTGCGCTGCCTGATACGCTCCCTGCCCTTTTAACAGACGACTCCTCTATGGCTGACTTAGTTTTACGTTTTATTCGGGCAGGGGGATTTTATCATTTACTCTGAGTGTTTCTGTTTTATTTTCTTTTTTTGTGTTGATTCTGGCCTTTGGCCTATGTTTTTCAACTGATTTTTTTTAATGTGTTTCTAAGTGGTTGGCTTTTCCTTTTCATTTCTATGGTCGGCCAACCACCGTCACACTCTGTGTGGTTTTAGTTCGTTTTGTCTTGTCTTTGTCTCAGTTTCTCTTGTTCTGTATCGTCTGTGATCTCTTATGTTCCTCGTTTTTATTCTCTGTGGGTGTTCTTTGTCTTTGGAAAAAGGGACCGATGACCATAGCAGTCTGGTCCCTTTAATTCCCCAAACCAACCAACCAGGCGTGTTGGCGGCATCTCAACACTCTGAGATGCTTGAGCCACACCCGCTGGGGCGCCGACCGATCTACCCTGTTGCGGCTCTACCAGGCGTTAATCCAGTCTCATCTGGATTATGGGAGCCTGGCTTATGGCTCAGCATCCCCCTCTGCGATGCGGGTGCTGGACCCAATACTACACAGCGGGATCCGACTTGCCACTGGTGCCTTCCGCACCAGCCCTGTGGACAGCATCCTTGTTGAGGCAGGTGTCCCTCCACTGCGGTTACGACGTCAACAATTACTGGCTGCTTATGCTGCCCATGTTTTTAGCTTGCTTGGGCATCCAAATTACCGTGTCCTGTTCCCGCAGTCGGTCATCCATCTGTCGGACCGTCGGCCCCGGTTGGGTTGTCCGATCGCCGTACCCGTCAAGGAGCTTCTCTGCGGGCTTGGGTTTTTCCCTGTTCCACCTCCTTTCCAGGCGCCTCTGCGTACACCCCCGTGGTTTGTTCCTCGCCCTTGCCTTCGGCTCGACTTGGCACAGGGCTCGAAGGACTCGGTCCCTCCAGAGGCCTTCCGCCGCCGCTTTTGTTCCATCCTGGCCACGTATCAGGGCTCTGGAATTGTTTACACCGACGGCTCGATGGTTGCTGCTCGTGTCGGATATGCGCTAACTCTAGGGGACCATTCTGAACAACGGTCCTTGGCGGCTGGCTGCAGCGTTTACACTGCTGAGCTAGTCGCCATCTTTCGAGTCCTACAGTATATCCGCTCCTGCTCAGGTGAGTCCTTCGTTATCTGTAGCGATTCCCTGAGCGGTTTACGAGCTCTCAACCAGTGTTTTCCTCGTTCTTGGCTGGTGATGGCTATCCATGAGTCCCTGCATACTCTTGCGCGTTGCGGCCGCTCTGTGGTCTTTGTGTGGACCCCCGGTCATGTCGGTATCCCGGGCAATGAACATGTTGACCGCCTGGCGAAAGAGGCCACGAGTAAACCAGCTCTGGATGTTGGCCTCCCAGAGACTAATTTGCGGGCAGTCCTCCGCCGAAAAGTTTTTGCGCTTTGGGACGCTGAATGGCGCGATCGGATCACACCCAATAAACTCCGTGCCATTAAGGAGACGACGACTGTGTGGCGGTCATCCATGCGAGCCAACCGCAGGGACTCAGTCGTCCTTTGTCGGCTCCGCATTGGCCACTCCCGGCTAACACACAGTTATTTACTGCGCCGGGAGGACCTCCTGTATGTCGCTGCGGGGCGGCTTTGACAGTGGCCCACATTCTGTTGGCCTGCCCCCTTTTAGCTGTGGTCAGGCAGACATTTGCGCTGCCTGATACACTCCCTGTAGTTTTATCTGATGACCCTGTTATGGCTGCCTTAGTTTTATGTTTTATTAAGGCAGGGGGTTTTTATTCTTTAATCTGAGTGTTTCTGTTTTATTTTATTGTTTTGTGTTGATTCTGGCCTCTGGCCTCCGGTTTTATACCGATTTTTGTAATGTGTTTTAAGTGGTTGGCTTTTCCTTTTTTTATTTCTATGGTCGGCCAACCACCGTCACACTCTGTGTGATTTTAGTTCGTTTTGCCTGGTCTTTGTCTCAGTTTTTCTTGTTCTGTGTCGTGTGTGCTCTATTCTGTTAATAGTTTTTATTCTCTGTGGGTGTTTTTAGTACTTGGAAAAAGGGACCGATGACCGTAGCAGTCTGGTCCCTTTAATCCCACAAACCAACCAACCAACCAACCAGAATAGTTCATTTCGTTCCGTTTTCTGAATAGGGCCATCTCTAAAGCAGGAGGAACTTTAAGATGGAAACAGTAACTATTTGAAATATCAAAATAAATTCACATTGCTAAATAAGCAAAATGTACATGTAGACCATCACATTTATGTACATCTAGGCCATCACGTTTGCTGCGTTTCCTATAGGTGCAACCACATAACTAGACGAAGTTTACACGTAGCGTGTCGTAAATGTGATCCGCCCGCAACGGATGGCGCGCGACACGCGAGTAAACACGGGATCCGCAAGTTTCCCACTGTTAAATTTAAATCGTACAGCGCTTTCACTACCGCGTCAAGGAGGAGGGAGGAGATTAGTGTTTAACGTCCCGTCGATAACGAGGTCATTAGAGACGGAGCAGAAGTTGGGATTAGGGAAGGATGGGGAAGGAAATCGGCCGTGCACTTTCAAAGGAAGCATCCCGGCATTTGCCTGAAGTGATTTAGGGAAATCACGGAAAACCTAATCTCAGATTGTATCACCGTGAAGTAGCGTCACCTTTGACTGTCGAAATTACACCGATCATGTCAAGCTCAGCTGCAGTCGTCAGTGTCAGTAACAATGGGCCAACTCGGACTGACGTCAAACCGAGTTGACAGTTTGCGTGAACCGAATTAAACCAAACTGGGACGAAAAACCTGGGATAACATTCAACGTCAACCCACGATATACTTGTGAAAAACATGAAACATGCGGTACAGATTGTAACGGCTATAGGGTGATAGATAGCCAAATACATGTTCGCGAACATGACCGCATACCGCGCTGCAGGCCACAATTTCCTTCTATTGTTTTGAAATTTTGAAAATAGACGTTACAAACTGCCCTGAAGCGCCTGGTCTGTATTTGGTAATTCGTAAATTTCAAACCAGAAGACCCAAAATTGCCCTGTTGTGCGGTACAAATGACATTTTGGTTTCTTTCTGCATTTGTTGCACCGTTGCCTCATCAACATCTGTTTATTTCTATAATTTTATGCAAATAAACACCGCTAGATGCTTTTATTTGCGAGTTTAAAACTCTTTATTTATTCATTACCAGCTTCGGGTTGTATCAGCATTAACATAACCGCAGATGCATGTAAAAGTAACACAAATGGTTATTTTATTCTGTTTACATGAATAAGGAAGTTCTTATGTGAGAACTGAATGGCATGAGCCGTGCTGAATTTTAATTGTAAGCAGTGTTGAGTGAACGTGTGCTTTTACAGCTCGAAGCCTGTTTTAAACTCTTAGAGAAAATCATCTTATGCTGTTTATTGTCTTAAAAATATTTATAAACGACAGCAGACAAACGAACAAATGTAATACGAATCGTCCCAGTAGGGTCACTGCCGTTCGGCAATTACATGTGAGTAATGCTGCCCCGTTTATCTTTTTAGTACAGCGTCTTAGGGATTGTACAGGTCTACTTTACGGTGCCAGATTCTCTCCCACTACAACCTATCGGAGCTGCTAGATGTTTATGCCTGGCGGATTGGTTTGACTTTACTTGCCCCCAGGGGCTCAGCATTCATTTGCTGAGTACGGGCTCGGCGACCCCGGGGTCCTGAGCTGGGGACTGGTCGGCGCCGCCAGTCTCCTGTCACCGTAACCCCCGGACATGCTTCAGCGACCACCGTATGGTGCGGCGGTGGAATGTTGTGTGTTGCGGGGAATGGTAATCTTGGCTTGACCGCCTGGATTGCGAGGAAGGCCGACCTCTCTAAAAACCCCTCAATCTTACGGTGTGCTGCGCGCCTATGAGATGCATGGCTGTTGAGGTGGAACAGTCGCAAGCGGGCAACCTCTGGGGCACCTGCCGCACCCCAGTTGTATTAGGCTTACTCAGGCATGCGGGGCCCTGTCTGAGCGGACCTTTAGTTCCCTAGCTACTCGTGGGACCGCAATGGACCCTTCGACCTCTACATTTCCCCCTACCAGTGGCTTGGGTGGGCCACTGGTAGGAAAACACACCCCATCGAAGAAGCGACTTCGTGCTGCGAGTCCTCCAGCGCCTAGTGTTGATCAAGATTTGTCAGACTGTCGTAACAGAGCACATGCTGATAATCAGAATGTGTTTTTGATTATTAAACGGAAGGAGGGTAGCTTTGAGAGGGTTTCTCCCTTTTACATCCACAAGGGTCTTGAGGGAATTGCAGGAACACTTAAATCTGTGAAGCGACTTCGCAATGGGACTCTGTTAGTTGAGACCTCTAGTTCCCGTCAAGTCGCTTCTCTTCGGAAAGCAACCTGTCTCGGTGAGTACGCTATCGAGACCGAGCTTCACTCCACTCTGAACTACAGTAAGGGTGTTGTGACATGTAGGGACCTGGTGGATATCCCCACAGACGAGTTAAAATCTGAATGGGCTGATGAAGGTATTGTTGACGTGCAGCATATTATGAAACGAGTCGATGGGGACCTAGTCAAATCCGACTCGTTTATTCTCACGTTCAGTTCCCACGACTCCCAGAGCATGTTAAAGCGGGGTTCTTACGTTTGCCAGTAAGGCCATATTTCCCCAACCCAATGCGCTGCTTTAAATGTCAGCGCTTTGGGCATACTACGTTGGGGTGCAATGGGATAGCCACTTGTGGTAAATGTGGTCAGCCTGCCCATGAAGGAGCTGATTGTTCGTCGCCTGTGAAGTGCGTGAATTGCTCTGGGAGTCACCCTGTCTGGAGCCGGGTCTGCCCCATCTATCTCGACGAACGGAAGATACAGGAGATTAAAACATCTAAGCGCATCCCCTATGGTGAGGCCAAGAAGCTCTTTAAGGCCATGCAACCTCCTGTGTTTACTACATCTTTCGCCTCCGTTCTGAAAAAACCGGTACAAATGGCCACTGTTGCTGCACAAACGGAGGTTGCTAGTGTTAGCACTAATACCTGCATTTGCCAGTGCACTTGTGCTGCTGCGGTTGTTTTGCAACCTGCGGCTCTCCCCGCAACGTCGGACAAGGCTGTGGTTGCTGACATTGGGGTACTTCCTCCCTCTCCCCATATGGGGCCTTCTGCCCAGGCGAGTAATGCTCCACCTGTTGACAAGGCTCTGCCTTCTAAGCCCCCCAAGAAGAAGACGCCGAAGCTGAAGGTTTTGCCACCTGCGGAGACTAGTCAGGGTCGGTTTGATGACGAGGCCATCGTACTGTCTGACGTCTCCCGTGGGTCGTCATCGGAGCTGATGGACATTGACGTCGACCGGGGGCGATCTTCTCGCCCCAGGAATAAATCTCCGGCCAGTACGGGCTCTCCTCCAAAGCACAGAGGCAGGGTGAGAGTTCAGCCCCCCTGATCACTGTCTCCCATATTACAGTGGAACCTGAATGGGTTCAGGACGCATGTGGCCGAATTGCAGCTCCTTGTACGATAGTGCCCTTTGTGCTTATGTCTCCAAGGGACACATTTTCGGGCCACTGATGCTCCTTCTTTACGGGGCTATACCGTCTATCGGAAAGATGATCTGACGGGGGAAAGGGCAAAGGGTGGTGTTGCGGTTTTTGTCCGTGACATGCACCCCTCATCTGAGCTCCCTCTCGTTACAGACTTGCAAGCAGTTGCAGTTGACCTTCTTGTGGGTCGGAGGCTCACAGTCTGTTCACTTTACTTACCACCTCAGGATGTGATAGACTCTGAGGCTCTCGCAGACCTTATAAGCCAACTCCCCCGCCCATTTCTTCTTCTGGGGGACTTCAATGCTCATAATGTCTTATGGGGCTCTTCGACTACTTGCCCCAGGGGTCGCATTCTGGAAAGCCTCATGATGTCTGAAGAACTGTGCATCCTCAACTCTGGTGCTCCCACTCATTTCTGTACTGCTTCTGGGTCGTCATCAGCTATTGACCTTTCCTTTTGCTCTCCAGCACTCGCGGATTCTGCTCTGTGGGAGGTTGCTGCTGACCTCCATTCTAGTGACCACTTTCCCCTTTGGATTCGCCTCCTGGATGAGGCTATGGCATTTCCGGTACCGCCCCGGTGGCACCTCTGCAGGGCTGACTGGACACTTTTCAGCCAACTGGCTGTTTTGGAACACCGTGCCAGCGTCCACGAATGGGTAGACCATGTTACAGCCGTGATCTCCCATGCTGCTCAATTGTCAATCCCACGGTCATCCGGTCATCCCAAGAGGCGTCCTGTCCCTTGGTGGACCACTGAGTGCCGTTCAGCCATCCGAGCCCGCCGTGCAGCTCTGCGCCGCTTCAGGTGCCGTCCCTCAGCTGACAATCTTGCGGCCTTTCGGGTGGCAAGGGCCAAGGCGCGGCGAGTGGTTAAAGAGAGCAAACGACGGTCCTGGCAATCGTTCTTGAACTCCATCTCCCGCTCCACTAGTTCTCCGAAAGTATGGGAAGCCATCAGGAGAATTTCCGGGAAACTCGGCCAGCTACCTGTCACGGCATTGCTGCATCAGGGAAGTCTCCTCACGGCGCCGAGAGACATTGCCCAGACACTGGCCATGCATTTTGCGGAATCTACCGCTACTATTAACTGTGATTCGGATGTCTGCCGGTACCGCACTGCCATCGAGAGGGGTCACTTGGACTTCCGGTCTCCAAATTCTGAACCCTACAACTGCCCCTTCACAATGTGGGAACTGGATTCGGCCCTGTCTGAGGCTCATGATACTGCGCCTGGCCATGATCAAATCTGGTACAGCACGCTGCAGCACTTGTTACTGCCTTCCAAGGAAGTTCTCCTGACTTTTTTTAATTTGATATGGTTATCTGGCACGTACCCTGACTCGTGGAAGGAGGCGATTTTGATCCCCCTCCTCAAAGTGGGGAAGGACCGAACGCATCCCTGCAGTTACCGATGTATCGCTTTGACGAGCTGTGTCGGGAAGACGTTAGAACGCATGGTCAACCGTCGCCTGGTTTGGCTGCTCGAAACCAGGCAGCTCCTTAGCCCCTCGCAGTGTGGCTTTCGGAGATGTCGTTCAACTATAGACAACTTGACCCTGCTTGAGGCGGCCATCCAGCAGGCCTTCCTCCGTAACCAGCATTGTCTCGGTGTCTTCTTTGACATTCATAAGGCGTATGACACTACTTGGCGCCGCCATATCCTCAATAAACTCCATGAGTGGGGTTTTCGTGGCCGTCTCCCCATCTTCCTTCGGTCCTTTCTTTCCCACCGCCTCTTTCGATATAGGGTTGGTAATGTGCTATCTGATTTGTATGTGCAGGAGAATGGTGTTCCTCAGGGAAGCGTTTTAAGTGTCACCCTCTTTGCCGTCGCCATTAACAGTATCACGTCCACTATCCGGAGTCCTGCCCAATGCTCCTTGTTTGTGGACGATTTTGCTGTTTTCTGTTCTTCCTCCAGTCTTGTCACTGCTAGTCGGCAGTTGCAGCTTACGATACAGCGATTAGAGGCATGGACTGTGAAGACGGGTTTTACCTTTTCTGCCGACAAATGTGTGTGTGTTCATTTTAATCGTTCTCGACGTCTTTTTACCTGCCCTGAATTGCGTCTGAGGGACACCATTCTTCCTTTTACCGACACTGTGCGGTTCCTGGGCCTCACTTTTGATTCCAAACTGTCGTGGTTGCCTCACCTTAAAGACCTCAAGGTGCGGGCCCTGAAGGCACTGAATATTTTGAAGTGTCTGAGCCATCGGTCCTGGGGAGCAGATCGGGCACGTCTGCTGCAGTTTTATAGGGCTTTCGTCCGATCGCGTCTTGACTATGGTTGCACCGTGTATGGGTCAGCAAGGCCTTCGTATCTGAAGATACTTGACGCAGTACACCATGAGGGTATCAGGCTGGCCACTGGTGCCTTCCGTACCAGTCCCATCCCCAGCCTGTGTGCTGAGGCAGGGGAACCGCCGCTCGCCATCCGGCGGCAACTCCTCATGGTGCGACGGGTGTGTCAATTTCTTGCCTGTCCTACATCCCCTGCGTACCCTACCGTTGCCCGACCGCCTATGGAACGTCTCTTTTCCAGTCGTCCCAGGCCAACGAGACCATTTGGGATTCTTGCCACGCATTTGCTTGAGTCCCTTGGTGTGCAGCGTGTGGCCCCCCAACGACAAGGTTTTACTCGCCTGCCTCCCTGGTTGCTCCAGAGGCCCAGCATCCTTTTAGACTTGTCGGAGTACCGGAGGAGCTGCACTCCTGCGTTTGTTTTTACCGCCTTATTTTACGATATTTTGAACCAGCATGCCGAGCATGTACCAGTATTTACGGATGGCTCTAAACAGGGGGACTCTGTTGGTTGTGCTGTTGTTTTCCCTGATCGAGTCGTTAAGTTACGGCTTCCTGCGGCGTTTACCATCTTTGATGCCGAATTGTTTGCGATCTTGCGGGCATTGGAGCAGATGAGATGTGTTCCCAGTCGTAAGTTCCTCATCTGTTCTGACTCCCTGAGTGCCCTTCAGACCATGCAACACTTGTACCCAGCGGATACGGTCGTCCAGAACATCCATGATGCCCTCCTCCACCTGCGGCGGCAGGGGAAGGAGGTTTCCTTCTGCTGGGTGCCGGGGCACGTGGGTATTAGGGGAAACGAACTGGCGGATGTGGCTGCCAAAGATGCATGTTCCCTCCCTCACGTTGTTGAGTGTGCCGTCCCCCTCCATGCTGTTACCTCCCTCCTGCGTTTTCGCGTTATGCGTAGGTGGGAAGAGGAGTGGCTGGCAGTCGGTGAAAATAAGCTGCGTCTGGTCAAGGCCACCACGCGGCCATGGCGTACGTCCTACCAGTTATGCAGGCGGGATGAGGTTCTCCTCACTCGCCTCCGCATCGGGCACAGTCCCTTCACACATGGTTTTTTACTCTGACGGGAGGATCCCCCGATCTGCAGTGCTTGTGGCGTCCAGATTACTGTCCGCCACATTTTACTTGACTGTCTTTTATTCTCTGACCAGAGGGCGGTGGTTTCTTTGCCACCGGATTTGCCCTCTATTTTGAAAGACGACGCAACGTCTGTGTTTAAGGTTTTACGGTTTTGTGTCCTGTCCAATTTGTTGCCACGGCTTTTAGGGAGAGGTTTTTAATGTGCTGCTGGATGACTGGCTCACCCAGATTTTAGGTAAGAGGTCAACCAGTCACGTCTACCTCCTTGTTTCCCTTCGGTTTCTGTCCTCCTTTCCTTGTGTTTCCTTTCCTTTTTTAGTGCACTTCTTCTCCTCTTGTTTTACCTCTGTAAGTGAGGATTTGGAACTGCGTCAGGTCTGTGTCTTTTAGCTGTTCCCCTTGTTCGCTGTTCGTCTTAGTCCCTTCACTGCATGTGTTCCTGTTTTTATGCGTTTGGGCGCTGATGACCCCGCTGTTTAGCGCCCGTAAACCTCAAACACACACACACACTTGACTTTACTTGCGTTCGTTCACCGACAGAGTCTGTTTCTTATCAAATTTTGTACGTTTCTAGGTTTATTACCTTGCAACTTTACTGGCAGCAATCAGCAGAGAACCACATGTGCATTTGATAGTATCAATGAATGATTTATCAGCCTCCGCTCTCAATTTCGTCATCTGTGGCAGTTTCTTCATACCATTGCACAGATGACCAGACTGAAAGCTGTCTTGACAAAATTATTTTTGTGGGATATTTTTCTTGCCTGTGCACGTCACGACTATATTAGCCAGAGTTTTTGGTGTGTAACTTATGACAGCTGAAGGTATTACTTCCAACGAAAACGCAACAGTACATTTATTTATTTATTTATTACAATGGTTGACAGATCCAAAATCAGGAAAGCCGGACTCGACGTCATATTTAGCCTGGAATTTTTCCCTAATATCTAGATAACCTTTTTAAAATAGAAACTGAGACAGTTAGGATTTTAATCATTTATTAATAAACATTTACAGTCAGTGTTTTACGAGATCAACGTTAAACATGCTTATCTGCATACTGTAAGACACAACAGCAAATAGCCTTATTGTTAATTTAACCATGGGCGAAAATCCCGGACTTGTTAATATCTGGCCGGATACGGTCTAAAAAGCCGCCCTACAAGACCGATCAAATCCACACATGTACATATACTAGCCATACACTAACAGTAAAAACTTATGATTTCGAAGTATGCCGTAGAAAGTATCAGACTCTACTTTAGTTATAACATTTTTTAAGAAATATCTGTACATTTTGGTTACATCCATCATCATTATCTGGCCAATTTTCGATTGAACTAAATGTCTTTCATAAGCATAATTAGATCATGTTTACAGTTTACTGTAGTGGCAGAATATTACTGCACCAATGATGAAAGCCTTGCATCTCTCGAGCTTTATATACATCGCACTTTGCTTGCTCTAGAAGTTCACTTCTTCCAACATATAAAATATCAAACACCTTACAACGTGCGCAATAATTAGCACTAAGATCTGCCTGCTGCCATTGACCACCATTTCAACTGCTCTTCTTACCATGCTTCCATAAATTACTTTCTGCTTTTTCAGTAACTAATTACAGGTTCCGCTCTATTCCCTTTTCTTTTTCGACGTTCAACGCCTCATCATCTTTAAACAAAGGAAACCTCTTACGCCCTATTTTAGATTAAAGTACCTGAACAATGGCACGAACTGTTTAGTGTTTACCCTGATCTCCCACATATGACCACTCTTTATAGGTAATGTCACTGTGGGTATGTACTGAGAAAAGAAATCTGAATCAACAATGTGAATGCACTATATGTGAGGGAAATTAATAATTTGCAATTCAGTTAGACAAAGTGTGTTATTTTTGCAAGTGGTTCATGCTGGCAGCATTCAGAATTTATAACTCATGAAATTTATATATATATCAGTTATTTATACACGGCGTCTTCCTTACACATAGTTGTGGAACGAGGTCCCCCTGCGGGTTCAGGGGTAAGAATAGGCCCGCGGTATTCCTGCCTGTCGTAAGAGGCGACTAAAAGGAGTCTCAAACGTTTCGGCCTTAATGTGATGGTCCCCTAAGGGGTTTGACCACTACCATTCAAAATTTTCTGTTAGTGTGTACCATTTGGGGAAGGACGCCTTACGTGGTGTATTATATATCCATCTTGCCCTAAGATCTGGCACACCCGATATTGTCATTCCCTCCATTGTGCACTTCCATCTTTGCCCCCGTGATGTACATGGATATTTTGACACCCGACATCCAGCACGGTAGCCAGTCTGTTGTGGTGGGGTCGCCATGTACCATCTTGGTGGTAGCCCCGACTACACAGGGATCGCACTGCTGATGCCTGAGCTGCTACCTCCCCACGTATGCCGAGGAGTAGATGCCTATCCCTCTGGGGCATCGGGACTCCCGCCAAAGACCATCCTGCCAGGTGGTCTTTGCTGCGGCTGGGTGGCGCCCGTGGGGAGAGCCCCTGGTCGGAGGGGGTGGCATCAGGACAGATGACCCGCAATGAAGCGTGGTACATCATCTCTGGCTGGTGGGCCTCTACCAGCAGTCTCTAAGTGGTCGAGGTCTAACATCAACGGGACGAAATACGATCCGAGATCATTTCCCTCCCTGGCCACTCCATGGGAGGAACGCATGGCTAAAGACAGCAGTGGAGATTATTCACCCCAGTACCTTGTCTGTACGCGGGTTGATGGTGAATCTTTTATGCCAACCAAGCCTCAGTTTTTTGTGGAGCATTTAGAGGACAAGTTCGGGGAGGTGGAGGGCTTGTCCAAAATGTGCTCTGGGTCAGTTCTCATCAAAACAGCATCCTCTGCCCAGTCACGGAGCTTCCCCACTTGCGACAATTTGGGGGATGTTTCCGTCACCATCACTCCTTATAAAAGTTTAAACATGGTCCAGGGTATTATCTTCCACAGGGATCTTCTTCTACAGTCCGACGATGAACTACACGCCAACCTAGAACGACGAGGTGTTCACTTCGTCCGGCGCGTCCATCGGGGTCTGAGGGATAATCAGGTGGCCACCGGTGCCTTCATCTTGGCCTTCGAGGGTGATGTCTTACCCAAAAAGGTCAAGGTGATGGTTTACCGATGTATTGTGAAACCATATATCCCTCCTCCGATGCGGTGTTTTAAATGCTGGAAGTTCGGACACATATCATCTCGCTGTACTTCCGGCATCACGTGTAGAGATTGTGGACGTCCTTCGCATCCCAATACTCCATGTGCCCCGCCTCCTATCTGTGTTAACTGCGGAGAACACCATTCCCCTTGCTCGCCGGACTGTAGGATATTCCAGAAAGAAAGGAAGATAATGGAATATAAGACCCTGGACCGCCTGACCTACCCTGAGGCTAGGCGGAAATATGAGTCGTTACATACTGTGCCAATGACATCCACCTATGCCGCAGCTGCAACACCGGTTCGAACCTCTACCATGTCGTCACCTACAGTTCGACCTCAGCTCTGTCAGAATTCACCGGCCCCCTTGGTTGTGGGGGGCACTTCACTCCCTGTTGCTCCTGCTCCATCTACTTCAGGAGCAACACCTCCCCAAACCATCGGGGACATCAGTTCCCCCTTCCCAGCCGGAGAAGCGTAAGACTTCTTCGGCTTCTCTCACCAGGAAGGGGTGCCTTGGGGACCTCCCTTCGCAAGTTCTGACCAGTGGGAACGCGGACACCCGCAAGTGGCTGAAACAACCACCAGTTCCTGGTCGTAGGGCCGCACGGTCGTCGTCCGTCCCTGAGACTGACCCAGTGAAGCCCATAAAGCCTGAACCACTGAAGGCACAGCGGGAGAAGCCGAAAAAGAAGAAAGTCCCCAAGACCAACGACATTGCGGTGGCACCTGTCCCACCACTTCCTACAAGCTCTGTGTCTGAGGACGAGGTCGAGATTCTGGCGTCTGCTGAAGACCTGGATCTCGGCGGTCCCTCAGATGCCATGGATGTCACTCGTGCGGGTTCTGAATCGGTGGCAGCGAGTGAACAAGTGGCGTAAATTGCCTTCCTAGTCCCTTCACGCCTTCTCAGCCATGGACAATTTTATTCTCCAGTGGAACTGCAGCGGTTTTTTCCACCATCTAGCTGAGCTCCGACAACTTATCAGCCTTCACCCTTTCTTCTGCATTGCTCTGCAGGAAACTTGGTTTCCAGCAATGCGAACCCCCGCCCTCCGTGGGTATCGGGGTTATTACAAGAACCGGGCAGCTTATGAAAGGGTGTCTGGCGGCGTTTGCATGTATGTCCTTTACTCTCTTCACAGCGAGTCTGTCCCTCTACAAACACATTTAGAGGCTGTCGCTGTTCGGGTGTGGACGCCACAGGCTGTTACCGTCTGCAGTCTTTACCTTCCACCGGATGATGTTGCGCAGCATGTCCTGGCTGCGCTGATAGCCCAATTGCCGCCCCCTTTCTTGTTACTGGGCGACTTCAACGCCCATAACCCTCTGTGGGGAGGAAGAAACTAAGATGATGCCCGGGAAAGCTATATTTCGCAGCCATCAATATCAAAGCATCTGACCCACCTTACATTTCAAGGTGGTGGGTTACTCTGTACTGTTAATGAAATAAATAATAAATAAATAACTAATATCAAAGCAAGGTGGAGAAATCAAAGAAGGTAGTCGCTTCGATAAGAAGTACAGCTTATCAAAGTAATGAATAAATCGTAGAAAAAACCGGAAATACTATTAATTGTTCCACGAGTCCGCTGTTCATACCTGCAGAAGATATATTCACCGTCTGGGTACAGCATTTCAGCACTCGGCTTCATAATGGATACCCCCCTGCGGGTTCGGGGGTAAGAATAGGCCCACTCCCCCTGCGGGTTCGGGGGTTAGAATAGGCCCGCGGTATTCCTGCCTGTCGTAAGAGGCGACTACAAGGAGTCTCAAACGTTTCGGCCTTATGTGATGGTCCCCTCTCGGGTTTGACCTCCATCTATCCAAATTATTCCGAAGAACGAGCCAATTGGGGAAGGGCACCTTACATGGGGAGGGCCCTTGGTCGGAGTAGGTGGCATCAGGGCGGATGACCCGCAATGAAGCGTGGTACATCATCTCTCGCTGGCGGCCAGCCGCCAGCAGTCTCTAAGCGTTCTCGGGCTCAATTTAATGCTGAAAAGTACAATCCGAAAACGTTCCCCTCTCTGGCCACGTCGTGGGAGGAACGTAAATCTCAGGATGGCAGTAGCACTTATTCGCCCCGATTCTTAGTTTGTACGAGAGCTGATGGGGAGTCTTTTCTCTCAACAAAGCCTCAGTTCTTCGTCGAGCATTTAGAGGACAAGTTTGGGGAGGTGGAGGGCTTGTCAAAAATGCGCTCTGGATCGGTCCTGATCCAAACGGCATCCTCTGCCCAGTCACGACGGTTACTTGCTTGTGACAAGTTGGGGGATGTTACTGTTACGATCACACCGCATAAGAGTTTAAATATGGTCCAGGGAGTTATTTACCATAAGGACCTTCTTTTGCAGTCTGATGCCGAGCTGCGCGCCAACTTAGAGCGCAGAGGTGTACATTTCGTCCGGCTTTCATCGGGGTCCGAAGGAAAATCAGATAGCTACCGGTGCCTTCATCTTGGCCTTCGAGGGTGATACGTTACCGGAAAAGGTCCAGGTGATGGTCTACCGATGTGACGTCAGGCCCTATATTCCTCCCCCAATGCGGTGCTTCAAGTGCTGGAAGTTTGGCCATATGTCTTCCCGCTGCACTTCCAGCCTCACATGTCGAGATTGCGGACGCCCGTCTCATCCCGATACTCCATGTGCCCCGCCTCCCATCTGTGTCAACTGCGGGGAGCACCATTCACCTTGCTCGCCAGACTGCAGAATCTTCCACAAAGAACGCAAAATAATGGAATATAAGACCCTGGACCGACTGACTTATACTGAGGCCAAGCGGAAATACGACCGATTACATCCCGTGCGAATGACGTCATCCTACGCCGCCGCTACAACACCTGTGCTCGCCCCATCAGTTTCACGACTTCCAGCCAGCTCGATAACCAGTAAGGCTCCTCCTGCCCCCTTGCCAGTGGGGGGCTCTACCCACCGGGTTGCTCCTGCGCCACCTACCTCAGGGGCAACACCATCCCCCCCATCAGGGACGTCCGTCCCTGCTTCTAAGCCGGAGAAGTGTCAACTTCTTCGGCTTCTCACGCTCGCAAGGGGTCCCTCAGGTCCCTCCCTTCCCAGGTTTCCACCAGTGGGAAGGCTGACGACCGCCAGTGGCGTAAGTGCCCGCAATCAGCTGGTCGACGGGCTTCACGATCCTCCTCAGTCCCGGAGACTGAATCGGTGAAGCCCTCCCAGCCAGTTAAACCCAAGGAGCAGCGTGAGAAATCAAAGAAGAAGAGCTCTAAGCCCAAGGAACTCGCGGTGGCAGCCACCCCACCGCCACCTTACAGCTCTGCGTCTGAGGACGAGGTGGAGATCCTGGCGTCCGCTGAGGACCTAGAACTCGCCGGTCCCTCAGACGCCATGGATAACACTAGCACGGGTGCTCAATCGGAGGCAGCAGGTGACCCAGCGGCGTAATCTGCCTTCCCCGTCCCGTCACGCCTTTCTCAGCCATGGACAATACCATCCTCCAGTGGAACTGCAGCGGTTTCTTCCACCATCTCGCTGAGCTCCGCCAACTTATCAGCCTTCACCCTTTCTTCTGCATTGCTCTCCAGGAAACTTGGTTTCCAGCAATGCGAACCCCCGCCCTCCGTGGCTATCGGGGTTATTATAAGAACCGAGCAGCTTATGAAAGGGTGTCTGGTGGCGTCTGCATATATGTCCTTCACACTCTGCACAGCGAGTCTGTCCCTCTCCAGACCCCCCCTGCGGGTTCGGGGGTAAGAATAGGCCCGCGGTATTCCTGCCTGTCGTAAGAGGCGACTAAAAGGAGTCTCAAACGTTTCGGCCTTATGTGATGGTCCCCTCTCGGGTTTGACCTCCATCTATCTAAATTATTCCGAAGAGCGAGCCAATTGGGGAAGGGCACCTTACATGGTGCACTGTATCCTTCGTGCAATTAGACCTATAGCCGTCTTTCCCCCCTGCGGGTTCGGGGGTTAGAATAGGCCCGCGGTATTCCTGCCTGTCGTAAGAGGCGACTAAAAGGAGTCTCAAACGTTTTGGCCTTATGTGATGGTCCCCTCTCGGGTTTGACCTCCATCTATCTAAATTATTCCGAAGAGCGAGCCAATTGGGGAAGGGCACCTTACATGGTGCACTGTATCCTTCGTGCAATTAGACCTATAGCCGTCTTTCTCGTCGTTGCCATGGTGTCCCGCTCGTTTTCGATCTCTTGGGCGAATACCACGCTGCCCTCTGCAGTGTTTCTTTTAACTATGACGACGACCTTGGCCATTTTTGCACCTAAGATCCAGCACGGTAGCCAGTCCGTTGTGGTGGGGTCGCCATGTACCCTCTTGGTTGTAGCCCCCTGACAACACAGGGATCGCTCTACTGATGCCTGCGCCGTTCACTCCCCACGTATGCCAAGGAGTAGATGCCCATCCCCGTGGGGCATCAGGACTCCCGGCAATGGCCATCCTGCCAGGTGGCCTTTGCTGTGGCTGGGTGGCGCCCGTGGGGAGGGCCCTTGGTCGGAGTAGGTGGCATCAGGGCGGATGACCCGCAATGAAGCGTGGTACATCATCTGTCGCTGGCGGCCAGCCGTCAGCAGTCTCTAAGCGTTCGAGAGCCCATTTTAAAGGTAACGTTTATGACCCCAAATCGTTCCCCTCCCTCGCCACACCATGGGAGGAACGACAGGCATTGCGTGACACTGAGACGTATTCGCCCAGATATCTTGTCTGTACCAGAGCTGATGGGGAATCTTTTCTATCCGTGAAGCCTCAGTTCTTTGTAGAGCATTTGGAGGACAAGTTCGGTGAGGTGGAGGGCTTGTCCAAGATGCGGTCTGGATCGGTGTTGATAAAAACGGCATCCTCTGCCCAGTCACGGAGGTTGCTCAATTGTGACAAGTTGGGGGATGTTTCCGTTACCATCACGCCGCATAAGAGTCTGAACATGGTCCAGGGTATTATATTCCACCGGGATCTTCTTCTGCAGTCCGACGATGAATTACGCGCCAACCTCGAACGACGAGGTGTTCACTTCGTCCGGCGCGTCCATCGGGGTCCGAGGGATAATCAGGTCGCCACCGGTGCCTTCATCTTGGCCTTTGAGGGTGATGTCTTACCCGAAAAGGTTAAGGTGATGGTTTACCGTTGTGATGTGAAACCATATATCCCTCCTCCGATGCGGTGTTTTAAATGCTGGAAGTTCGGGCACATGTCATCTCGCTGTACTTCCAGCATGACGTGTCGGGATTGCGGACGTCCTTCGCATCCCGATACTCCATGTGCCCCGCCTCCTATCTGTGTTAACTGCGGAGAACACCATTCCCCCTGCTCGCCGGACTGTAGGATATTGCAGAAAGAACGGAAGATAATGGAATATAAGACCTTGGACCGGCTGACCTACCCTGAGGCTAGACGGAAATATGAGAGGCTCCATCCTGTGGCAATGCCGTCCACCTACGCCGCTGCTGCAACGACGGTTCTCCCGTCGTCACGAATCGGCTCTAAGATCGGTCAGCATCCACCGGCCCCCTTGCTTGTGGGGGGCACTTCACACCCTGTTGCTCCTGCTCCATCTTCTTCAGGAGCAACTCCCTCCCAACCTTCGGGGACATCAGCTCCCCCTTCCCAGCCGGAGAAGCGTAAGACTTCTTCGGCTGCTCTCGCCAGGAAGGGATCCCTTGGGGACCTCCCTTCGCAAGTTCCGACCAGCGGAAAAGCGGACGCCCGCAAGTGGTTGAAACAACCGCCAGTCCCTGGTCGTCGGGCCTCGCGGTCGTCGTCTGTCCCTGAGACTGACCCAGTGAAGCCCATGCAGCCTGAAGCGCCGAAGGCACAGCGTGACAAGCACAAAAAGAAGAAAGTCCCCAAGACCGACTGTAATGCGGTGGCACCGATCCCGCCGCTTCCTACAAGCTCTGCCTCTGAGGACGAGGTGGAGATTCTGGCGTCCGCTGAGGACCTCGCTCTTGCCGGTCCCGCGGACGCAATGGATGGCATTTGCACGGATGCTCCATTGGAGGCAGCAGGTGACCCAGTGGCGTAATCTGCCTTCCCAGTCCCGTCACGCCTTTCCCAGCCATGGACAACACCATCCTCCAGTGGAACTGCAGCGGTTTCTTCCACCATCTAGCTGAGCTCCGCCAACTTCTCAGCCTTCGCCCTTTCTTCTGCATTGCTCTCCAGGAAACTTGGTTTCCGGCGATGCGAACCCCCGCCCTCCGTGGCTATCGGGGTTATTACAAGAACCGAGCAGCTTATGAAAGGGTGTGTGGTGGCGTCTGCATTTATGTCCTTCACACTCTGCACAGCGAGTCTGTCCCTCTCCAGACGCCTTTAGAGGCTGTCGCTGTACGCGTGTGGACGCCACAGGCTGTTACCGTCTGCAGTCTTTACATTCCACCGGATGGTGATGTCTCGCAGCATGTCCTGGCTGCACTGGTCGCCCAATTGCCGCCACCTTTCTTGCTATTGGGCGACTTCAACGCTCATAACCCTCTGTGGGGTGGGTCAGTGGCAACAGGTCGAGGCGCCATCATTGAGCATTTATTGTCGCAGCTCGATCTCTCGCTGTTAAATGATGGTGCCTTCACACACTTCAGTGTGGCGCATGGCACCTACTCCGCCATTGACCTTTCAATCTGTAGCCATAGCCTCTTACCGTCTGTCCAATGGAGTGTGCATGACGACCTGTGTGGTAGTGACCATTTTCCGATCTTTTTGTCACTACCACAGCGCCACTCTTCTGGGCGCCCTAGCAGATGGGCTATGAATAAGGCTGACTGGGACTTGTTCTCCTCCACTGCCGCTTTTGAGCCTCTCTCTACCGATGACATTGATGCGGTGGTTCAATCGGTCACCACCGGCATCGTTACTGCCGCCGAATCTGCCATTCCCCATTCCTGTGGGTCCCCTCGGCGGAAGGCTGTGCCTTGGTGGTCGCCTGAGATCGCTGAAGCGATTAAAGATCGCCGGCGGGCGCTCCAGCGTCACAAGCGACACCCCTCCCTCGACCACCTTATCGCCTTCAAACGGCTGCGTGCGCGGGCCCGCCTCCTTATCCGCCAAGGCAAGAAGGAGTGCTGGGAGCGGTATGTGTCCACCATTGGCCTCCATGTCACTTCCTCGCAGGTCTGGGCCAAGATTCGACGCGTCTACGGCTATCGGCCACCTGCCAGCGTCCCTGCGCTCTCACTGAATGGAGCAGTTTGTACTGACTCCGACGTCATTGCCCATCGCTTAGCAGAGCATTTTGCTCTGAGTTCCGCTTCTGCGAATTACCCCCAGGCCTTCCGCTCCATTAAAGAGCGGATGGAACGTCGGAGCCTTTCGTTTCGCACCAACCACCCAGAATCTTACAATGCTCCATTTAGTGAGTGGGAATTTCGCAGTGCCCTCGCTGCTTGCCCTGATACCGCTCCTGGGCCAGATGGCATCCACTGTCAGATGCTGAAACACCTTTCAGTGGACTGCCAGCGGCGCCTTCTCGATCTTTACAACCGTCTTTGGTTCGAGGGGGAGTTTCCGTCGCAATGGCGGGAAGGCATTGTCATCCCCGTTTTGAAGCCTGGAAAGAACCCTCTGGAGGTGGACAGCTACCGTCCCATTAGCCTCACCAACGTTCTTTGCAAGTTGTTTGAACGGATGGTGAGCCGGCGCTTGAATTGGGTACTGGAGTCTAGGGGCCTTCTGGCTCCATCTCAGGGTGGGTTCCGTAAAGGCCGCTCCGCCGCCGACAATCTGGTGAGCCTGGAGTCGGCCATCCGTACTGCCTTTTCCCGCCGTCAGCACCTGGTCGCTGTCTTTTTCGACATGCGGAAGGCGTACGATACGACGTGGCGTCATCACATTCTTTCTACGCTCCATGGATGGGGTCTTCGGGGTCCTCTGCCGATTTTTATCCGCAATTTTCTGTCGTGTCGTACCTTCCGCGTGCAAGTCGCGGCCTCGTATAGTTCCTCCCACGTCCAGGAGAACGGTGTGCCACAGGGTTCCGTTTTAAGTGTCTGTCTGTTTTTAATAGCCATTAACGGTCTTGCTGCGGCCGTGGGAAACTCTGTCTCCGCTTCCCTGTATGCTGACGACTTCTGCCTTTATTACAGCTCTCCCAGCATTGCAGCTGTTGAACGTCAGCTACAGGGCGCTATCCGTAAGGCGCAGTCTTGGGCTGTAGCCCATGGGTTTCAGTTTTCGGCAGCCAAGACCCGCGTTATGCATTTCTGCCGGCGCCGAACAGTCCATCCTGAGCCGCGGCTTTATCTTGCCGACGAACTCCTTGCTGTGGTGGAGACCCACAGGTTTTTGGGGGTGGTTTTCGATGCCCGGTTGACTTGGCTGCCTCATATCCGGCAGCTGAAACAGACGTGTTGGCGGCATCTAAACGCTCTGAGATGCTTGAGCCACACCCGCTGGGGCGCCGACCGCTTTACCCTGTTGCGGCTCTACCAGGCGTTAATCCAGTCCCGTCTGGATTATGGGAGCTTGGCTTATGGCTCAGCATCTCCATCTGCGTTACAGGTGCTGGACCCAATTCTCCACAGCGGGATACGCCTTGCCACTGGTGCTTTCCGCACCAGCCCCGTGGACAGCGTACTAGTGGAGGCAGGTGTACCTCCCCTGCGGTTCCGACGCCAACGTTTGCTGGCCGCATATGCTGCCCATGTTCTAAGCTCGCCCGGGCATCCAACTTATCGTCTCCTGTTCCCGCGATTGGTTGTCCATCTGCCAGATCGTCGGCCCCGGTCTGGTTGTACAATAGCGGTCCGCGTCAAAGAGCTTCTCTCTGGGCTTCAGGTTTTTACTGTTCCACCTACTTTCCGGGCTACTTTGCATACACCCCCATGGTGTGTTCGTCGCCCTTGCCTTCGGCTGGACCTGGCACAGGGCCCGAAGGACTCAGTCCCTCCAGAGGCCTTCCGCCGCCGCTTTTATTCTATCCTGGCCACGTATCAGGGCTCTGGTATTGTCTACACTGACGGTTCGATGGTTGCTGGTCGTGTCGGGTATGCGCTCACTCTAGGGGACCGTTCCGAACAACGTTCCTTGCCGGATGGCTGCAGCGTTTACACTGCTGAACTGGTCGCCATCTTTCGTGCCCTAGAGTATATCCGCTCCTGCTCAGGTGAGTCCTTCGTTATCTGTAGCGATTCCCTGAGCGGTTTACGAGCTCTCGACCAGTGTTTCCCTCGTTCTCGTTTGGTGATGGCTATCCACGAGTCTCTGCATACTCTCGCCTGTTGCGGCCGCTCTGTGGTCTTTGTGTGGACCCCCGGTCATGTCGGTATCCCGGGTAACGAACATGTTGACCGCCTGGCGAAAGAGGCCACCACCAAGCCATCTCTGGACCTTGGCCTCCCTGAGACTGATTTGCGGGCAGTCTTCCGCCGCAAAATCTTGGCGCTATGGAACGAGGAATGGCGCGAACTGCCATTGTCCAATAAACTCCGTGCTGTCAAGGAGACGACGGCTGTGTGGCGGTCATCCCTGCGAGCCACTCGCAGGGAATCGGTAGTTCTTTGCCGGCTCCGCATTGGCCACTCCCGGCTGACACACAGTTACTTACTGCGCCGGGAGGACCCTCCTGTATGTCGCTGCGGGGCGGCTTTGACAGTGGCCCACATTTTGCTGGCCTGCCCCCTTTTAGCTGTGGTCAGGCAGACATTTGCGCTGCCTGCTACGCTCCCTGCCCTTTTAACAGACGACTCCACTATGGCTGACTTAGTTTTACGTTTTATTCGGGCAGGGGGATTTTATCATTTACTCTGAATGTTTCTGTTTCATTTTATCGTTTTGTGTTGATTCTGGCCTTTGGCCTATGATTTTACACTGATTTTTTAATGTGTTTCTAAGTGGTTGGCTTTTCCTTATTTCTTTCTATGGTCGGCCAACCACCGTCACGCTCTGTGTGGTTTTAGTTCGTTTTGTCTTGTCCTTGTCTGTTTCACTTGTTCTGTATCGTCCGTGATCTCTTCTGTTCCTCGTTTTTATTCTCTGTGGGTGTTCTTTGTCTTTGGAACAAGGGACCGATGACCGTAGCAGTCTGGTCCCTTTAATCCCCCCCAAACCAACCAACCAACCATAATGGAATAAGTATGTTAATGTAGGCCTCTCCATTGAGAATTCCCTCTATTCTCTAGAGAGGACCTGCCCCATGAGCCGAAATATAATTCCATACAGCTACAGAGAACAGTCCACTTCTTTGTCTTTCGTTAAGATACATTGGCTGGAAGAGTTGTCCTCGTGCGCGGTATACCCAACGCAAAAAACATTTGCGTGTTAATGCAAATTTTCACAAATTTAGGGGTCAAATTTATTTATCGTATGTGAGATGAACTACTAAAATCGTGATATACGGAACTGTTTATATTTAGTATTTTGTGCCTACTACAAATGTAAAGTCACTAACAGCATAAACTCATAACTTTATGGAGAAAATTTCGTGTCTCACCTGAATAGGGGCGTTGCTACAGGAAGAAAATATTGTTTTATCCGAAAAGATTACTCTACTCCAGTTAAAGTCGATATATTCTGCTGCAAAAGCCATGCAGTCAATCCTCTGATGGTCAATGGCTGCTTTATAGCTGCTCTCCGACAATATAATCCGGCGTCATTCCTCGTAAACAGTCTTTCCTCTGCCGGGAAACTGAGATATCTCGTTCAGGGAACGGCAGGTGAGGAATGGATTAGCACGTATATTCTCCAAAACATCTGCTGCAGTAGACACACGGGGCCGGCCACTTCCTCTTTTCCGCCCTATATAGCCACTTTCCTAGTATTCTTTCCACCAGCGTCTAGCTATTCTTGCCAGTACTCCACACTTTTCTCCAGTTGCTGATGCCGAGTAGTTGCTATGCTCAATCAGTGCGTCCACACGCACCCTATTCTCTCGATTCCCCTGGGACTGCATTCCGACTGTCGCCCTTATGACGTTACCACGCGTTTTATAAAGAGAACTATTTACAACTCAGTGGAGAAACGAAGAGTGACAAAATAAAAGAATATCTTTTTTTATTTATCCGACACACAAAAATGTAAAATTCGTTAAAATGCTTTGTCAAGAATCACTATTAAGAAAGAAAAGACAATCATTAGGCAAGATATTAAACGATGCTGTTATTCATTTAAGTCATTTAAGTCAGACCACAAATAAGCAAAAAAAGTAAATTAAGGTTTTTGTCCCACTTATAATGTCCATGTAATCCATGTGATTTATTACTTGAGTAACATGCTGAAAAAACACTGCGCCCTCTTGACTCTGTCGCAGCATGTGACGTGATGAGCAGTGTGCCCAGTGACGTGGTTTTTGTGTTGACGAAACAGGAACGCTGCGGCAGCCACTATGACGTAGAAATAGCAGTCGGTCTTGACCATGATCACATCATTCGACCACCCAAAAACTGACTCCAATTCTCAAATCCAACGGAACTAGTGAAATCTGCGTTACCCGACTTCTTATAATCCCATAAACACCCTTCCCATGCGCTACCAGACTGGAAAGCATTCATGAAATGAGTTTTTCGAAAAGCATATAAATCACTTCTGCATCTTGTGACATAAAACATGGGCATTATTACTGCCCACAGTGCTGTATGCCAGGACTTGCTGCCAGCAGGCCCTTCTTCAGAAGTGGTCTTTTGTATTTTCGAATCGCTGCTGAAATGATTTGATGCTTTACAGCAAGTCAGAGCTGTATGGGTGTCTAACTTACGGGGTATGACTAACACACGATATAACGCTTTAGGAAATATCTGAGGTAGGAAACAATGAGAAAAGCTCGGAAACGTTTCAGTGCGTCATCAAGGAATGGGCTGAAATTAAAATTAGTGATGGCCACAAGCGAAACACTGCCTAACGTGACCAGGTATTCTAACTATTACAGCCGGCCGAAGTGGCCGTGCGGTTCTAGGCGCTGCACTCTGGAACCGCGAGACCGCTACGGTCGCAGGTTCGAATCCTGCCTCGGGCATGGATGTGTGTGATGTCCTTAGGTTCGTTAGGTTTAATTAGTTCCAAGTTCTAGGGGACTAATGACCTCAGAAGTTGAGTCCCATGGTGCTCAGAGCCATTTGAACCATTTTTTTTCTAACAATTACACGTTGGAAGTAGTTCCCGTATGGCCGGCCGCGGTGGTCTAGCGGTTCCGGCGCTCAGTCCGGAACCGCGCGACTACTACGGTCGCAGGTTCGAATCCTGCCTCGGGCATGGATGTGTGTGATGTCCTTAGGTTAGTTAGGTTTAAGTAGTTCTAAGTTCTAGGGGACTGATGACCACAGATGTTACGTCCCATAGTGCTCAGAGCCATTTGAACCATTTTTTTAGTTCCCGTATGAGTACACTGACGCTTTTGTATCAAGATCACATTTTGGTCTATCAGGAACTAAATACGACGGAAACTGGTTCAACTTCACGGTACTGCATCAAACGTCCCCACGTTCGCTATGGTCAACTTGCTTCTCTTAATATTATTTTCTTTCATTCGATCTGGAGTATGCTGCAAATTGAAAGGCTCGTTCAGCGGTTCTGAGCGTTTTTATAAGCACAATTTCCTGATTGCATCGCGGTAAACATTACATGTAGATGTTATTTCTCTTCCTTGGTGTATAGCCTTTAATAAAAGGGTAATGAGCAGTAGTAAAATTAAGTAAGGCTATTCAGAGGGTTTTAAGTCAGGAAATGAGACGATGGTAGTCGTAGGTGGAGTAGGGCATCATGGATGTTCTGGACGACCGTATGCGCTGGGTACAAGTGTTGCATGGTCTGAAGGGCACTCAGGGAGTCAGAACAGATGAGAAACTTAAGACTGGGAACACATCTCATCTGCTCCAATGCCCGCAAGATCGCAAACAATTCGGCATCAAAGATGGTAAACGCTGCAGGAAGCCGTAACTTGACGACTCGATCAGGGAAAACAACAGCACAACCGACAGAGTCCCCCTGCTTAGAGCCATCCGTAAATACTGGTACATGCTCGGCATGCTGGTTCAAAATATCGTAAAATAAGGAGGTAAAAACAAACGCAGGAGTGCAGCTCCTCCGGTACTCTGACAAGTCTAAAAGGACGCTGGGCCTCTGGAGCAACCAGGGAGGCAGGTGGGTAAAACCCTGGAGTTGGGGTGCCACACGCTCCACACCAAGGGACTGAAGCAAATGCTTGGCACGAATCCCAAATGGTCTCGTTGCCCTTGGACGACTGGAAAAGAGACGTTCCATAGGCGGTCGGGCAACAGTAGGGTATGCAAGGGAGGTAGGACAGGCAAGGAATTGACACACCCGTCGCACCATGAGGAGTTTCCGCCGGATGGCGAGCGGCGGTTCCCCTGCCTCAGCACACAGGCTGGGGATGGGACTGGTACTGAAGGCACCAGGGAGTGGCCGAGCGGTTAAAGGCGCTACAGTCTGGAACCGCACGACCACAACGGTCGCAGGTTCGAATCCTGCCTAGGGCATGGGTGTGTGTGATGTCCTTAGTTAGATTTAAGTAGTTCTAAGTTCTAGGGGACTTATGACCACAGCAGTTGAGTCCCATAGTGCTCAGAGCCATTTGAACCATTTGAAGGTACCAGTAGCCTGCCTGATACCCTCATGGTGTACTGTGTCAAGAATCTTCAGATACGAAGGCCTCGCTGACCCATACACAGTACTTCCATAGTCAAGACACGACCGGACGAAAGCCCTATAAAACTGCAGCAGACGCGCCCGATCTGCTCCCCAGGACCGATGGCTCAGACACTTCAAAATATTCAGCGCCTTCAAGGCCCGCACCTTGAGGTCTTTAAGGTGCGGCAACCACGACAACTTGGAATCAAAAATGAGGCCCAGGAACCTCACAGTGTCTCTAAAAGGAAGAATGGTGTCCCTCAGATGCAATTCAGGGGAGGCAAAAGCACGTCGAGAACGATTAAAATGAACACACACACATTTGTCTGCAGAAAAGGTAAAAACCGTCTTTGCAGTCCATGCCTCTAATCGCACCTGCAACGGCAGGGGAAGGAGGTTTATTTCTGCTGGGTGCCGGGGCACGTGGGTATTAGGGGAAACGAACTGGCGGATGTGGCTGCCAAAGATGCATGTTCCCTCCCTCACGTTGTTGAGTGTGCCGTCCCCCTCCATGCTGTTACCTCCCTCCTGCGTTTTCGTGTTATGCGTCAATGGGAAGAGGAGTGGCTGGTAGTCGGTGAAAATAAGCTGCGTCTGGTCAAGGCCACCACACGGCCATGGCGTACGTCCTACCAGTCATACAGGCGGGATGAGGTTCTCCTCACTCGCCTCCGCATCGGGCACAGTCCCTTAACGCACGGTTTTTTACTCCGGCGGGAGGACCCCCCAATCTGCAGTGCTTGTGGCGTCCAGATTACTGTCCGCCACATTTTACTTGACTGTCCTTTATTCTCTGACCAGAGGGCAGTGGTTTCCTTGCCACCGGATTTGGCCTCTATTTTGCAAGACGACGCAACGACTGTGGTTAAGGTCTTACGGTTTTGTGTCCTGTCCAATTTGTTGCCTCGGATTTTAGGGAGAGGATTTTAATGTGCTGCTGGGTGACTGGCTCACTCAGGTTTTAGGTAAGAGGTCCGCCAGTCACGATTACCTACTTGTTTCACTTCGATTTCTGTTCTCTTTTCCTTGTGTTTCCTTTCCTTTTTTAGTGCGTTTCTTCTCCTCTTGTTTTGCCTCTGTATGTGAGGATTTGTAACTGCGTCAGGTCTGTGTCTTTTAGCCGTTCTCCTTCTTCGCTGTCCGTCTTCGTCCCTTCACTGCATGTGTTCCTGTTTCTATGCGTTTGGGCGCTGATGACCATGCTGTTTAGCGCCCGAAAACCTCAAACCACACACACGCACACACACATGTAGGTGTGGTTTCCCATGTGGGCAGCAAAATAACTGCTGCGGCAGAAGTGAGAAGGATATGAAATGTTGTCTGGAAATAGAAACAATAGCTTTACTGAAAAAGAAAACCTGCTATATCTGAAAATGAATTCAAATGTCAAGGCGTCTAGTCCTAAAGTATTTCTCTCCGTTCCTGCTGTTATTTGATGATGTAGGTAATAGTCGGTACGCATGAACAGTGGTAATAAATGGGCTTTAACCATGATACGAGTCACAGACATGGGAATATTACTCAAAGGGTTTAACAATTAGGTTTTCTGCTCTTTTTAGACATGTAGGCATACCCCATATCTGTCATTTAAATTGCATTGTATTCGCATCCCTTCGTGAGGAATTCCTACTAAGAAAACTGAATCTTCTTGCCACTAACGTAGTCAAGGACTCACAACGTAGTACGCCTTATTTGGCAACTGTGTTGTTATGAGAATAATTTGCGGCTGTGAGACTGTGTTGTATCTGCTACATCCATTTAATATTTTCCTATCTCGATCAAATATTGTGAATAATTATCACAGAAGCAGTGGTTTTGAGTTAGGAAACGTATTTCAGTTCAAAATGGTCGCTTCGTGATAAAGGTGACCGTAGTCTCATGTTTCACGTTGCGAGCTGTATACATCAGCTACGATTATGGTAAGGGCAATATTTACTACTGTGCGAACAAGGCACTGCTCATTTCATATAACTATAGCTGTTTTTCCCATTAGTTCCAGTTTTTCTGCAAAAAGATTTATCTTATCAATTCCTTCCGCTTCTGCTCTCTCTCTCTCTCTCTCTCTCTTTTTAGTTCTAATCCCTAAGGGACCAAACTGCTAGGTTCATCAGTCCCTAGACATAGAAACTACTTGCACTAACTTAAACTAACTTATTCTAAGGACAACAGACACATCCATGCCCGGGGGACTAGAACCTCCAGCGGAAGCGGCCGCGAAATCTGTGACACGGCGCCCTAGACCGCACGGCCACTCCGCGCGGCAACTGCTATTCTAAAGGTCACAACTAAGAGACCGTTCTTAACCCTCCGTATCATATGTGTTCTGGAAACCTCTCAGGATTTGCGACAGTAGTTTTCTTCGTGAATACCAATTTACATCAACAACAAAACAAGAATAAGTCCCTGAAGAGACTAGAATTAACTCTCAGTGACACGAATTTGTGTTGTTTACAACATCTCAGTGCCAAACAAGACGGTAACACTTACTGAAGCAATAAATGAGGTTATTATTGATGTATTAACTATGGGAGCTATGAAGATAAAAACATATGAAAATGCTCATCAGCGTATTTTCCCATTGTTTCCTTTCTTTTTCAGTAGTCTGACATTACATTTTTCTTTGTGAATACACCATATGAGTTCGATTTGTAAGACTATTATCCATAATAACACCTGATATTCTAGTCATGTATAACAAATTTCACTGAAGCTGATTAGTATCAGTTCAGAATTCATTCGTAGATTTCAGTGGTGTAATGTGCTATCGGGTTGGCGTCTGGCAGCGCAGCTCCACTAGGGCTAACAGAAACAGGCTGTGGATAGCAGTGACGCCTTTCTGATGTGTCCAATGCTTTCTTCATATTGCTACTGTTTTTGGTACTTGTCAGACGTTTTGAAAGTGTTTGGCGCATCTGTGGTCATTCACTCTCTTTCAGGATTGGTGCCGAGGAATCATGCTCAATTCCCATAATACTGTGTTTTTATATTGACGAGTAATCTGGATATTCGTCACGTGCAAGTGCCATCTACATCGAAAATTTAATATTGCGATCCTAGGAACTACTCTGCAATAGGTTTTGTATTTCATAATCAGAACTATCTGCATTAACCGTCATCAGAGCAATGTCAGGGAAAAGAATGCAGCAGTGCCTTGGTAGCTACTTGGTGACCTGCCTGAGTCGTGTTCTAAGGTGAGGGTAGTTACTGGTTCACATTATATTACACTTGCGAGAAGTACCGAATTTTCCTTTTTCGCTGCGAACATCCAGAACTAAATTCAGTAACAGAATGCTAAGAAGATATTTGCATTGTGCCAACTCAACGCTCAACCTATTTTTATAAATTTTTATTATCACAGCCATTCTCGTTCTGCATTGCAATAAACTTCATCCATCATTTGCTTGTTCTTATTACGATTATTATTGTCATTCTCTCACTCGTAAGATTTTTCACATCCGTATTTGATATCGATGCACATGAAGATTGGCTATGAAAGAAGGGAATGCTGAATGTTATGTCATGCAGAATACACTCATTTACTTCGGCACCTCCTGATCAAAGCTCTAGGAGAAGTGAGATACATAAAGTTGACAATGGGAGGACAGATATGCTGGCACAACTCTGCAACTACTCCTGTTGATTTAACACAGTGTTACCAAATAAACTGGTGCTGCGGAATCGAAAATATAGTAGGGACTTTGCCACAGTAGCAGAGAGCTGCTAATTTCGAACACTGACCGTGGATTACCCTTGGGTCAGCTGCTGGTTAGAGTGTTGCAGGTGTAAATGGAAGGCTTTGTTTGTTAGTCTTGTGCTGATGCTTTCTGAATAAATTATGCCATTGGATAATAAACATTTTAGTTTTGAGACCTAACCCTCGAGGAGGGGAGGGGGGGGGGGGGGGGGAGGCACAGCGGTCTGCTTCATGAATTCCAAGCAAGAAAACACAAAAACAACCAGTGGCGTAGCGTTGTTGTAAAGGTTGGGGAGACTCGCAGTTATTACAGGGAGACAAAATAGTACAATAAACAATAATTTAAACAAATGAAACAAAATGCATCAAATAAAACAACAACAACTACTACTACTACCACTACCACCGCCACTAATAATAATAATAATAATAACTAACTGCTTCAAGAAATGATTACAAATTTGTAGAACTCCAGCAGCAAGAGAAGAAGCACTTATATTTTCTTGTACACAAGTGCAATGCGCCTGTCTTTTCTTTACACGAATAAGTCTGTAACTCGGTCTACAAAGATCTGATCACTGGATAGCTCTCCAAGCAGTGTATTTTCTATTGCTAACGTGCTCAAACATGACAGCCGGATGTTCGACATTGAATTCCTTAAATACTTTTTCACTCGTTTAAGAGTACTTATGATTCGTTCACTGCTTGCAGTAGTTGCGGGTAGGGTCAGAACCAAACGCAAGAACTTCGTTGTTTCTTCATAAACGGAGTCTAAATCATTGTTGACAATGTACCTTAAGAGGATTCTTGGAGATGTTTTTTCTCATCAGTGTATATGTTACACAGTACATCTTCAAGTTATTCTTGTTTGAAAAAAAGGTACTGTTCTAATAATTAAAGCAGTTTCAACTTTGGGAATTCTTTTTGATAGTTCGGGAAACACTTTTCGTTCAAAAGTTCAACAAACTGAATTTGGGGAACGTCTTGAAACCTTCTTTCCATCTGAACAATTTTCAAATCCAGTATCTCGTAAGTTAGTGCCCTGAGAGATGTCTTTTTGACTGTCACAGAATGATAAGTTGCCATTCAAACACAAGCTGCATTTAATGCATTCATCAATGAATGTTTCCGTTCTTAATTGTCGTAAGTTTCTCAAAACAGTTCTTATTTCGTCGTGGCAAGCAGTTATTGTAGTAACCAAAACCAACGCCTTGGGCTGCGGATCGGAGCCGCCAGGCGGGGAAGCCGCCGGCGGTGGAGCACGCACCACTGGGTAAACACAGGACGAGTCGGACGACAGACCAACGACAACCGACAACAACCGACAACGACCGACTATGACTGACACAACAAGGAAGAGATAAACAACGGAGGCTTGTAGAAACCACAGTTCCAAACACCAACAGTAAATCCGCTCAGAACCAGAGCCAGGCAGATGTCAACAACGAGCAACGACAAGAACGCAGTACCGCAGAGATAGAGACGCAATCCAGAGCGAGTACCAGACTCACTGGACTAGGTTTTTCTTTCCTTTATTGTGATTTCATTCCCCTGCCCAATATGAGCAGGTGAGGGCTGTCAGCAGCACAATCCGCCGCTCTTCAGCCGAGTGACATGACAACTTAAAGTAAGAATAAAATGTTACATACATAAGGCGATAAAGGGGAACTTAAAACGGAATAATGGGAGGAAATGGAGGTAAAAATAGACTAACACGGAGACGTTCATGGAGGACAGTTAAAAAAAGTCACCAGAAAGTTAAATAAACACAGTTGGCGATTCTTCAAAACTCAGAGAAGACACTGAATGAACATGCACAGGTTAAAAGTCGGCCACAGTAGCAAAAACACTCCGGAACAACACACTTAAAACCCACTTGGAGCGTACACGACGAAGAATAAAACTGCCAGGCGAGACCTGCCAAGGGAAAGGGCAGAGAGGATGGAAAAGGAGGGGAGAGCAAGGGGCAGCAGGGGAAGCGGCGGGATGAAGAGAGGAGGGGCATCAGTGGGTTCACAAAGAGGCAGGAGACACGTGGGGTGGGAGATGAAGAGGGAAGACAGGGCAGGAGGGAGTGCAGAGACACTGAAAGGAGGCACAAGAGATAGAGTGGGAGTAGGAGGGGGAAGCCAGAGGAGGGAGGGGGAGGAGAGGGAGCCCTGAGGAGGAGGCAAGAACCTGGGGTTAGAGTTGGTAGGAAGGGTAGATGTCAGGGCGAAGCTCATCATCTGGGAGGGGTAGATGGTGGAAGGTGCGTTGGGAAAGGAGATGGAGGGTGTGGAGATGGAGAGAGGGTGGGACACAACGGTTAAGGCGCGGCAACTGGTTGGGGGTGGAGAGGAAGGGAGGCTCCAGGGGGTGAGGGGGATCAAGGTGGCGGACAGTATATAGTGTGCAGATGTGTTCAAGGAAAAGGAGAAGGTGGGGGAAGGGGATGATGTCGTAGAGGATGCGCGTGGGGGACGGGGGGTGGATGCGGAAGCGAGGCAGAGCGCATGGCGTTCGAGGATTTGGAGGGCTTTATAGAATCGGGGAGGGGCGGAAATCCAAGCTATGCTGGCATAACAGAGGATGGGGCGACTGGACTAGGGCTTTCTTTTTTTTTTCTTTATTGTTATTTGTAAACCTGTACAACAGGCAGGCTGTCAGCAGCGTTCTACGCTGCTCTTCAGCCATAGAATACACAATGAGAAAAAACAGACAGAATACACATAAGTTACATAATGGCGGGTAATAAAAAAGTAGACACATAAATACAAATGTGGAGCCATTCACACTCGACGATAATCCACACTACAAACTGTTGACACAACACACAAACACTGAAGATGTCGATGGCACAGGCGAATGATGGAGTGTGACGGTGAACACTGAACACAAAACACGACGGCACACACAAGACACTGATGGCAATGATCTCCGGCGCGCAAATGTCCATGTAGCGTGTGCGAGTCCGGGGAGCTGCCAAGAGGGGAAGAAGGGTGGGGGGGGAGAGGGGAGAACAAAGATGCCAATGGCAGAGGAGATGGGGGGAGGAGTAGAGGGACAGGGGAGGGGAAGCCCAGGGGAGGAGTGGGGAGAAATGGAGGGCGGAGGGAAGGGGGAGAGAAGGGAGGGAGGGTGCCCAAAGGAACAAACACAGGAAGAGGGAGGGAGGATCAAAGTTGGTAGGAGGGGTAGATGGAGGGGAGGAGGGCATCATCAGGGAGGGGGAGCTGGCGGAAGCCACCTTGGGAGAGGGTAAGGAGGGTGGAGAGATGGAGAGCAGGTGGGACGAGGGAATACAGGCGCGGCAGCAGGCAGGGGTGGGAGAGGATGGGGTTGACAAGCGGGTGAGGAGGATCGAGTTTACCTGGACTAGGGCAGAGCGGGTCCCTATATACGAAACCGCCCCCAGGGGCTCAGCATTCATTTGCTGGGTACGGGCTTGGCGACCCCGGGGTTCCGGAGCTGGGGACTGGTAAGCGCCGCCAGTCCTCTCTCACCGTAAGCTCTGGGCATACTTCAACGACCACTGTGCGGCGCGGTGGTGGAATGTTGTGTGTCTCAGGGAGTGGGGATCTTGGCTTGACCGCCCGGATCGCAAGGATGGAATAAACCTCTATAAACAACCCCTCAATCTCAAGGTGTGCTGCGCGCTGATGAGATGCATGGCTGTTGAGGTAGAACAGTCGTTAGCGGGCAACCTCTGGGGAACCTGCCGCACCTCAGTTGTATAAGGCTTACCTAGGCATGCGGGGCTCTGTCTAGGTGGACTTGTAGTTCCCTAGCTGCTCGTGGGACCGAGATGGATCCTTCGAAATCCTCTTTTCTTCCTCCCAGCGGAAAGGGTGGGCCGCTGGAAGATTCTAACACCCAGTCTCTTAAGAGGGCTCATGTAGTCAGTCCCCCTGACTCCGGCACTTCTTTGACAAGCCCAGTCTTGGATAACAGAATGCATTCTGGTAATCCGAATGTGTTTCTCATTGTGAAACGGAAGGAGGGTAGTTTCGAGAAGGTTTTGCCCTTCTATATACAAAAGGGATTTAAGGAATCTGTGGCTCCTTAAAATCGGTGAAGCGCTTACGTAATGGGACCTTGCTAGTGGAAACTTCCACTTCCCAGCAAGCGACTAAACTTCAGTCTGCTAAATGCCTTGGAGAGTATGCCATAGACACTGAACTGCACAGCACCTTGAACTACAGCAAAGGTGTTGTGACGTGCCGGGATCTAGTTGACATTCCCAAGGAAGAACTGCAACGTGAGTGGGCTCCGGCAGGTATCGTTGATGTTCAACATATCATGAGGAGGGTTGATGGCAATCTTGTCAAATCCGACTCCTTTATTCTAACCTTCAGTAGCACGAAACTTCCTGAACATGTGAAAGCTGGCCTTCTTTGCCTTAGTGTGAGGCCTTATTTCCTGACCCCAATGCGCTGTTTCAAACGCCAGCGTTTTGGGCATACCACCTTAGGATGCACAGGCGACGCGACTTCTGGCAATTGTGGTAAAGCTGCTCATAAAGGAGTTGGTAGCTCCTCTCCAGCCAAATGTATCAATTGCTCTGGGAACCACCCTGTTTGGAGTAGGGACTGCCGAATATTTTTAGAGGAACGCAAAGTCCAGGAAATAAAAACAACTAAGCGTATCCCCTATGGTGAGGCCAAGAAGATCTTTAAGTCGATGCAACCTCCCACATTTGCTACATCTTTTGCCTCCCTGGTTCAGAAGCCTACTCCAAAAGTCGATGCCTCAACGCAGACAGAGGTGGTGAGTGTTGGCACTAATACATGCAGCTGTCAGTGCACTTGCAATGCAGCCAGTGTTTCAGAGCCAGTCGCCCCTATTCGAATGGCAGACAAAGGTACAGTGGCGAACTTGGGCCCGCCCCTGACGCCTCCAACAGCTGAGGATGTTCCGAAGTCCAGTACAGCCATTACCACTCCCACATCAGCTCCCCCAAAGCCCACCAAACCGCAGAAAGCTCCCATACAGCAGCAACAGCGGGTCAAATCCCGTAGTAAACCGTCTGACCAATGCAGATGTTGTTTTATGTGAGGTTTCATCTGACTCCTCCCCAGAGTTGATGGCCCCCCTGCGGGTTCGGGGGTTAGAATAGGCCCGCGGTATTCCTGCCTGTCGTAAGAGGCGACTAAAAGGAGTCTCAAATGTTTCGGCCTTATGTGATGGTCCCCTGTCGGGTTTGACCTCCATATCTCAAAATTTTTCCGAAGAGCGAGCCGATTGGGGAATGGCGCCTTACTTGGTGCATTGTGTCCGTGTTGTGTTGAGCACTTTCGCCATCTTATTCGCCGTTGCATTGCAGTCTTGCCCGCTCTCCATCTCTTGGGCATCGATGCGCCCCTGCGTGCACTTTCTGCCACGCACTGTGCAGGGCCATTTTCTGCACTGACGACGCCCATGGACCACATGTCACCTAACATCCAGCACGGTAGCCAGTCCGTTGTGGTGGGGCCGCCATGTACCCTCTTGGTTGTAGCCCCCTGACAACACAGGGATCGCTCTACTGATGCCTGCGCCGTTCACTCCCCACGTATGCCAAGGAGTAGATGCCCATCTCCCTGGGGCATCAGGACTTCCGGCAATGGCCATCCTGCCAGGTGACCTTTGCTGTGGCTGGGTGGCGCCCGTGGGGAGGGCCCTTGGTCGGAGTAGGTGGCATCAGGGCGGATGACCCGCAATGAAGCGTGGTACATCATCTCTCGCTGGCGGCCAGCCGCCAGCAGTCTCTAAGCGTTCTCGGGCTCAATTTAATGCTCAGAAGTACGATCCGAAAACGTTCCCCTCCCTGGCCACGCCGTGGGAAGAGCGTAAGTCTCAGGATGGAAGTAACAGTTATTCGCCCCGATTCTTAGTTTGCACGAGAGCTGATGGGGAGTCTTTTCTCTCCACAAAGCCTCAGTTCTTCGTCGAGCATTTAGAGGACAAGTTTGGGGAGGTGGAGGGCTTGTCTAAAATGCGCTCTGGGTCAGTACTGATACAAACGGCATCCTCCGCCCAGTCCCGCAGGTTACTTGCTTGTGACAAGTTGGGGGATGTTAACGTTTCTATTAGACCACATAAGAGTTTAAATATGGTCCAGGGTGTTATTTTCCATAGGGATCTCCTTTTGCAGTCTGATGACGAGCTGCGCGCCAACTTAGAACGTAGAGGTGTTCATTTCGTCCAGCGCGTTCATCGGGGTCCGAGGGACAATCAGGTTGCTACCGGTGTCTTCATCTTGGCCTTCGAGGGTGATACGTTACCGGAAAAGGTCAAGGTGATGGTCTACCGATGTGACGTCAAGCCCTATATCCCTCCCCCGATGCGGTGCTTCAAGTGCTGGAAGTTCGGCCATATGTCTTCCCGCTGCACTTCCAGCCTCACATGTCGCGATTGCGGACGCCCATCTCATCCCGATACTCCATGTGCCCCGCCTCCCATCTGCGTCAACTGCGGAGAGCACCATTCACCTTGCTCGCCAGACTGCAAAGTCTTTCAGAAAGAGCGCAAAATCATGGAATATAAGACCCTGGACCGGCTGACCTATACTGAGGCCAAACGGAAATATGAGAGACTCCATCCTGTGAGAATGACATCTTCTTATGCAGCTGCTACAACAACTGTGCTAGCTCCATCAGTTTCGAGACTTCCAGCCAGCTCGATAAGCAGTAAGACTCCTCCTGCCCCCTTGCCCGTGGGGGGCTCTACCCAACAGGTTGCTCCTGCACCACCTACCTCAGGAGCAACCTCCTCCCACCTGTCGGGGACGTCCGTCCCCGCTTCTCAGCCGGAGAAGCGTCTAACTTCTTCGACTACTCTCGCCCGTAAGAGTTCCCTTGGGACACTCCCTTCCCAGGGTTCCACCAGCGGGAAGGATGACGGCCACCAGTGGCATAAGTCCTCACCAGCGGCCGGGCGTAGGGCTTCACGATCCTCCTCTGTCCCGGAGACTGAATCGGTGAAGCCTTCCCAGCCGGTGAAACCCAAGGTTCAGCGAGAGAAGTCCAAGAGAAAGACCTCTAAGGCCAAAGAACTTGCGGTGGCACCAACCCCACCGCACCTTTCGCGCTCTGCGTCTGAGGATGAAGTCGAGATTCTAGCGTCCGCTGAGGACATTGATCTCGCTGGTCCCTCAGACGCCATGGATGCCTCTCGTACGGGTACTGAATCGGTGGCAGTGAGTGAACAAGCGGCGTAAATTGCCTTCCCAGTCCTTTCACGCCTTTCTCAGCCATGGACAATACCATCCTCCAGTGGAACTGCGGCGGTTTTTTCCACCATTTAGCTGAGCTCCGCCAACTTCTCAGCCTTCGCCCTTTCTTCTGCATTGCTCTCCAGGAAACTTGGTTTCCAGCGATGCGAACCCCCGCCCTCCGTTGCTATCGGGGTTATTACAAGAGCCGAGCAGCTTATGAAAGGGTGTCTGGTGGCGTCTGCATATATGTCCTTCACACTCTGCACAGCGAGTCTGTCCCTCTCCAGACGCCTTTAGAGGCTGTCGCTGTACGCGTATGGACGCCACAGGCTGTTACCGTCTGCAGTCTTTACCTTCCACCGGATGGTGATGTCTCGCAGCATGTCCTGGCTGCACTGGTCGCCCAATTGCCGCCACCTTTCTTGCTATTGGGCGACTTCAACGCCCATAACCCTCTGTGGGGTGGGTCAGTGGCCACAGGTCGAGGCGCCATCGTTGAACATTTGTTGTCGCAGCTCGATCTCTCGCTGTTAAATGATGGCGCCTTCACACACTTCAGTGTGGCGCATGGCACCTACTCCGCCATTGACCTTTCCATCTGTAGCCATAGCCTCTTACCGTCTGTCCAATGGAGTGTGCATGACGACCTGTGTGGTAGTGACCACTTCCCGCTCTTTTTGTCACTACCACAGCGTCACTCTTCTGGGCGCCCTAGCAGATGGGCTATGAATAAGGCTGACTGGGATTTGTTCTCCTCCACTGCCGCTTTTGAGCCTCTCTCTACTGATGACATTGATGCGGTGGTTCATTCTGTCACCACCGGCATCGTTACTGCCGCCAAATCTGCCATTCCCCGTTCTTCTGGGTCCGCTCGGCGGAAGGCTGTGCCTTGGTGGTCGCCTGAGATCGCTGAAGCGATTAAAGATCGCCGGCGGGCGCTCCAGCGTCACAAGCGACATCCCTCCTTAGCCCACCTTATCGCCTTCAAACGGCTGCGTGCGCGGGCCCGTCTCCTTATCCGCCAAGGCAAGAAGGAGTGCTGGGAGCGGTATGTGTCCACCATTGGCCTCCATGTCACTCCCTCGCAGGTCTGGGCCAAGATTCGACGCGTCTACGGCTATCGGACCCCTGCCAGCGTCCCTGCGCTCTCACTGAATGGAGCCGTTTGTACCGACTCCGACGTCATTGCAAATCGCTTAGCAGAGCATTTTGCTATGAGTTCCGCTTCTGCGAATTATCCCCAGGCCCCCCCCCCTACGGGTCCGGGGGTTAGAATAGGCCCGCGGTATTCCTGCCTGTCGTAAGAGGCGACTAAAAGGAGTCTCGCATGTTTCGGCCTTATGTGATGGTCCCCTCTCGGGTTTGACCTCCATCTATCTACATTATTCCGAAGAGCGAGCCAATTGGGGAAGGGCGCCTTACATGGTGCACTGTATCCTTCGTGCAATTAGACCTTTAGCCGTCTTTCTCGTCGTTGCAATGGTGTCCCGCTCGTTTTCGATCTCTTGGGCGATTACCACGCTGCACTCTGCAGTGTTTCTTTTAACTGCGACGACGACCTTGGCCATTCTTGCACCTAAGATCCAGCACGGTAGCCAGTCCGTTGTGGTGGGGCCGCCATGTACCCTCTTGGTTGTAGCCCCCTGACAACACAGGGATCGCTCTACTGATGCCTGCGCCGTTAACTCCCCACGTATGCCAAGGAGTAGATGCCCATCGCCCTGGGGCATCGGGACTCCCGGCAATGGCCATCCTGCCAGGTGGCCTTTGCTGTGGCTGGGTGGCGCCCGTGGGGAGGGCCCTTGGTCGGAGTAGGTGGCATCAGGGCGGATGACCCGCAATGAAGCGTGGTACATCATCTCTTGCTGGCGGCCAGCCGTCAGCAGTCTCTAAGCGTTCCAAGGCTCACTTCAAGGCTAATGTGTATGACCCCAAATCGTTCCCCTCCCTGGCCACACCATGGGAGGAACGAAGGGCTATGACTGAGAGCGAAAGATACTCGCCCCGGTATCTCGTCTGTACCAGAGCTGACGGGGAATCTTTTATGTCCGTGAAGCCTCAGTTCTTTGTAGAGCATTTAGAGGACAAGTTTGGGGAGGTGGAGGGCTTGTCCAAGATGCGGTCCGGATCGGTATTGATCAAAACGGCATCCTCCGCCCAGTCGCGGGCCTTGCTCGCTTGTACTAAGCTGGGGGATGTCTCTGTCACTATCACGCCCCATAAGAGTCTGAACATGGTCCAGGGCATTATCTTTCACAGGGATCTCCTTTTACAGTCCGACGACGAGCTGCGCGCCAACTTGGAGCGCCGAGGTGTCCATTTCGTCCGGCGCGTCCACCGGGGTCCGAGGGATCGTCAAGTTGCCACCGGTGCCTTCATCTTGGCCTTCGAGGGTGACACGTTACCTGAGAAGGTCAAGGTGATGGTGTACCGTTGTGATGTCAAGCCGTATATCCCTCCCCCGATGCGGTGCTTCAAGTGTTGGAAGTTCGGCCACATGTCTTCACGCTGTGCGTCCGACCTCGTCTGTCGCGATTGCGGTCGACCTTCCCATCCTGATCATCCCTGTGCGCCGCCTCCAATCTGTGTGAACTGTGGTGCGCACCATCCGCCTTGCTCGCCGGACTGTCCAATTCTGCAGAAGGAGCGGAAGATCATGGAAATCAAGACTCTCGACCGCCTGACGTACACTGAGGCGAAGCGGAAATATGATCGGCTTCATCCGGTGCGCATGACAGCTTCCTATGCCGCAACTGTCACTCCTTCTACAATTCCATCCGCTCCAGTCAGCCCTCAGAGTCGAAGTCCCACACCTGCCCCCTTGATGGTGGGGGGCACTAAACCTCCTGTTGCTCCTGCTCCATCTACTTCAGGAGCAACACCCCCCAACCATCGGGGACATCAGTCCCCCCTTCCCAGCCGGAGAAGCGTACGACTTCTTTGGCTACTCTCGTAAGGAAGGGGTCCCTTGGGGCCTTCCTTCGCACGCTCTGACCGGTTCCAAAGCCGACGGCCGCAAGTGGCTCAAACAACCGCCCGTCCCTGGTCGTCGGGACACACGGTCATCGTCTGTCCCTGAGACTGACCCAGTGACGCCCTCCCAGCCTGAACCACCCAAGGCGCAGCGCGCGAAGCAGAAGAAAAAGAAACTCCCCAAGGCTACCGACATTGCGGTGGCACCCATTCCACCGCTTCCTACAAGCTCTGCGTCTGAGGATGAGGTGGAGATTCTGGCGTCCGCTGACGACATGGATCTCGCCGGTCCCTCGGATGCAGTAGATGGCTGTTGTCCGGGTGGTGACTCCGTAGCACCAGGGGCCCCGGAGGCGTAAACTGCCTCCCCAATCCCTTCACGCCTATCCCATCCATGGCTAATACCATCCTCCAGTGGAACTGCAGCGGTTTTTTCCACCATCTAGCTGAGCTCCGCCAACTTATCAGCCGTCATCCTTTCCTTTGCATTGCTCTGCAGGAAACTTGGTTTCCAGCAATGCGAACCCCCGCCCTCCGTGGCTATCGGGGTTATTTTAAGAACCGGGCAGCTTATGTAAGGGTGTCTGGTGGCGTCTGTATATATGTCCTTAACTCTCTTCACAGCGAGTTTGTACCTCTACAAACAGCTTTAGAGGCTGTCGCTGTTCGGGTGTGGACGCCACAGGCTATCACCGTCTGCAGTATTTACCTTCCACCTGATGGTACTGTCGCGCAGCATGTCCTGGCTGCTCTGATAGCACAACTGCCGCCACCTTTTTTGCTGCTGGGCGATTTCAATGCCCACAACCCTCTATGGGGTGGGACTGTCTCCGATGATCGTGGTCGGGCTGTGGAGCATGTGTTGGCTCAGCTCGACCTTAGCCTCTTGAACACCGGTGCTCCCACGCATTTCAGTGTGGCCCACGGCTCGTTCTCGGCCATCGATCTCTCTATTTGCAGCCCTGGACTTGTCCCATCCCTCCACTGGAGGGTGCATCCTGACCTGTGTGGTAGTGACCATTTTCCCATCTATTTGTCACTGCCACAGTGTCATTCTTCTGGGCGCTTGCCCCGCTGGGCTCTCCACAGGGCTGACTGGCCAGCTTTTACTTCCGCTGTAACCATTGCGTCTCCCCCACAGGGTGACATTGACGAGGTAGTCCGTGTTCTCACCACGTCCATCATTTCAGCGGCCGAGGCTGCCATCCCCCGTTCCTCTGGCCTCCCTCGGCGGAAGGCTGTCCCCTGGTGGTCGCCGGAGATCGCTCAGGCTATTCGCGACCGTAGGCGGGCTCTCCAGCGTCATAGGCGGCACCCGTCTCTGGAGACCCTCATCGCCTTTAAGAGGCTCCGTGCCTTCGCCCGTCGACTTATTGCACGGCGTAAGCAGGAGTGCTGGGAGAGGTACGTCTCCTCCCTGGGCTCCCGTGTCTCGTCCTCGCACGTGTGGTCCCGTATCCGGCGGATTTATGGCTCCCAGACCCCTGTGGGTGTCCCTGGGCTCTCCTTGGACGGCGCTGTCTGCACGGACGCTGCCGCCATTGCTGAACGGCTAGCCGCGCACTTTGCTCAGAGCTCTGCGACTGCATCCTATCCCCCCGCCTTTCGCTCTCTAAAGGAGCGAGCCGAGCGGACGCCGTTCTCATTCCACACGCGTCATTATGAAACATACAATGCTCCTTTCAGCGAGAGGGAACTCCTCGCTGCCCTCGCCGATTGCCCTGATACAGCACCAGGACCGGACTGCATCCATGCGCAGATGCTGAAGCATCTCTCCAGGGACTGCCAGAGACACATCCTCGCCATCTTTAACCGCATTTGGAACGAGGGCGTGTTCCCGTCGCAATGGCGAGAGGGTCTTATTGTCCCCATCGTGAAGCCCGGTGCGGACCCACTGGCGGTGGACAGCTATCGTCCCATTACCCTCACCAACGTTTTGTGCAAATTGCTCGAACGTATGGTGGGGCGGCGTTTGTGTTGGGTCCTTGAGTCGCGCGGTCTCCTCGCTCCATCTCAGGGTGGCTTCCGTCGGGGCCGGTCTGCAGTGGACAATTTGGTGCGGCTGGAATCTGCTGTTCGTACGGCTTTTGCCCGACGTCAGCACCTTGTTGCTGTATTTTTCGATCTGCGGAAGGCGTATGACACCACATGGAGGCATCACATCCTCGCCACGTTGCATGGGTGGGGTCTTCGTGGTCGGCTCCCGGCTTTTCTTCAAAGCTTTTTATTGCGCCGCTCTTTCCGGGTGCAAGTCGGTGCCACCTCTAGTTCCTCTTCTATACAGGAAAATGGGCTCCCGCAGGGCTCGGTGTTGAGCGTCTCGTTATTTCTAGTGGCCATTAATGGTCTGGCTGCAGCAGTGGGGTCGTCGGTGTCTCCTTCTTTGTATGCCGACGACTTCTGCATCTCATTTAGCTCCACGACTACGGGAGTCGCCGAACGCAGGTTGCAAGTCGCCGTTCGCAAGGCAGCATCATGGGCTCTGGCTCATGGTTTTCAGTTCTCTGCTGCCAAGACTCGGGTTATGCACTTCTGCAGGCGTCGGACGGTCCACCCTCATCCTGACCTTTACCTCGACGGCCACCTGCTTGAAGTGGTGGACACTTGCCGCTTCTTGGGACTCGTGTTTGATGCCCGGCTCACATGGGTTCCTCATGTTATTCAGCTGAAGCAAAAATGCTGGCGGCACCTCCACGCCCTCCGCTGCCTTAGCCACACGTCTTGGGGTGCAGATCGCTGCACGCTACTGCAATTGTACAGAGCTCTTGTGCAGTCCCGGCTTGATTATGGGAGCCTGGCCTATGGGTCTGCGTCCCCCTCAGCGTTGAAGTTGTTAGACCCCATACATCACTGTGGGGTTCGGCTTGCTACTGGCGCTTTTCGCACCAGCCCCGTGGATAGTCTACTGGTGGAGGCCGGGGTTCCCCCGCTGCGGATTCGCCGCCATCGTCTACTCGCCGACTATGCTGTCCACGTACATTGCTCGCCAGGCCATCCCAATCGTCGCCTGCTTTTCCCTGCCTTGGTCCACCACCTGCCCGAACGGCGACCTCGGTCTGGGCTTTCCGTACCTGTCCGTGTCCAGTCCCTGCTGTCAGAACTGGGGTCATTCCCTCTTCTGCCTCCCTTCCGGGTCCGTACACCTACGCCTCCCTGGTGTTTGTCCCGGCCGTCCGTCCGTCTGGATTTGGCACAGGGACCTAAGGACTCGGTTCCGCCTGTGGCCCTCCGTCGCCGTTTTCTTGCGCTCCTCGACTCATTTCCGGGCTGTGAGCCTGTCTACACTGATGGTTCCCTGGTTGATGGTCGCACTGCCTACGCTTTTGCTCACGCTGCCCATGTTGAGCAACGCTCCTTGCCGGCTGGCTGCAGTATTTTTACTGCAGAGCTGGTGGCCATCTTGCGAGCTCTTGAGCATATGCGTTCCTGCTCAGATGCGTCCGTCGTCATCTGCAGTGACTCCCTGAGCAGCCTTCAGGCCATCGACCGCTGCTATCCCTCCTCTCCTCTGGTGTCCTCCATTCAGGAGGCTGTTTCCGACATTGCCCGTTCTGGTCGTTCGGTGGTCTTGGTTTGGACGCCCGGTCATGTTGGCATCCCTGGGAACGAACGTGTAGACAGGCTGGCCAAAGGGGCGATCGACGCCCCGGCTTTGGAGATCGGCCTTACGGCTCGCGACCAGCAGCTGGTGTTGCGCCGTAAGCTGATTGGGATGTGGGCTGCTGAGTGGCGTGGCATGACAGCCCCGAATAAACTGCGGGCTGTCAAGGAGTCGACCGATGTGTGGCGTTCCTCCCTGCGGGCTTCTCGTAGGGACTCGGTCGTCCAGTGTCGGCTGCGCATCGGCCATACATACCTGACGCACGGCCATCTGTTGCGTCAGGAGGATCCCCCCTTGTGTCGGTGTGGGTCCCGGCTGACGGTCGGCCACATTTTGCTGGAGTGTCCTCGACTGCGCACACTCCGGCAATCTTTTAATCTCCCGGGCACTTTGGCTTTGGTTTTATCCGACGATGCCTCCATGGCTGATACCGTTTTAAATTTTATCCGTGGTAGTCCGTTTTATGGTTCGATTTAGGGAGGTCCTGCGCCTTTCCCTTTCTGTGTCTATTGTCCTTGTGTCTGTTGCTGTTCTGGTGTGCCGTGAGATGGTTGACTCTTTCCCATTTTTGATCTCGTGGTCAGTCACGCAGTCTCCGGCCATCTTCCTTTCTTCTGTTTCTTTCTGTCTGGTGTTCCTCTGTCCTGTTCTTGTCTGTAGTGTTTGTTGCTGAATTTGTGTGCTTTTAGCGCCTGGGGGGACGTCTCCTCCCCCTTTGGTTTTTATCTGCTTCGTAGGTTTTCGGCTCGCCTGATTTTGGAATGGGGGACTGATGACCTTCGCTGTTTAGTCCCCCTTAAACATCCAACAACCACCACCACCACCAGCACCGGGCCCAGACTGCATCCATGCGCAGATGCTGAAGCATCTCTCCAGGGACTGCCAGAGACACCTTCTCGCGATATTTAATCGCATTTGGAGCGAAGGCGTGTTCCCGTCGCAATGGCGAGAGGGTCTTATTGTCCCCATCTTGAAGCCTGGTGCGGACCCACTGGCGGTGGACAGCTATCGTCCCATTACCCTCACCAACGTTTTGTGCAAATTGCTCGAACGTATGGTGGGGCGGCGTTTGTGTTGGGTCCTTGAGTCGCGCGGTCTCCTCGCTCCATCCCAGGGTGGCTTCCGTCGGGGCCGGTCTGCAGTGGACAATTTGGTGCGGCTGGAATCTGCTGTCCGTACGGCTTTTGCCCGACGTCAGCATCTCGTTGCTGTATTTTTCGATCTGCGGAAGGCGTATGACACCACATGGAGGCGTCACATCCTCGCCACGTTGTATGGGTGGGGTCTTCGTGGTCGGCTCCCGGCTTTTCTTCAAACCTTTCTATTGCACCGCTCTTTCCGGGTGCAAGTCGGTGCCACCTCTAGTTCCTCTTATATACAGGAAAATGGGGTCCCACAGGGCTCGGTGTTGAGTGTGTCCTTATTTCTAGTGGCCATTAATGGTCTGGCTGCAGCCGTGGGGTCGTCGGTGTCTCCTTCTTTGTATGCCGACGACTTCTGCATCTCATTTAGCTCCACGACTACGGGAGTCGCAGAACGCAGGTTGCAGGTAGCCGTTCGGAAGGCAGCATCATGGGCTCTGACTCACGGTTTTCAGGTCTCTGCAGCCAAGACTCGAGTTATGCACTTCTGCAGGCGTCGGACGGTCCACCCTCATCCTGAACTGTACCTCGACGGCCACCTGCTTGAAGTGGTGGACACTTGCCGCTTCTTGGGACTCGTGTTTGATGCCCGGCTCACATGGGTTCCTCATATTACTCAGCTGAAGCAAAAATGCTGGCGGCACCTCAACGCCCTCCGCTGCCTTAGCCACACATCTTGGGGTGCGGATCGCTGCACGCTGCTGCGATTGTACAGAGCCCTTGTGCAGTCTCGGCTTGATTATGGGAGCCTGGCCTATGGGTCTGCATCACCCTCAGTGTTGAAGTTGTTAGACCCCATACACCACTGTGGGGTCCGGCTTGCAACTGGCGCTTTTCGTACGAGCCCCGTGGATAGTCTACTGGTGGAGGCCGGGGTTCCCCCGCTGCGGATTCGCCGCCATCGACTGCTCGCCGACTATGCTGTCCACGTGCATTGCTCGCCAGGCCATCCCAATCGTCGCCTGCTTTTCCCTGCCATGGTCCTCCAGCTGCCCGAACGGCGACCTAGGTCTGGGCTTTCCGTAGCTGTCCGTATCCGGTCCCTGCTGTCGGAATTGGGTTCATTCCCTCTTCCGCCTCCCTTCCGGGTCCGTGCACCTATGCCTCCCTGGTGTTTGTCCCGGCCGTCCGTCCGTCTGGACTTGGCACAGGGACCCAAGGACTCGGTTCCGCCTGTGGCCCTCCGTCGCCATTTTCTTGCTCTCCTCGCCTCATTTTCGGACTGTGAGACTGTCTACACTGATGGTTCCCTGGTTGATGGTCGCACTGCCTACTCTTTTGCTCATGGTGCCCATGTTGAGCAGCGCTCCTTGCCGGCTGGCAGCAGTATTTTTACTGCAGAGCTGGTGGCCATATTGTGCGCTCTTGAGCATATGCGTTTCTGCTCAGGTAGGTCCGTCGTCATCTGCAGTGACTCCCTGAGCAGCCTTCAGGCCATCGACCGCTGCTATCCCTCCTCTCCTCTGGTGTCCTCCATTCAGGAGTCTGTTTCCGCCATTGCCCGTTCTGGTCGTTCGGTGGTCCTGGTTTGGACGCCCGGTCATGTTGGCATCCCAGGGAACGAACGTGTAGACAGGCTGGCCAAAGGGGCGATCGACACCCCGGCTATGGAGATCGGCCTTACGGCTCGCGACCAGCAGCTGGTGTTGCGCCGTAAGCTGATTGGGATGTGGGCTGCCGAGTGGCGTGGCATGACAGCCCCGAATAAACTGCGGGCTGTCAAGGAGACGACCGATGTGTGGCGTTCCTCCCTGCGGGCTTCTCGCAGGGACTCGGTAGTCCTGTGTCGGCTGCGCATCGGCCATACATACCTGACGCACGGCCATCTGTTGCGTCAGGAGGATCCCCCCTTGTGTCGGTGTGGGTCCCGGCTGACGGTCGGCCACATTTTGCTGGAGTGTCCTCGACTGCGCACACTCCGGCAATCTTTTAATCTCCCGGGCACTTTGGCTTTGGTTTTATCCGACGATGCTACCATGGCTGATGCCGTTTTAAATTTTATCCGTGGTAGTCCGTTTTATGGTTCGATTTAGGGAAGACCTGCACCTTTCCCTTTCTGTGTCTTTTGTCCTTGTGTCTGTTGCTGTTCTGGTGTGCCGTCAGATGGTTGACTCTTTCCCTTTTCTGTTCTCATGGTCAGTCAACCAGTCTCCGGCCATCCTCCTTTCTTCTGTTTCTTTCTGTCTGGTGTTCCTCTGTCCTGTTCTTGTCTGTAGTGTTTGTTGCTGAATTTGTGTGCTTTTAGCGCCTGGGGAGACGTCTCCTCCCCCTTTGGTTTTTATCTGCTTCGTAGATTTTCGGCTCGCCTGATTTTGGAATGGGGGACTGATGACCTTCGCTGTTTAGTCCCCCTTAAACATCCAACAACCACCACCACCACCACCACCATGGATGGGGTCTTCGGGGTCCTCTGCCGATTTTTATCCGCAATTTTCTGTCGTGTCGTACCTTCCGCGTGCAAGTCGCGGCCTCGTATAGTTCCTCCCACGTCCAGGAGAACGGTGTGCCACAGGGCTCTGTTTTAAGTGTCTGTCTGTTTTTAATAGCCATTAACGGGCTTGCTGCGGCCGTGGGAAATTCTGTCTCCGCTTCCCTGTATGCTGACGACTTCTGCCTTTATTACAGCTCTACTGGCATTGCAGCTGTTGAACGTCAGCTACAGGGCGCTATCCGTAAGGCGCAGTCTTGGGCTGTAGCGCATGGGTTTCAGTTTTCGGCAGCCAAGACCTGCGTTATGCATTTCTGCCGGGGCCGAACAGTCCATCCTGAGCCACGGCTTTATCTTGCCGACGAACTCCTTGCTGTGGTGGAGACCCACAGGTTTTTGGGGGTGGTTTTCGATGCCCGGTTGACTTGACTGCCTCATATCCGGCAGCTCAAACAGACGTATTGGCGGCATCTTAATGCACTGCGATGTTTGAGCCACACCCGCTGGGGAGCCGACCGCTCTACCCTGTTACGGCTCTACCAGGCGTTAATCCAGTCTCATCTGGATTATGGGTGCCTGGCATATGGCTCAGCATCCCCGTCTGCGTTGCGGGTGCTGGACCCAATTCTCCACAGCGGGATACGCCTTGCCACTGGTGCTTTCCGCACCAGCCCTGTGGACAGCGTACTAGTGGAGGCAGGTGTACCTCCACTGCGGTTCCGACGCCAACGTTTGCTGGCCGCTTATGCTGCCCATGTTCTAAGCTCGCCCGGGCATCCAAATTATCGTCTCCTGTTCCCGCGATCGGTCGTCCATCTGCCAGATCGTCGGCCCCGGTCTGGTTGTACAATAGCGGTCCGCGTCAAAGAGCTTCTCTCTGGGCTTCAGGTTTTCACTGTTCCACCTACTTTCCGGGCTACTTTGCATACACCCCCATGGTGTGTTCGTCGCCCTTGCCTTCGGCTGGACCTGGCACAGGGCCCGAAGGACTCAGTCCCTCCAGAGGCCTTCCGCCGCCGCTTTTATTCTATCCTGGCCACGTATCAGGGCTCTGGTATTGTCTACACTGACGGTTCGATGGTTGCTGGTCGTGTCGGGTATGCGCTCACTCTAGGGGACCGTTCCGAACAACGTTCCTTGCAGGATGGCTGCAGCGTTTACACTGCTGAATTGGTCGCCATCTTTCGTGCCCTAGAGTATATCCGCTCCTGCTCAGGTGAGTCCTTCGTTATCTGTAGCGATTCCCTGAGCGGTTTACGAGCTCTCGACCAGTGTTTCCCTCGTTCTCGTCTGGTGATGGCTATCCACGAGTCTCTGCATACTCTTGCCTGTTGCGGCCGCTCTGTGGTCTTTGTGTGGACCCCCGGTCATGTCGGTATCCCGGGTAACGAACATGTTGACCGCCTGGCGAAAGAGGCCACCAGCAAGCCATCTCTGGACCTTGGCCTCCCAGAGACTGATTTGCGGGCAGTCTTCCGCCACAAACTCTTGGCGCTATGGGACGATGAATGGCGCGAACTGACAATGTCCAATAAACTCCGTGCTGTCAAGGAGACGACGGCTGTGTGGCGGTCATCCCTGCGAGCCACTCGCAGGGACTCAGTAGTTCTTTGCCGGCTCCGCATTGGCCACTCCCGGCTGACACACAGTTATTTACTGCGCCGGGAGGACCCTCCTCTATGTCGCTGTGGGGCAGCTTTGACAGTGGCCCACATTTTGCTGGCCTGCCCCCTTTTAGCTGTGGTCAGGCAGACATTTGCGCTGCCAGCTACGCTCCCTGCCCTTTTAACTGACGACTCCACTATGGCTGACTTAGTTTTACGTTTTATTCGGGCAGGGGGATTTTATCACTTACTCTGAGTGTTTCTGTTTTATTTTATCGTTTTGTGTTGATTCTGGCCTTTAGCCTACGATTTTACACTGATTTTTTAATGTGTTTCTAAGTGGTTGGCTTTTCCTTATTTATTTCTATGGTCGGCCAACCACCGTCACTCTCTGTGTGGTTTTAGTTCGTTTTGTCTTGTCCTTGTCTCAGTTTCTCTTGTTCTGTGTCGTCTGTGATCTCTTCTGTTCCTCTTTTTTATTCTCTGTGGGTGTTCTTTGTATTTGGAACAAGGGACCGATGACCGTAGCAGTCTGGTCCCTTTAATCCCTCCAAATCAACCAACCAACCAGAGTTGATGGAATCCGATGTATGTGTGGGGACATCATCTCGCCCCACGCCTGCCCCTCCACCTGCTGTCGTCTCCCCGCCCCGTCGGAGAGACAGGATGAAGGTGCTACCCCCAACATAGATGGCTCCCATACTTCAGTGGAGCTTGCGAGGGTTCAGGACGCATGTGGAGGAACTTCGTCTACTATCGCAGGGTAGACCACTGTGTCTCTGTCTCCAGGAGACTTATTTCCATCCATCATACTCCCCTGAGATACGAGGCTATACACTCCAAAAAAGGACGACCTGCGTGGAGAGAGAGCTAGAGGGGGCGTAGGTATTTTCTTCAGGACGGACTACCACTCCTCGCCTCTCTCACTTACGACGACTTTACAGGCCGTCGCTGTGTCCGTGCATGTGCGTCATCTATTGACTGTATGTTCGCTTTACTTGCCCCCACATGATGCACTTGATAAAGTGGCCCTCACCGACATTCTTACACAGCTGCCCCAGCCATTCATTATTTGTGGTGATTTTAATGCCCACAATGTGGTTTGGGGCTCTGCCATTACCTGCCCCAGGGGTAGAGCAATTGAGAGGATTCTCCTGTCATCCTGCGCCTGCTTGCTCAATGGAGGACAGAGTACTCGTTTCTGCACAGCGACTGGGTCGTTCTCTGCCATTGATCTCTCGCTTTGCTCTCCAGCTCTTGCCACAAGTGCTCACTGGGAAGTGGTCGCTGACTTGCACGGCAGTGATCATTTCCCAATCTGGATTCACCTGCCAGATGGTCTGGGCCCCGAAAAGAGACCACCACGATGGGTGCTCAGTGGAGCTGACTGGACACTTTATAGTCAGTTGGCCCAATTCGAACACTGTGCGAATGTTGAGGTGTGGGTGGATCATATTACCAAAACGGTCCACCACGCCGCTGCAGCATCCATTCCACAGACCACAGGGCACCGGAAGAGGCCACCTGTGCCTTGGTGGAGTGCCGAATGCCGCTCTGCAATCAGGACGAGGCGTGCAGCTCTGCGTCGGTTCAAGTGTCGGCCGACTGCTGAGAATCTTGCAACCTTTCGGGTGGCGAGGGCAAGATGTCGCCGCATTATTCGTGAGAGCAAGAAGAGGTCATGGCAACAGTTCCTGAACACCATTAATCGTTCCACCAACAGTTCCGTTGTGTGGGAGACCATCAGGAGAATTTCTGGCAGAGGAGGGAGGTGCCCCATAGCTGCTGTAATGAATAACGGCACTCTCCACACGGATCCGCGAGACATTGCCCAGACTATGGCAGCGTATTTTGCCACAGTTACTGCAACAACCAGTCAGGATCCAGGTTTCCAGCGTCATAGAGCGGTTGCTGAGAGATGTAGTCTGAACTTCCAGTCCGCCTTGTTGTGGACTGGCAAGACAGCCAATCCACAGTGACGGGCAACCGAAAGGCACGCGCTTAAACTCACGCAGGCTGGCGTGAGGTCTGAAACAGGATACGTAATGAATGCTATAAAGAAAAGTACGTAGCTGCTGGAATTCTTAACTTTAATCCACAATTGGTGAACATTGGTCTTGTTACTGTACATGCTTCATTAGATACATAGCAAAGGATAAATGGCGCCTTGCTAGGTCGTAGCAATTGACTTAGCTGAAGGCTATGCTAACTATCGTCTCGGCAAATGAGAGCGTAATTCTCAGTGAACCTTTCCTAGCAACGTCGGCTGCACAACTGGGGCGAATGCCAGTAAGTCTCTCTAGACCTGCCGTGTAGTGGCGCTCGGTCTGCAATCACTGATAGTGGCGACACGCGGGTCCGTCGTATACTAGCGGACCGCGGCCGATTTAAAAGCTACCACCTAGCAAGTATGGTGTCTGGCGGTGACACCACATTCCTCCCCCGCAAATCGGCGAACGGTTGTGTGATAAGGCTTCCACCCGCCGTGGGGAGGACCCCATGGTGGCGTATGCGACGAGGTGGGGAGCCTAACAACAGGCGAGGCTGTGCCACCCGCACCCGGCCATTCGGTCCGAGGGGAGCTAGGAAACGCCTGAAAACCCAGTCCAGGGTGCACGCCAACATGCGGGTTATGCGCCCTAAGATAGTCATGAGGGGCCGAAGGGTTGACCTCCATCGAGTCGGTGCACCCGACTGGCGAAGACGACAGATGGTCCGGAGCGGGCAAGAGTTCCACGTCGGAGGACAGCTGGTCACGGGAAGCGATCGGCGGCGCGTGACCCCGGGAGGCGCCCGGCGTTGCAGCGACGCGTCCACTGCGGGCGTCGCTGGCGGGCGAACAGGCGGCGGCGGCGGCGGCGGCGCGTTGCCAAGGGGCAAAATGGAAGGCAGCGTCGGTAACACCTGGGGATGAGGCGAGCCAGTAAATGGGTCCCCAGGGCGCTGACCGGCAGACGGGGAGCGGCAGAACCAGTGCGACGACAGAGGCGCAGCTGATTGAGATGCTGACGCACCACACCAGAGGCCCCCAAAACTAGATACATAGCGCGGCCGAGGCAGCGAAGAATGCGCCCTGCGAGCCAACGCCTTGAACCGCGATAGTTGCGATAATAGACAACGTCGCCTGGAGCAAAAGCAGGTGTCTGCCGCTGCACAGGAACCTGATGCGGCGGATGCAGCAATGACATCAAGGTTCGATGAGGACGACCATGGAGCAACTCAGCCGGCGAGCGACCATCTCGGGGCTGAGAGCGATACGAAGACAAAAAGAGCAACAACGCGTCCTCCCGACAATGCGACTCTTTCAACTTCAACATCTGTGACTTGAAAGTCCGGTCCCAACGTTCAGCGGCACCGTTTGACTGAGGCGAAAACGGCGCGGATGTCAGATGTTGAATACCATTGGCCTTGCAGAATGACTGAAATTCTGCGGACATGAATTGTGGGCCACTGTCGGAAACAATAGTCTGTGGAAGACCTTCAATGCAAAAGATAGCGGATAACGCTTGGATGCTTGTAGATGACGACGTGGAAAACATCCGGACAACAAAAGGAAAATTACTGAAGGAATCGACCACAACCAACCATCGAGAATTCCAGAATGGACCAGCAAAATCGATGTGCAAACGTTGCCAAGGGGAAGTGGCTTTTGGCCATGCAAAGAATTTCCGCGGTGGCGCGGATTGTTGTTCAGCACACGCCATGCAAGAAGAGCACATATTCGTAATCACAGCATCGTTTCCGAACCAAATACAGTGCTGACGAGCAAGTTGTTTCGTTCGCACCATACCCCAATGTCCTTGGTGAAGAAGCCGTAAGACAGAGGACTGTAACGAACGTGGGACCACGACTCTGGACTGATCATTATCAGAACGCAACAGCAAAACACCACGTCGTACAAAAAGTCTCTCCCTGTGAGCAAAAATCGGCAAACCAACGGATCCTCGATCCGTGACTTTGACAAGGGCCATTGCGTAGCAACAAAACGCAAAACTGTAGCAAGGACAGGGTCAGCAGCTGTGGCTGTAGCTACACGACGAAAATCGATCGGAAACGATTCGACCACGTCATCGGTTTCCGAATCAATGAACAAGCAAGCAAGTTCGGAAGAATCGAATGCTCTATCCTCAGCAACAGGCAAACGGGACAACGCATATGGGTTGCCGTGCTTAGCAGTGGACCGATACAAGATATCGTAGCGGTACTGCGAGAGGAAAATAGACCAGCGAACGGATTTCTGCGCTGTACGTGGAGGTACAGGCATGTTCGGATGAAAAAGCGATGTCAAAGGTTTGTGGTCTGTGATGATGGCAAAGTGACGACCATACAAGAAATCGTGAATCTTTGTAACACCAAACACGAGAGCCAAAGCTTCCTTCTCGATCTGTGAATAATTTCTTTGCGCTGACGAGAGCAATTTGGACGCAAAGGCAATAGGGCGATCATGCGAACCATCTTAGTGCGCAAGCACAGCACCGATCCCGAAATCCGATGCATCTACCATCAACAAAAGGGGTTCCTGGGGATCGAATGGTGTAAGGCAAGTATTAGAAAGTAACGCCGATTTCAACTGGCGAAAGGCGCGTTCGCATTCCGTCGTCCAGGCGAACGGAACACCTTTACGGCGTAAGCGATGAAGCGGAGCTGAAATGGAAGAGGCTTGCGGCACATAGTTAGTATAATAATTAAGTTTTCCCAGCACACTCTGTAGCTGCTTCAAATTCTGCGGCGAAGGCAAGTCCTGTATGGCACGAAGGTGCTCTGGACTCAGATGTATGCCTTGGGCATGGATTACATGTCCCAAATATGGTAAGTCACGAGCAAAAAACACACATTTGTCCTTCCGCAAGCAAAGACCATTTTGTCGCAAGACCTGAAATAATGTTCGGAGGTTGGCTAAATGTTCTTCTTCTGTCTTTCCAGAGATCACAATATCGTCCAGATAGTTTGCTGCAGTAGGGACCGACGCACAAACAGTTTGCAGATATTGCTGAAACAAAGCAGGGGCGGAGGCACACCCGAATGGCAGTCGTTTGAATCGGTACAAACCAAGATGCGTGTTAACCACCAAAACGCGCTGGGATTCGTCGTCCACTGGTATTTGCAAGTACGCATCTGCTAGGTCCAACTTCGAAAAATATTTACCCGGGCACAGTTTGTCAAAAAGATCTTCCGGGCGGGGTAAAGGATAAGTTGCAATCACTAGTTGTGGATTCACCGTTGCCTTGAAGTCCACACAAAGTCTCAATTTACCGGAAGGTTTCGGCAAAATTACTAAGGGTGATGCCCAGAGAGAAGCCTGCACACGTTCAATCACACCTTGCGATTCCAAATCGTGTAATGTTCTTGCGATCTCATCACGCAATGCGTGGGGAACATTGCGCGCTCGGAAAAATTTCGGTTGCGCGTTTACTTTCAGTTCCAAATGTGCTGCATAGTTCTTAGCGCAACCAAGGCCCGATGCAAAAATGTCTGCAAATTCTTCACATAGACGAGAAACACTTGCTGAAGGCACAGTCTGGTTCATAGGACCTGATTTACGATAGACAAGTTAAACAACTGAAATAAATCTAAACCAAACAAGTTCACAGCAGAAGAAGAACGAAGGACGTAAAATGACACAAGTTTTGTCTGTCCCTTGTATGTTGCAAGAAGGCTGCACTGTCCTAACACAGGGATATGCTGTCCTGAATAACTAGTTAGCTTAACATTTGCGGCACGCAAGGGAGGTTGCCCAGTTGTTTGTACGTGTCTTTATTGATCAATGAATCTGCAGCTCCGGTATCGTGCTGGAATGGCATCACGTGGCCATGAATGTCCAAATCCACAAAAAGTTTATTGTCCTGCTGACGACAAGAGTGACTGTCTCGTGCAATTTGAACAGACACCGGTACAGAATCACTTGCTAATTGACGTGATTTCCGGCGACGTCGATGCACACTTTGTGTGGGACGAACACAGTCACTGTTAGAGAGAGTGGCACTGGGCGGAGTGGAATTAACTACATGAATTTCCATGGGCGAAGGTTCACGAGCCTGAGTATTCGTGGTTCGATTCTAGCGTGAAGCAAAGGGCCTGGAATGGTTTTTAGTGTCCGATCTGACCTTTTTCTGGCAAACACTCTGAACATGTCCTTTTTTATTACAGAAAAAGCAAATAGCTTGGCGTGACGGGCAATTTTCACGCGAATGTCTAGTAGCACACCGCGGGCATGATTTCACTGCATTTGTATGCTGGCGCGGGACACGTGGCTGCACGGACGTGCGCGAGGGCTGTTTACAGTTCCGTGCAGCTCGCCCGGCGGGCCGGTTAATGTGACACACAGCTGGCGAAGTTTCAAATGATTCGTGAGCAAAGTCAAGTGTGTCTTGCCTATCCAATATGTCTATCACTTGTTGAAGGGAGGGATTGTCTAGTTTCAAAATTTGCTCCCGTATACGAACATCAGAAACGTTCTGTGCAATTGCATCACCTACCATGGTATCTGAATAAGGGAGTCCACATTCACACCCAAAAGCACAATCCCTTGTAAGGCCTTGAAAAGTTGCAACCCACTCCCGATTAGTTTGACCGGCCGTACGTTTTGTACGAAAGAACGTATACCTTTTTGCAACTAAATTAACTGATTCCTTGAAATAGGCATCTAAAGCAGACAAAATTTCTTCGTAGGACAGAGTTGCTACGTCGTGTCGGGGAAATAATTTCACTATCACACGGTACGTTTGCACCCCTACACACGCCAATAAATGAGGCTGCCGCTCGTTACCTAGAATTCTGTAGGCGGCGAGATGAAATCCAAATTGGCGTGACCTCTCCGTCCAGGTTTCATTTTCGCATCAAATGGACGAAACGGTGGTGCAACTGCGTGTTGTGGCTGCGGTAGCGGTGGAGCGGCGGGTCACTTTCCTGACGCGTGGCGTGAGGCAGTTTTAATCCCTTTTTTAAAACCTGGGAAAGACCGCACGAGCCCAAGTAGCTGCCGTAGTATTGCCCTCACTAGTTGCATAGGGAAGACCTTGGAGCGGATGGTCAGCCGCCGCCTTGTCTGGATGTTGGAATCCCGGCAACTCCTTAGTCGCTTTCAGTGTGGGTTCAGGAGGTTTCGTTCCACCTTCGATAACCTTGCCCTCCTGGAGGCGGCTATACAACAAGCTTTCCTACGCCGTCATCACCTTCTAGGTGTATTTTTCGACATCGAGAAGGCCTACGATACCACTTGGAGGCGTCTCATCCTGGAGCAGCTTCACGAATGGGGTTTTCGTGGTTGTCTTCCTCTTTTTATTCAGTCTTTCCTCTCGCCACGATATTTTAGATACCGAATTGGTGACATCCTGTCTGATCGCTTTGAGCAGGAGAACGGTGTCCCTCAGGGTAGCGGTTTAAGTGTGACTCTCTTTGCCATCGCTATTAATAGCATTACGTCCCTAGTGAAAAGTCCTGTCCAGTGTTCTTTGTTTGTGGATGATTTCTCTTTGTTCTGCTCTTCTTCAAGCCTTGCAACGACAACTCGTCAGTTGCAACTTACGATTAGGCGTTTGGATGACTGGGCGCAGAAGAGTGGTTTTAAGTTTTCCACCGAGAAGTCTGTATGTGTTCTTTTTAACCGTTCTCGTTCGATTTTAACCTTTCCTGAGTTGAGGATGAGGGACACTATTCTTACTTTTAAAGACACGGTGAGATTTCTGGGGCTCATTTTTGACTCGAAGCTCACGTGGTTACCTCATTTTAAAGACCTGAAACGGCGGTCGCTTCAGGCTTTAAATATTTTAAAATGTCTTAGCCACAGTACATGGGGAGCTGACAGGACTTGTCTGCTCCAGTTTTACAGGGCGTTTGTGCGATCTCGGGTCGATTATGGGTGCATGGTGTATGGGTCTGCGAGGCCTTCTTACTTAAAGATGTTGGACGTTGTGCACCATGAAGGGCTTCGGTTGGCCACTGGGGCATTCCGAACTAGCCCCATACCAAGCCTCTGTGCAGAGGCTGGTGAACCGCCACTTCAAATGCGGCGACGGCTACTTACAATGCGCCAGGCGTATAAAACTTTGTCCACACCATACGCCCCTGCATACCCTGCGCACAGGATTGCCTCGCTGCAATGTCTATGACTGGTCTTCGTGTTTTACGTCGCGGTTGGAGCAGATCTCCACCTTGGCTCCTCCGGAGACACAAACTTATTTTAGATTTGACTAATTTTAAGAATGATGGCACACCAGATTTTACGTTCCAATCTCTGTTTTTTAACATTTTAGATGTGCATCACGGTTTCAATGTCGCTTATACTGATGGCTCCAAACAGGAGACTTTCCTTGGCTGTTCTATGGTGTTCCCTGATCATGTTACCCGTATTCGCCTCCCTGCTGAATATACCGTTTTCGCAGCGGAGCTCCACGCGATCCTGAAGGCACTGGAGCAGATGAATCGTGTTCGGGGCGATCGATTTCTTCTCTGCTCCGATTCTCTTAGTGCCTTACAATCACTGCCGAACCTATACCCCACTGAGGAGATGGTCCAGCTGATACATGACCAACTGTACTTGCTCCAACAGCGGGGTAAAGAGGTATCCTTGTGCTGGGTGCCTGGTCATGTCGGCATATGGGGCAATGAACAGGCTGATCGGGCTGCCAAGGAGGCCTGCAGAGAGCAGGATGTGGTCCAGTGTCCTATTCTCTTGCAGTCAGTCATCGCTGCACTCCACAGGAAGTGCATGGAGTTGTGGGAGGACGAATGGCTGGCGGTGACGGCCAATAAACTGCGGTCGGTAAAGTCAACCACTCGGCCGTGGCGTTCCTCCTACCGGTTGCTCAGGCGGGAAGAGGTGGCTCTCACACGTCTTCGGATCGGGCACTGTCCTCTGACGCATAGCTATTTATTACGGCGGGAGGATCCTCCGTTTTGTGATGCTTGTGGTGTGCACATCTCTGTCCAGCACATTTTAACAGACTGCATTTTATACAGTGATGCAAGGGCAGAAGCACAAGTTGATGGGGATCTGCCTTGTGTTTTAGCTAACGATGAGACGTGTGTGTCTAGGGTTTTTAAGTTTTGTGATGTGTCTGGACTCTGGCCTAAACTTTTAGGCTGGAGGTTTTAGTGTATTGCAGAGTGGCTGACTCCTCCCTTTTTTCCTTGCGGTCAGCCAGCCACTTCCATCTGCTCCATTGTTTTAGCTCCCTCTACCATTTCCTTTCTGTGTTGTCCATGTTTTACTGCTGACGCCCTGCTTCATCCCACGCTTCGGTGTGGGTGAGCGCATATTTTTTAATGATTGTTCCCCGTGTTCTATGATCCGTTTTCTGTAAATGTTCTGAGTTTTTTTTCTTGACACCCGTCTCACTATGATGCTGAACGGGCGCTGAAGACCTTGCTGTCGTGCGCCCACAAAACCCCTCTACTACTACTACTATATACGAAACCGGAGGGAGCGGCTATTGGCCGCGGTCTGCACGTGGTGTGGCGGTGGCGCCCTCGCTGCGCGAGAGCCACTGCGCGGAAGAACCGCCGCGGATGCGGAGCCCTCTATGGGCTGACCATGTCCATTTCTTCTGGCGCGTGTTCGACTTTCGCGGCGGGAGGTACTAGAGTTATACTGACAGATTTTGACTGAAGAACATTAAAGAGGTGATCAACATAAACAAAGCACCCTCGGTAGAAGCGAAGCAAGTAGACAAACGTAGGATCATCCATCCGTCGTTTCATTCACACAGCACAGCTCAAAGATTCTGGGTCCCACTGTGAGTCTGTATCATCAAATAGATAATTAAAAACACTATATAGCCCTGAGAAATGACTAAATATTGTTGAAACTGTCCTGGAACCAAAGTTCCAGCGAGTGTTGCTTGCATGTGGCAGTTTAAATCTTTTCCCAGTTAGCAATACAGTCCGCTTTGATGATTTGCTGAAAAACGAATGAAATGCAGTAAGATCACTTACAAACATGCGTACATGTCGTATGATTTTGGAGGCATGTAACAGTACCTAATTCAGTTGGTGTGTGTAAGAATGAATAAACAGCGCATAGGGACAGAACTGCTTCACGAATTGTACCGTAGTCCTCTTTCTCTGCCCGCCATTACTGAAGCGCCATCATATGTTTAACCACTTTTCCTTCCACATTCCATTCTTTCAATACTGCATAAATAATGTTTGACAAACCTTCAGCAGTTTTATCTCCAGAAACATAGTAAAATCCAACGAATCTTTCCACAGTTTTGTCTGCAGTACAGCACCTGAATATTACACTCATTTGACTCTTGCATGACACGTCTAATGTTTCATCAGGATGAATCGAAATGAAATTGCAGTTCTGAATTTCAGATTTTATTTTCTCATTAACTGCGAGAGTTATCATTTCTATTACATCATTCTGAATATCTGGAGAAGTTCCTTTAAAGGTTGAAGATGATGATAGATAGTCTCGGATTACCTGCTCTCCTTGAGCTAGTAAATCTAACAGTTCCAGATAATTACATTTGTTGCTGGAGGATTCGTCTTCTCGATGACCGCGAAAGGATAGTTCTTTTTTTACAAAGAAACACAATTGCCTGAATAAGAGGAGCCAATACTCTACTGCTGGATGTTTGTTGTATTTTATTGCTGTCAGACGAGCGGCTTCAGAAAGGGTGTGCTCAATTCTACTTTTGCACAATAACTGAAATGATTCTTTGTTCTGCAGGTGACGTTTTGATATTTGATGCTTTTGTGCTTTCCTGTCAAATTTCTTTATTGTAAAAATGCCCTCATTGCATCAAATGCTCTCATTGCATCATTCCTTTTCACCACCAAACAGAAGATATGTATAACAACATAATCTGTTATTAAATGCGTTCGCAGTCAGCCAAGCATACTTTTCGTACCAGGCTGTCTGAAAAGTGCGTTTTTGTTTGGCTTCACTTAAAACTACAGGAGGTCGTTTGTTCTTCAATTCGCACTTTTTTTCGTGCATTAATGTAAAAAAAGGCGTTTTTAATAAAAAATCTAAAAGGTGTTCAGTTGTTGGCTCACTCATGTTGGCGACACAACGAAAATATGCGCTAAAATCACACAAGAATGACTATGAACACAAACCGCACGACTATTCACTTCCGTGTTAAAAGCCATCATAGAAGCGGCAGTGACTAGTCTCGATACCTGCTAGCAAGTGCAGCGCACCGGCCTTCGTGGAAGAGGGAAAGTGGAGGGGAGCCGAGAACGCTCAGGTGCCCTCAGCCAGGTAAGGGAAGGGAAGAGAGGCAGAGACTGGGAGCAGTCGAGTCTCAAGTAGGCAGATACACGAACACTCAGGGTGTGGCGCGGGCTACAAAACTGAAGTCTTCGCACATTTAGTGCTCTTAGTAGAAAGTTGTTGATATTTTTGTTATGAATTACTGTTGCTACGCCACTGAAAACAACGCAGGAAGGGTTCGAACAACTACTTTCATGCAGAGACATGCATTTGGAATCTGTTCATCGTTTAGGGGCCAAACAAGAGGGTAACATTACGGAAACAATGATCAGGCTACTTAGTATATAATACAGCATACAGATTTCAAGGAGGAAACGTATGAAGACGCAGACTTCCTCGTTATTCATAATGCGGCATGTCTTTCGTGTGAACGGAAGTAATATCCCGCTTTACCTCTTCTTAAATCTCAAATGAAATGAATGCAATGAGGAATCGAATATTTGTTGACTGCGTCTCTTCTTGCTTCCAACCCCACCAACATATTTCTTCATTCTCGTGGTAATCATAACATTCTATATCTATGCTGCAAAAATTGCACGTGGACACCTTCGACATCGAGGTGCAAAGCGTTTGATATCTTACATTATATTCAATTAAAATAAGCTTTCGATGTATTTTTACTTCGTTTGTATTTTGAGATCATTATGAATGTTACGGAAAATTATCCCACATGGTTTATGCTGAATGAGAAACACTGAATCATCTGTTTTGCTTTTCCTACGTTGAAATGATCTAATGTCGGCGTCAACAGCCTTCTTCCACGCCGGAAGCTGAAATTTGTATCATTCTGTATTAATGATAATTGAATGCCTCAAATGTATACATAGCTCACAAGGCGACGTCAGAAACTATCAGGAAAGAACTCCGCATAAAAACCAAACGCTCGCGGCGCCCGTCCCCACTCTGAAGAACCGTATCGGACAATCAAGACAAGCATTTCGCTAAAGAGCTGCCTCGTAGGAGAGCTGAGAATTGGCAGCGTCGTAGCAAGTATTTGTCAACACTGTGACAATGGCGTCACTTCCGCGTGTAGCCCGGCATTACCTCGCTAAATTCACTTGGCGTTCGTTTTTCACATCGAAGACTCATACTATATAATCCACTGTAAGATGAGACACTTAGAAAGAACATTTAATTTCTGGACTCCAAGAACGACGTTCTTCACCTAAGTAACACCCATTCGTGTGTTTAATGTTGCGTTTTGAGGCTCAATCAATATCGCAATGACTATAGTGCGCCTGTTGCCGCCAGTGTGTCGTAGCTCAGTGGTTCCCTTATGCATTGCGATGCTAGTGCTATATGAGATCTCGATGAAAGCTGCTGAATACAACTGTTTATTTTCCATTTTAATTAATGGAGATGCAAACTGCCAGCAAAAATTCCTTTTACGAAATCTGAAGAATGCCTTTGCACATAAACTTTCGTGCAATTTCGACTTAGAAAATTATGTTAATATCATGGATGTCTGCTTAGCAAATGCCATGGTGCTTCACTGTAAAATAGTTTCTGAAAAGATTCAAACCGACTGTCAATGATACGAATTTGAGCTTTGTTCGTCATATAGGTCTAACATGTCAGGAGGTTGTTTGTGAAGTGAACATGTTGATTAATATAGTTCCTCTCTTCTAAATTTGTGCAACAGCATTTAACTGTAGACGTTTTCTGTCACCGGCGTTAGCAATTCCTTTCCGTTCTCTGAAACCTCAAAAACGATAACTTTTTCTGGTTTAAATCTGATAACCTTAACTTTCACTTCCGATCAACGTTAAATACTTCATGAATCCATACGTGGAACTCCGAATGTGCAGTGCTCCAGCACTGCTACAGAGCATGCGTTGCAAGGTATTCACACAGTTCATCCCACAGACTTACCATAAGGAATGAAACAAAAACTGTAATACACTTTACACCACAGACACTCACTCTGACTTGACGAAAACGTCCGAATATTGGCCAAAAGTTGCACAAATAATTGACTTTGAAAGGAAAAGAAACGACGTATGAAGCATTTATAAATTCATCGAATGTACTGAGGTGGTTTAATTTCGCCCCAGTCTATTAAATTAATTTCGGACCATACTCATCTCTTACCGATTAATGTAATACAGTAGCCATCTACTAATCAGGGCGTCTGTCTCTGCTGCTTTCGAGCGTGAATGGAAATTTTCTGTGGAGCAACATTTAATAATAATAAAGCGTTTTAACCCTTAACCAGAATCGATATTTTGACAAACATAACTGGAATCACGGTTCCAAATGGACCCTTGAATAAAAATTCAACTTAATCCCTATAAAAGATATAATTCATATGTAAATATGTAATGATTGTATTAAAATAAGTTTTGTTTCAAACATAAGTCAACTTTTATTGAGCAAAACTTTTCATAGTATTATTTTTTAATCTTTAAGTCCTACGTCTCATATTTTACAAGAATTTTTAGTACCTTACTTTGGAATGCTACATGATTACAAAAAAGTCTTAGATTAAAAAGCTAGATATAGCATGGGGTTTCTCATAACTTCTCCTTAACATAAATAGGTATTCTTTATGCCATCACTCGGAAACAAACATAATGACAACGAAACTTGGAAGTGTCCAAATCTTATCTATATCAGTACCTGAACTAAGAATGGCACTTGGTACACAACACTTTTGTTTCTGCATGTCGTTTACAGATGAACTTAAGATATCTGTCACATTTTTGTGATTGTTTGCTGTCAGTTTTAGGACCACATAAATAACATCTTCCTCGTTTTCGTGAGCCACTTTGATTGCAAGGTGAATTTTCTAGTTGTAGGTCATTTTGTGGTTCATCAGCTGCCCCTAGAACATTATCAATTCTACTCTTCAAATCTACTGAAAATGAAGAATACTCCATCTTCCTTTCTGTGATAAATGGCCTTATCAAATTCAGTCCAATTTCTTTTATGTAATAATTACGTTTCATTCGTTTTCCACTATTTGATGCCTTCCATAATACGAATCCTTTTGCACTCGCAATATTTAATATTGCTGAAAAAATGACACATGGCCATCGTTGAGTTCTTCTAGAGACTGAAAAATTGGCGCATTTCTGATCTAATGTATCAACACCACCTTTTGTTCTGTTGTAAAATTTAATTATCTCAGGTTTTCCACTGTTTTCATTGACTAAATTGTCATGGTGCATTGATGAGATTACCACTACACTTCGATTCTTTTTTGGGACATAAGATGCCAATGTTTTATCCTTAACAAAACCAAATAACGTAGATCCTACTATCTGTCGTTTATTGGTTAAAAATTCTGGTGGAATTTCCCTTTTATTTTTGCGCATCGTTCCAACATATAGGTCAAACCATTTTCAATCAGTTTGTCAACCAACTCCACATAAGTAAACCAGTTATCAGCAGTTATATTTCTGTTTGTTCCAAATAAAGGTTCTGCAAGCTGCAGTACATTCTGTGTTGGAACTGAGAGTTGGCTTGTTTTATTAGTGATAGCTTTGCCCGTATAGATAGAAGCATTGTATAAATAATGTGTTTTAGAGTCGCAAATGCACATAATCTTGATGCCATATTTAGCAGGCTTCGATTTCATATAAACCCTGAAAAAACATTTCCCTCTAAAAGGGCAAAGCATTTCATCAACTGTCAAATATTCTGAGCAGCTATAGTTTTTCTGACAGTTCTGAATGAAATTTCCAAATATTTCTGAGATGAGACCAGCGCGATCATTACTTCTTCTTTCTTCCCTAGAATTCACATCATCAAATCTCAAAGCAGATAACAGGAACATACATCGCTTTACCGACATCGTTATTCTGAGTATATCTCGGCCAGTTCCATCAGTTGCCCATAAACTTTCTATATCTTCATGGCCAGATTTGAATACACCTGATAATAGCAACAACCCATTGAATGCTTTCATTTCCATAATACTCACATGGTTAGTGTAAGTAGCATTAGTTTTATACTTTTCTGAATATTCTGTTATTTTCTGATTAGTGTAAGTGCAAATAATTGCGATCATTTCATCTGATATCAGCAACTGCCATGATTCAATTGGTGACATGTTCCGTTTTTCACGAGCTGTATCGATGAGACCAGGCAGGTAAGTGATGATGTGGTGGCTTCTGTCTCTGGACCTAGCTGGTGGATGAGTAGACCACTTGAATCGATTTTTGACACGAAAATATGCACTACTTGACAGTCAGCTATCTCTCTCTCTACTGAATCATCAGATGATGAGTTACTTGAATCAGATGAAATTTCTTGTTGTGTATTTTCATCGTCACTTATGTTCTCTTCATCGCAAGGTTGAAAATCACTTAAAGATTCTGTGTCTGAATAATTTTCGTCTAATAATAGTTCACAGATTTCTTTTTCAGTGAGGCCCAGCTGCATTGTGGCAACAAAGTGCCTGAAACACCACAAAATAAATCGGTATGCACTGACTTCAAAAATCCCATATCTGGAGTCCCGGGTCAAATTGGACCCAGCGATGGCACTTACCTCCACTTCTAGTAAATTTCAAGCAGCGAGCTCCCGGCCCTTGGTACACCTCACAATGTACTGAGATTACACTGGCGCGCGAAACAGAAACTCCGCGCATTTCCATTGTTAGCGGTTTTATTGTTGTCGGTGGGTCCAAAATGACCCACGATTCCAGTTAAGGGTTAAATTATCAAAAGCGATGAGCGGTAGCAGGCGCTTTAGATAAAGAACGGGGGAGTGTAGCGCCGCTGCTGCCGCCACGGCCGCTGCCGGTAGCCAGCAAATGGATCCCGGAGCTTTGCCGCATACAGCTTCCAGAGGAGGACAGTCCGCAAGAAATCTACCGCAAAATGGTTACTGGAAAAAATTTTGCTATCGGTGTGTCAGAAAGTGAAATAGATTGAATCTGCGCTACCATTACATTCACGTCTCAGCATTCAGACAGAAGAGGCTATAAAAGTTTTTTGCGGCAGCTGTTCTTGATCTACAGACATTGTAAAATGTAAACAGAAACAACGCACGCTACCGCTTTTTTTTTCTTTCTCTCTGTTTTTTTCCTCGCTGATCTCTTTTCGTTCGTAATTGTTCGTCGGATATGTTCGGGCAGACGTCCCAAGACACCTGTTAATATTCATCGTTAATCCGTTAGCTCAGTTTTTTATTACGGAGGGCAGCTAACCCTCTGAGCGAACACGCTGAGCTACCGTGCTAGCTTGGGACAAGACTTTCTCCAGGAAGTGCCGCAATCTGGTGTTGCCAGATTGTGCAGGTAGCCAGACTTAGAGAATTAGCGAGTTGGTCAGTTTATTTGTCCCATGTCGCGATGGGACAGCGGCCGGCCGCCGGTCGAGTTTTATGTCAAAGAGCGAACGTTGTAGTTTCTCATGTCTCATTTATGAATCCAGTTGAAGTCAAGCCGCCAAGGGAAAACCCTATAGATTGAAGGCGTGTGGCGTGTACTCTGCTTTATCATGGAGAAAAAAGTACGCAGATAAAATTGTTAGATTTTTAATGATACCGAACGTTTTAAATTAGAAGATGAGGAAAATGTTAGCCAAGCTCGGGAAACTGGAGAAAGAACACACTCGTCACAGCGCGTTTTCAGTCGGCAGCAGCTAACCTTACTCTGCACAGCCAGGAGCTGAGAGACGGAAGAACTATAAAGAAAAACATGGTGCAAATATACTGTGGAATTTAGACAGTTGAAACACTGACAGGTGTTCCGTAACTACATAAACACGTATAGATGCCGAGCGGTGGAGCAGTGACGCGGGCTTGTTAATCTCGCGTGTCAGCGTCTAATGGAGGGGAGACAGCGGCCAGATAGTACGGACAGGCGCTGGCGAGCGCCGCTCAGTCTGCACACCTCACTTGCGAGGTGGGTTACTCTCTACGAGCGGTACACAGCCAGCAGATGGAGGGTCAACTCGGCGCCGCTGTCGTGGCCAAGCAGGTACGGGAGCGACGCGGCATGGCCACCACCAACTCACACCTTTGCGAATTACCTGTGTAATTGGTAGCTGTGTATTAGATGTTAAACGGTACATCTGATAAACAGTTACGATGACATCGGTTCCAATCTTCTTACAAAGACACGCTGAAAAGCTTGGTTGCGAATGTAATACACGGAGTGTTTAACTTGAGACGCATAAACATCTCGAAAAGAGGCACCGTACGAAAAAAAATTCTTAGGTGAAAAGCTTATATTAGGAAAATCTGTCTGTGTACGGTACAACTGGCCACTGCCTTAACACCCTTCGCGCGTGGGCGGGGTCAACTTTGTATTTTCAAATGAGAACCCTCCATGCATGCATGCATGCATGCATGCATGCATGCATGCATGACACTTGGTTGACGACATAATGAAAGGTTGGGTCTGGCCTTGAAGCGTGCTTAGGTCGTCTAAATGTAAGGCAACCTCTCGCGATAATCGGAAATCCGGGTTCGAGTCCCGGTCCCGCATAAATTTTCATTGTCGTCATTCCATCATACGGCTGATGGTTGCCCGTATTCTCAACTGTGAATACATTTCACGTAAATTTCAAGTGTGGCTCTTTTTAGGATTAAGAAATGACGCATGTGATTCTATATTTCATTTACGGTGGAAACGTAAACCATTGCGATCTAACAGTCGATATTGATGAAACTCCGCTGCAGAGTGAAAATCTCAGTCGATATTGATGTTCAAACGTTACTTTAGTATTGAAAGTGTGATTGTACAGTACAAAAAATGGGCAGACATTAACATTTCTGGCAATGAAACTACTTGAATGGCATAGTAGTTTTATGTTTCCTACGGGGTTGATTGTGGTGAGTGCCCAAAACCATCGGAATGCTTGATTTCGGTGGCTGCCCTCGAACCCCGCCATCAGACTGACTGATTTGGATGTGTGTTTTCATGGCTCAAATGGCTCTGAGCACTATGGGACTCAACTGCTGTGATCATCAGTCCCCTAGAACTTAGAACTACTTGAACCTAATTAACCTAAGGACATCACACACATCCATGCCCGAGGCAGGATTCGAACCTGCAACCGTAGCGGTCGCACGGTTCCAGACTGTAGCGCCTAGAACCGCTTGGCCACTCCGGCCGGCTGTGTGTTTTCATATAACCCCTGTAACTCGCGCGCTGGCCGCTAAGCGGCTACCTGTAGATTCCAAACCACAACAATTATAATAAGGTAAAATATCCATGAAGTAATAGTGACAACCGTACCTGCCATGGATACTCGCCGAAACCAAACACTCCCAATGGTGAGAGGCAAAGGGACTCACCGAAATCAACCACTCCAATGGTGTGACAGTCATAGGACTCGCCGAAATCAAGTATCCACTTCGTTGTTCCTGGATCACGCTGAACGTAGTTTCTAACCACACAGTGTAACGGTTAGTTAACCTTATTGTATTGTACAATCAAATTTGCAACACTAAAGTAAATTTTGAACATACATATCAATCGTCAGAAGACAAAGGTTTACGTTTACATCGTAAATATAATGCAGAATAAATGCGTCTGATGTTAATAGCAAAAAGAGGCTTACTTCATATTTGTCGACTACAGCGTCATCTACCAAGAATGGGAAACAATGGTTTGAGTAAACCGTATGTATTTTAAGGTGTAGAATCCGAATATAGCCGGCCTTAGTGGCCGAGCGGTTCTAGGCGCTACAGTCTGCAACCGCGCGGCCGCTGCATTCGCAGGTTCGAATCCTGCCTCGGGCATGGATGTGTGTGATGTCCTTAGGTTAGTTACGTTTAAGTAGTTCTAAGTTCTAGGGGACTGATGACCTTGGAAGTTAAGTCCCATAGTGCTCAGAGCCATTTGAACCATCCGAATATACAATAAAAATGGGTGCCGTTCCATTTGAAAACAAACGTTTAACTCCGCCCACGAGGAGGGTTAGTTAGGAGGCAGCGGGCAGATGTAGTGCAGACAGATGTCCCCTTTATTAATATTAACTTTTCACCTAGAACTTTTGTTCCGTACGGTGCATCATTTTCAGGAAACTTAGTTGTCTCAAATTAAGACAAACACCCTGGGCAAGAAATTTGCCCCACGAAACAGCAATATTCCGCACCTTTATTTGCTTGTGCATTATGGCAGCTTTCTACATACACTAACATGCTTCCTAGAATGATTGGCGGATGGTACACAATCCTCCCCCCACTCTTCCCCCCATCCCACTACCCTGTTACATTCGCGGATGTCAAGATGTTGGATTTCCCACCCCCCACCCCCCATAAGTCCAATTTTTTTTCTGTCACTATGCGAGGTGTAACTTGAGGGAGGAGGACAAGGAAGAGAGCTCGGATTGTGGAAGGCCGTGGGAGATAATTTGCCATGTCCTTCTCAAGAAGCCTCTCTGCATTTGTCACGTACCACGGACAGCCTTAACCTGGATGGCCAGATGGTGATGTGGAACAAGGACCTCACGAGGGCAAATCCAGAGTCTCAACGACTGCGTCACCTGCCACGACATAAGCCGAAGGAAGTGATGTGTTTCTTGCAGCTTTCTGGCGCTCGGAATTCCGAGGAGGCGGCTCTAAGCAGTGCACAAAACCCTCCGCCATTGAGATTCGGTTTTGATCGTCATTCCTGACTCTTACTTACGAAAAAATCCCAGGACGAAATGTTTTTTTTTTTTTTTTTTTTTTTTTTTTTTTTTTTGGGGGGGGGGGTGCTGGACGGACGAGTGATAATAATAGACCGAACGAGGGTTTTGTAAGCAACAACCTTGTTCGCTGAATTACATTCCTTTGGAATTTTCTGTTAAATCTGTCTGACTTTTCCTTCCACACGGATAATAATTAAGTGCCCAAAAGCGTACCCAATTTTTTGGTTTTTTAAAAATAGAAAATACAAAAAATCATGAAACTTCCTGGCAGATTAAAACTGTGTGCCCGACCGAGACTCGAACTCGGGACCTTTGCCTTTCGCGGGCAAGTGCTCTACCATCTGAGCTACCGAAGCACGACTCACGCCCGGTACTCACAGCTTTACTTCTGCCAGTATCTCGTCTCCTACTTTCCAAACTTTACAGAAGCTCTCCTGCGTACCTTGCAGAACTAGCACTCCTGAAAGAAAGGATATAGCGGAGACATGGCTTAGCCACAGCTGGGGACAAAAAATTATGTTTTACAAACTTACTACTTACTTTATTATTATTAATATTATTATATACTTACTACATACTTTCATTATTATTATGTACTTTACTGTTCTATAACTTACTTTATAATAATTTATAACTGCTTATGTTATAATGTTATGCACCATTTACCTTTTCCTTTCAGGAGATAACATTAAAAGTTATTACGCAAAAAATTATTTTCTAGAACCTTACACCTAGCGATTTTGAAAAATTGTTGCCAAAAGCGGACCTCTTCTAAAAACAAGCAAAATAGCTGTAAACAAAATTGGAAAAAGCTATTAAATTAGTGGAAACATAATGTAGCCTCAAAGTAGGTAGAATACAACATCTTCCAGAACGTTATGCAATTTCTCAGTGGTGTTTTTTTTTTTTTGCGGAATCCAAGAGCAGGATATCCCCGTAAGCCTTCTTTGCGACAGTTTGGGCTTAAGAAAGAGGCTAACCTACCTGTCACCAACAGTTTCGTCTTTGAAAGGTTGTTCAGTGTTATTTCTCTCTGGCGGTTGTATTGTGATTTTGCAATAGTCGTCACGAGTAAGCCCAAAGAACGAAAATTCCTTACCAAGACAATATTAAACCAGCTCTCCTTCAAGATCCTTACCCAGAATTGTAGGCCTTCTTATTTTGTTTTTGCTGGCTCCCTTGGTGTAGCTTACTACAAGTTAGACAGCCTCATAAGCTCTGGAACATTAAACTCTTTATTGGCTGTCTTCTACCCCATCAACTTAATTAAGCTGCCTCAAAAGCTTTAGTCATTTTAGGAAAACTACTCTTTCTTTGCTCGGCATTCCCCATTATCCCGTTCGAATCTGAAGTAGAATACCAAGACAATAAGAATCTGTATTAATAGTAGCAAACTTTAAACACGAAAAAGTAAGGGGTCGATTTTACGCAAATGCAGCCTAAATTTAGTTACTTGAATACATTTTAATCAGACATCTAAATGAAACTGTTTACTCATAAGCATTAACCTCAAACCTTAATGTCTAAAAGAAATAATGATAAATGTAGCACAATGCAAAAACTTTTTCCATTGTCAAAACATTTAATGGCGAACTTATAAGGAACAAGTGAAGCCGGTGACTTGTGCACTCCACTAGTGACAGTAGCGTAAACTACTATTTACGAGTACACTTGGATCGGCTAGAGTTCAGGAGAATGCAAAGCCAAGAGACCAGGGGGTCGCTTTAGTTGTGTAGGGGAGGAGGGGTGATGGGGAGGGGAGTCTATTGTTGGGCACCTTCTTCTAATAATAACAGTAATTTCGTGTGCCTAAATGCTCTGCTACACATCTTTCTTTTGGATGCCACTACGGCGACTCTCGTGTCCCTAACCCACCCCAGTTATCCAAGCGGGGAAAGGGGTCCTACAGTTTAACGCGGAATTCGAACCACGTGTCGTTCCTCGTTTTCGGTTAAAACGCAGACTGAAAAATCCGCGCTCCGATGGGGATTCCATCACACGGCCTCTCGGTTTCCGGGCATGCGCGCCACTGCTCGACCACCAGGCTGTTTTATGCAGCAGTTACACTTTGATTCACCTGCACAGCTACTCCTAGCATTTTGAGGCGTGTGCCTGATCGCCATGAAGGATACAGAGAGTCTTGGTGTGCGGTCTGTGCAGTTATATGCGTACGATGGCTTTTCCTATCTAATGCGCCAACCATAAATCATGTCAAATATTCCCGTATTTCCTAAGTTTTACGTAACGACGCCATCTCGTTTTTTAAAACTGCTTCATCGACAACACTTATTGGCTCAAAACGTTCTATACTTACTGTGTAAAACTGTTAACACGAAAGCCCTTAATACGAAAAATAAATTTGTTCAAAGTAACACCGTCGTCCTGACAAGGAAGAATATGATTCCATGCGGTTTTTCTATTTTAACCCCAAACAAAAACCGTTAAACACGAAAAGACTTCAACTCTCGGACAAACAGATCTAATCACGACGTCGCCCAAACATACTGGTTTATTCTTTGCGTTTTTAGAAGGAACAAATTGAATAATTGTCTGCTGCTGCTGCTTTGTTACCGCTTGTTTTTTGGTACTGTCATTGTCCTAACCACATTAGTTAGTTTTCGAATTTGGTGATGGTTGTGTCGACGTCGGATGAATGATGTGCCGAAATCTGTGAATTTTCCGTCAAAATCGTTTTGGCATTTTTTTTTGTCTTCGGTAGACGTACTGTAAATTTATTTTTATGAGCTATATCAGAAAAATGGGGGAAGTTTTACTTTAATATATTGTTTTCAAATGTTACTAGAATATTTTGTTGCGTTCGACACTAAAAGCAACTGTTGTAGTTCATAGTCTCTACCCAAGAGAATCGCAGAACATCATTAAATGAATGCACAGTTATTTAGATGCGCTTTCAAATAAAGTACATAAAACGATGGTCCATATCGAACATCCGATGCTGATAAAACGTGGTACAATACAATAACAGAGTTCAAAAAAGAATAACAACAGATTGCATACAAACATTGAAAGTACACTGCGTGCCTACAAATTCTAGAATTTAGAAGATAATAGAATTAGTGTAATGTAATAAAATTTGACTAGATTGAAAATGTAGTATTTTTGGCCTTTCAACACGAAAAAAAAATATTGCGGCCACCTCTGTCTTGTGTTAACCGTTTTTCAAGACATTTGTTTCTGTACTCCGTAAGGACGAATTTTGTTTACCGGGCGACGATACGTAAATGTGTCGACTGGAACTCTACTATCTACAGCCTTCTTGAATGTGCGAATGAAAACAGCAAGCAGAGTTTTCACGCAGTCGGTGCTTACGGAATCCATGTTGATTCCTACAGGAGAGGTGTTCGGTCGACCGAAATGTCTTCCTACGAGAGCGCAATGTATATTCCCTAACTCTACAACAAACTGACGTCACGAAGATACGGCTGCAGCTCTGGGCATATGTCCTGCGACAGTTAATAAAGAATCGTACCTTTTCACGATAAAGCGGGGAGTCGTTGTTTAGCAACCTAGTGAAAGCTTGTGCCAGGGTGGAGTCCAGTTTGTTCTGATTTCCCATAGACCAAGTCTCTTGGCTGTCGACCGTCATCGATTGTTATCCCATTCTAAGTGCACTTATTTCTGGACCGTGATTGTTGTAATAATCTGACGATCACACGCAGTAGCTCTCTTGTGTTCTTTTTAGAAGTACAGTTTCGGAAGATAGACTTGAGTGCTTCTGTCTTTATTATATTCCATTTCAGTTCCATCATGCTCAATAACCATCTGTACAGGCTACTTTGACTCATCCACTAATTTTTCGTAGGATCAAACATTATTAAATTTTGTAACTTCCTAAATCCACCTTCAGACTGTTTCTACATATTTATCAGTCGAAGCCTTCAAATGGTTCAAATGGCTCTGAGCACTATGGGACTCAACTGCTGAGGTCATTAGCCCGCTAGAACTTAGAACTAGTTAAACCTAACTAACCTAAGGACATCACAAACATCCATGCCCGAGGCAGGATTCGAACCTGCGACCGTAGCGGTCTTGCGGTTCCAGACTGCAGCGCCTTTAACCGCACGGCCACTTCGGCCGGCGTCGAAGCCTTGTTTTGGGCCCTGATACAGGATTAATCCTCGAACAGCGAGAAAGAATACGTTGCTTTAAGCTGAAAAAACCTAACGAAAATCGTTATGTACTATAAAAAAGTCAAGAACTCATTTACTTTGTTACGTTTATGGAATGTGATCCTAAACAGCAAATAAACACTTTTGAAGGGTCGTATGTATTTATATTTATACTGAATGGAGTATGAGCACGGATATCGATATTATGCAAACAATTTGAATATTTGCATGAAGCAGCACTTTCATTTTTTAACCTGTGCATGTTTTTCAAATTTTCAAAACTGCTTAAAATTCCTAGAATGGAAACGTAGCACTGACAACGAGGCTGGTGTACAGAGATGGTAGAAAGTAAATGTTTCGCAAAGAGCGTAGTCATTAGAAAAGTTTATCCATGAGTCATAAATTATAATAGATATAGCAAAGTTTTATATTCAACATTTTGTACTCGCTATCCGCAAAGTAACTGTCAAGCTTCGGTTAAGTAGTACCTATCTGTAAATCTCTTCATCACCAGTATTATCTGCCTGCTTAAATTGCAATCAAAGTGATAGCACTTTTGTAAACACATCAGCGGTACGTAGCAGAGATGCCGCCAGTAGCTTCTTTAAAGACACAGATAACACGAGAACTGCGAGAGAGGTATTTTTATTACGGCAGAGAGCCGGTTTCGAGCTGTCGTATGCACAAATTACTAACATGAAGGGAAATACTATGCCAACTTGAATGGTCCGGAAACATGACTTCGCCAGACCTAACGCGTTACACCTCGGGTAACCACAGATTTAAAATTTATACCTGTTCAAAAGTTGTGTAGTCTTGCTGAAATGAAATATCCTGACAGTGGGGGTGTTCAGTTCGGTTGACCCACATGTTCCACTAAAGATCGCTATCATTGGAAACATTTAATTGTTGATTATGAATTTTTTAAGACAGAAGGCGAAATTGAAACTTTATTTTCTTGTAAAGATTACCCTAAAAGAAATAAATCGCTGACGCAAACAGAGGAGAAAAAGTATTTAAAATACGGCTTATTCAGAAGAGGGGCCAATCTCCCACTCCTGGACCATTCAGAAATCTCCGCCAATATTATTTAGGCCACCAGTTCAAGGACGGTTTCAGAAAAAGGAGGGGAGGCTATGATGATTATCTTCCACGAAAAAGTAGAGGTTCAAAAGAGGAATTTATATCTTTTTCTTCCATTAATATGACCTGTAATCCCCTTGTTAATTTGCCTGATAAGAAATTGCCGTTGCCAGTTACAAACACCATTTAAAAATAGCAGCTGAAACTGTGTGATTTTTTTCTAATATGAAACAACAATTACAAACTGAACTTGTAGTAATCGCTCTTTAGCATTGGTGATGCGGATGAGGAGTGCACTTTGAAGCGGATGAGGCGTGCACTTTTGAAAATGAACTGAATGTTTTCTACAGAAACGAGGAAATACTTTTCTCTGTTTGCCTACTGGTTCCCAACCCTCACATCAGCGTTGTAATCTAGTAAACTTCGTTTACTCTCATTACACATAATATGTTCGTATTTGTTACTACCTGTGTAAGACATACGCAGAAATGGTAGTTTAAAACCCACAACCATCGGTGACGCGGGAATGGAAATCGTGGTCTCCGCTTTAGGAAGCAACGAGAGTGTTCTGAGACAACATGTTTTATGCTCACTCATCATGAAGTTTTTGGAGAAAGTAAATCTCCAGTCTGTTTCTTCGGTTGTGGTCGCAAAAAACCCGCTATATTTCTACGAAGGAAGTACTCGTCTTCTTCGTGCTGGGAGAACCCAGAGGAGCATAAATTAACACTGTTAGCTGCAACACTTAGCACCCTGTTGAGGCCTTCCACGAGTAGACGTCACCATCGGCTGAAAATAACGAGGAGTTGTTGCGACGAAATATCGCGGCTTTATAGCGATAGCGTTCACTGCAGCATTCGAAGTTCTCGGCAAGAAGTTCACTGTAGCTCACAATCACCGCTACTTAAAGTATTTAAATGTGATGTTGAATTTTAATACTCATGACAGGTGTCAAATACTTATAAACGTTTTGGCAGCCACTGAAAAAAAAATAGGTCTTCAGTTTGTGCCCGAGAAGGTTAAATTGCATTCGAAAATCTGCTATAACTACGAAAGTATGTGGCAATACGTAGATCTGATGTTAGTGATGCCACATTTTATGTTTTGTTATAGTTGTGTCACTAATGTTACGTTCGTACGTCCATAAAGAAAATTTATTTAAAATATTTGGATACATACAATTTCTGGTTTATTCGAAATGACAAATAGTCGAAACTGTTGTTGTGGTCTGCAGTCCGACAACTGGGTTGATGCAGATCTATAAGCAAGCCCCTTCATCTCCGAACAACTGCTGCAACCTTCATCCTTCTGAATCTGCTTATTGTATTCATCTATTGATCTTCCTCTACGGTTTTTATCACCCACACTTCCTTCCAGTACTAAACTCGTGATCCCTTGATGTCTCAGAATGTGTCCTACCAACCTATTCCTTGTTCTTGTCAGATTGTGCCACAAATTTATTTTCTCCCCGGTTCTATTCAGTACTTCCTCGTTACATGACCTACCCATCTAATCTTAATTACATTTCAAAAGCTTCTATTGTCTTCTTGTCTAAGCAGTTTATCGTCCATGTTTCACTTCCATACATGGCTAGACTCCATATAAATGCTGACAGAGAAGCCTTCCTGCCACTTAAATCTGTATTTAATGTTAATAAATTCCTTCTCTTCAGAAACGCGTTTCTTGTCACAGCCAATCTACATTTTATATCCTTTCTAATTCGACCATCATCAATTATTTTTCCGCCCAAATGGTAAAACTCATCTAATACTTTAAGTGTCGCATTTCCTAAACTAATTCCCTCAGCATCATCTCATTTAGTTCGACTACGTTCCATTATCCTCATTTCCCTTTTGTTGGTGTTCATCTTATATCCTCCGGTCAAGACACTGTTCATTCCGTTCACCAGCTCTTCCAAGTCCTTTGCCGTCTCTGATAGAATTGCTATGTCATCGACAGACCTCAAAGTTTTATTTCTTCTCCCTGAACTTTAATTCCTACTCCAAATGTTTTCTTTGCTTTTCTTTACCGTTTGCTCAGTGTGGAAATTAAATAACATCGGCGATAGGCTACAACACTGTGTCTGTCCCTTCTCAACCACTGCTTCTCTTTCATGCCCCTCTACTCTTCTTATAACTGACGTCCGGTTTCTGTACAAGTTGTAAACAGGCTTTCGCTCCCTGTATTTTATCCGTCCTAGCCTCAGCAATTATGAGTCGAGTCGAAATTACTTGCTCACATATCATCTTAGACACATATATTGGCAGATATTAGATTGCCAGTATTTAATCTGATGATGTGTTTAGCGGGAAGCTGGTTCTATCCTGTGCAAGCCTTTTCACCTCTGCATAACTACTGTAACGTACACACATTTTAACCAGCATAACTATATTCAAGTTCAAGCCTTGCCCTCCCTCTAAAATTTTTACCCCTCGCCTCCCCCCCCCCCCCCCCCGACATACACACACACACACACACACACACACACACACACACACACACACACACACTTCCGTCCATTACTAAATTGACTTTTAGACAAACTGTGTCAAAAGTTTCTTTTTGAATAATTCGATTCAGTACTTGAAAAATGTAAATGAAGTCTCATGCTTCTTTACAGAGCGTAGGGGAACGATGCGGGAGAACCGCACCGCCTTACTAGGCAAGGTCCTAATGGAGGTGGTTTGCCATTGCCTTCCTCCGACCGTAGTGGGAATGAATGATGAGGATGATGATGATGAAGACGACACAACTACACCCAGTCATCTCGAGGCAGGAAAAATTCCTTCCGCCGGGAATCGAACCCGGGACCCCGTGCTCGGGAAGCGAGAACGCTACCGCGAGACCACGAGCAGCGGACGATTCAGTACTTACCCATTAGTTATTAGATTTACCTATCTCATTTTCAGCGTTCGTCTCTGATAAACTACATACCGCCCACATTTCATCTCAGTACGAGGTTACACTCCAAACAAACACTTTCAGCAAAGGCTTCCCAAAACTAAATTTATATTCGATGCCCCAAATATCTCTTATCAGAAATGCTTTTCTTGATGTAGTACATTCGAAACATCTTCGTCGCTTTACACACACACACACACACACACACACACACACACACACACACATCCTGAAGATAAGAACATAACAGTTATCGTTCCATACTACTTCTATGTGACGTCATCCATTCTAGTATTTCACAATTACAGTATTGATACGGCTGGTAATTGTTTTTTGCTTGCACCGAGGCATTAATACAATGCAGTCGCGACCTGGCTGACATTACACGCCACGGCCACTCACTGACAGCGCCTTTTTATAACTATTCCATCCTATGTATGGCTTACATTTTTATTTGGGACGTTTTGTTCGTGAACTAAATTAAAAATAGCTCGAATCCCCCTGCCCCATCCATCGTTTCCCGAGATGCTGGCTAAATACGTAGGTTACTTACGAATGGAATGAAGTCATAATATGTCCATTGGCGGTAGAAATGAGTGTTCCACGTATTGGAGCATAAAGCGTACTGAACTTCTGCTGCGGTTCTACGATAAACTATTAAATAAGTGGCTGCTGTCTCTGTAAAGGAAGCCCAACATAGAAAGGAAAGACGTTGTGGAAATTGTATATTAACAATTATTTTACGAAAAGGTTTCTGATTCGATTGAAAGAAACTTGCTGTAGGATATTTTAACGAGGCATACCAGCACGCCTTACTAAAGCAATTCTGTAAGAATAAGAACAAATGAAACTGGGAAACTTAGAGCTAACATAAATCAACGAGTCAGATAAGCGTGCCCTGTGTCATTAATATATACATTATAATTATAAATAGACAGAGTCACTGCTAGGTAGCAGATAGATTTAATGAAAGTTTTTAAGATACGTGACAATAACCTCACAACTGTATAATCTGTGAATGATCAGGAAATAACAGGCAGTTCAGAGGATTGAGAACAACAGGACTGTATAAATTAAACCATGTTGGAAGGTAATATGATATAAAGAATTATACGGATGTAAAGTTAGTTCGCCTCCACGTGGTGCACCCTGGGTAACGCTAAATGAACTAACACAACTGGCGGCAGACCGAACGAAGAATTCCTGCCCCACATCACAGTGAAACAGAACGACAGACAAAGCGCTATGCAAGATACTTACAATGGTCCTTTTAGGGACGAACTGACTAAGGATCTCGGACCATGCATCCGAATCTGCCATTTCAACATTGAAGGCATAAGCAGAGCAAAATGTCAAGTATTGCAGAGAATTTTACACGATAACGACATTGACCCGGTAGCCATACAGGAAACTCATGCTGAAAATAGAGCCCAACTTGAAGCTAGAGGAAGGATACTGGGATATGATCTACTTGGAGCCACGTATGACAGACACTATGGCGTTGCGACATATGTGCGTGGGGACATAAAGGACGCCTTTCTAGTTGAAGTCTCCAATGCAAATGATATCCATGAAGTCGTTATCAAAATAGGAGAAGTTACAGTAACTAACACCTATAAACCTCCTGCTGCTACATGGCCGGTTGAAGTGATAGAGATCCACCTACACCCAAGCGTATACGTTGGGGACTATAATTGTCACCACGAAATGTGGAAATACAGTACGAATGATAGCAATGGAGACATGCTGGTCGATTGGTCCGAGGAACAAAATACATATCTGGTCTTTGATGCTAAGGACCTAAGGACATTCAGGTCAGCCGCATGGAACTGCGACTATAACCCGGATCTGTGCTTTGTTTCGAGGGATACAAACGATAAACCACTGACAGCCTCTAGAGGGGTCCTGACGCACTTCCCTCATAGCCAGCACCGCCCTGTGCTTATTAATATCGGTATATCCATCCCGATAATAAGGTCTTACCCTCGACCAAGGTGGAATTTTACAAAAGCTGACTGGACAAAATTCTCTGAACAACTTGATTATACATTGAGCTGGATCCCTCCAACCAGCAAGAGCTATGAGAGGTTTGTGGGAGCGGTCATTAGCTCTGCGAAAACAGCGATCCCAAGAGGGTACCGCAAAAAGTACATTCCCGGTTGGACTGGGATATGCGAAGACCTGTACGCGGAGTTCCTCAAGAATGGGGACCGGAAAATAGCGGATGAACTATTTCATAACATCGACTTTACTACACAGAAAAACTGGGAAAATACTGTTGAAAATCTAGACTTTTCGAAGTCAAGCCGACAAGCCTGGTCCCTACTGCGTAAACTTGGAGGCGCAAATCCACCTGAACATAGAAAGGACGAAATATCTCCCAACAAGGTTGCATCGCGCATAGTTTCTGCGTCTAGAGCCCCACGAGATAGAAAGCACACAACTAAAGTGAAGGACTTAAAAACACTAAAAAGGACCCGTGCAATGGACTCATAATATTCATCAGATATTTGTATCGAGGAGGTTACCAATGCCCTGATGAATGTTAAACCAGGCAAAGCTCCGGGTTTCGATGGTATCCACCCTGAGTTCCTTATACATGTCGTACCCTACACAAAACAATGGCTGGCTAAGATCTTTACGGACATTCTCCAAGTGGGTAACATTCCTCCCTCACTTAAACGAGCAAAGATCATCGCAGTCCTGAAACCTGGTAAACCAGGCGATAGACCAGAGTGTTACCGCCCTATTTCCCTTCTCAGTATGGTCTATAAATTACTAGAAAGACTGCTCCTCAACAGAATAGGCCAAACTATACTCAAAAAAATCCCTATCGAACAAGCAGGATTCCGTCCCTAACGCTGCTGTACAGATCAAGTCCTATCACTGACAACATGTATAGAGGCGGCGTTGCAAAAGAAACATAAGGTAGCTGCAGCATTCATAGACCTAACAGCAGCCTATGATACAGTTTGGAAACAGGGACTCATGTACAAATTAGTCTGTGCCGTTCCCTGCAAGAAAATAACCAACCTCATTGAAGAAATGTTGTCAAATAGAACCTTCCCAGTAATAAAGGGGGATTAAAGAAGTAAACAGATGAAACTCAATAATGACTCCCACAAGGCTCTGTCCTTCCGCCCCTTCTTTTCAGCGTTTACATCGCTGACATGCCTGCAACCAGATCGCGCAAATTTGGTTTTGCTGACGACTGGGCTCTGGCAACAGCCCACAGAAATATAGAAACTGCCGAAGATACCCTTACGAGTGACCTAGGGATTCTCAGCGAGTACTTTAGAAGATGGAGGCTACAACCTAGTGTTACAAAGACGGAAGTATCTGCCTTCCATTTGAACAACAAAATGGCCAACAGAGAACTACATGTATATTTAGACGGGAAAATACTAAATCACAACAAACACCCAAAGTACCTTGGGGTTACCGAGCGAGGTGGCGCAGTGGTTAGCACACTGGACTCGCATTCGGGAGGACGACGGTTCAATCCCGTCTCCGGCCATCCTGATTTAGGTTTTCTGTGATTTCCCTAAATCGTTTCAGGCCAATGCCGGGATGGTTCCTTTGAAAGGGCACGGCCGATTTCCTTCCCAATCCTTCCCTCACCCGAGCTTGCGCTCCGTCTCTAATGACCTCGTTGTCGACGGGACGTTAAACACCACCCACCACCACCACCTTGGGGTTATCCTAGATAGGACACTAACATCCAAAGAACACCTGACGAAAACTGCAGCGAAACTTAAAACACGCAACAACATATTGCAGAAGCTCTGTGGCACCACTTGGGGCTTCTCAGCATCTACCTTAAGAACATCCGCACTTGGCTTGGTGTATCCAGTGGCAGGATACTGCGCCCCTGTGTGGCTCAACAGCAAACACACACACGCATGGTAGATAGCCAACTCAATGCAACAATGCGTATTATATCAGGCACAATCAGACCAACTCCTACAGTGTGGCTGCCCGTTCTCAGTAACATAGCCCCTCCTAACCTGCGCCGAGAACACGCTCTGGTCAGAGAATTTCAAAAAAATCATGACCAACCCTCAATTACAAATCCATGAAGATAATCACGACATCCAAGGAAACCGACTCCGGTGTAGGCATCCTCCACTAAAGACCGCACAGGCGCTGCACCAAACCAACTTCAAAATAAATGACCGATGGAAAGAGGAATGGGAGCAGAACAGCAGTAAACTGCCACAGTATGCCATACATCTTTAGTAAACCAAAAGGATTTGATTGCCCTCGCAAAGTTTGGTCAAATCTTAATCGCATCAGAACCAACTGTGGGAGATGGGCCGACTCCTTACACAGAGGGGTAAACTTCCTTCGGCCGCTTGCGACTGTGGCGCTGAGAGACAGACGGTCAAACACATCGTGCAGGAATGCCCACTAAGGGCATATGAGGGTGACCCACAGGATTTCCTAATGGCGACCCAAGAGGCAATCGGCTATATATTATCTAAGCTGGACGTTTGTTTGTGATTGCTCTTCTGTGAGTGTAAATTTACAATTGGTGGTGTTCTTATATACAAACTTATTTATTGTTCTGTTTATACATATGTGATTTTTTTTATAAATCGGGTTGTTTCTGTAATTTTCACTGTGATGTTATGAGCCATACGCTAAATGAATAAATAAATACGGAAAAAATCAAAACAATGGCCTTCCTCGATGATAGTTGTATCTGATCAAACACTGTTATTGACAAAAAGTCACTGAACAAGTCTCGGAACTTCAACACTCGGACTCTCACTTGTTCCATAAATCACAGGATCCCCACATCAAACTTCGCAGATGCAGATATTTCATCGAAACAGTACTGCAGACGTATGAGGCGACCTGGGAGTTCAAACGACAAAATAATGGAACACCGGAAGAGCTGGAACAGCACTTGCAGCACATGCTTGAATCCAGGGTAGCTGATGATGTTTGTAATTATAACAACAGCTCAAAACCAAGCTTATTCCATTCAGCCTAGATTTTTTTAAATATCATGCACGAGAAAGCACAAAAACATCTCTTTACACAAATAGTTCCCAATGTATAGGATGTACTATAAATAGTACATCAGGTTTCAAACCGAATAAATAGTTACTCGTAAGCACACATCCCTTTGTGATACAAGATTATCTTCTTTTGTGATCCACAAAAGAAGATAATAGTTTCCACACAAGAAAGTCTGGATATTGGGTGCGAAGAAATCCAGTATTGTCATGGGGGCGAGAGAGGACAGCGGGGATGTAGATTATGCACCCTGTAAGGTGACCTCACCCAGATATCTGTATTACGAGTGGAGCTGCAGAGCCAAGACAATTAAAAGTGCAAAGGTCTAAGTGCTTGATGGATATATGACGCACCAAGTAAGGCGTCCTTCCCAAAATGGTCTGCACTTCTGAAAAATTTGGAAAGTGTGGAGGTCATATCCTAAATGGGGCCATAATACTGAAGGTCGAAAAGCAGGAGACTCCTTTTAGTCGCCTCTTACGACAGGCAGGAATACCTCGGGCCCATTCTAACCCCCAAACCCCCAGGGAGCGTATAAATGATTATGCAGTATTAAGTGCTATGATAATTACAATTCATAATATACGAACCAACAAAATAAAGATAAATGTATTACCAGACCACAGTAAATATCCACATTCTTAGCGCTGACCTTTTAAGGTTACATTTCGTGTGCAGTTCTGGCATGCCAAATACAGGACGTCAGTGTACACATGATTATTTCTTTATGCAATGTTTCAAGACAATTTAGCATTGGTTTCCCGACATAGTAACATTTCCACTCGACATGCTGAAAGCTGTAGCAGTAATCAAGATGGCGGACAGAAATTTAGCTACACCTAGTAAGCTTATAGTTGTTATTTTATAGTAACATATTTAGTCTTTACTGTATTGTTTTTATTCACAAAAGGAATTGAAATAATTGTTAGTACAACTGTTGCAATATTTATGCAAAAAGGCACTGTAAGAATTTATTTTCTTATCCAACTTGATGTAGTAAATGTCGTGCAACAGATCAAAAGAATTACAGTTTGTGAGTGTATAATGTACAAAGTGTATGATAAATCAGCTTTACAGTCACAGGTTCTAATCCTGCCTCGAGCAGGGATGTGTGTGATGTCCTTAGATTAGTTAGGTTTAAGGAATGTAGGACTATTCAGAAGAGAGAGCCTTATTCGCCAAAGTATTTAGTCGGCAGCAGAACAGATGGGGACTCCTTTCTGGGTACGAAGTCACTATTTTTTCTTGGAAACCCGGAGGACAGGTTTGGGGAAGTAGCTGCACTATCCAAAATGAAATAGGTCAGTTTTGATTCAGACCGCATCCCCAACCCAGCCTGGGTGTTGCCTACCTGTGACAAGCTGAATGATTTTCCTGTTTCTGCCACCCCCTCCCCATAAGAGCCTCAACATGGTCCATGGGATTATTTTCCATCACGACCTTCTCCTGCAGTCTGACGGCAAGCTACGCACTAATTTAGAACAGTGGGGTGTTCACTTCATCTGGCGCATTTATCAGGGACAATTACGTAGTGCTTTACGTGCTAGAAATTTGGGCACATGGCTTTGCGATGCAATTCCAGTGCCTTATGTAATAAAAAAAAATATAAAAAATGCAGTAAATGAAGCAGACAAAAGGAATACAAACGTCTCAAAAATGATATCGACGGGAAGTGCAAAATGGCTAAGCAGGCATGGCTAGGGACCAATGTAAGGATGTAGAAGCTTATCTTACTAGGGGTAAGATAGATACTGCCTACAGGAAAATTAAAGAGACCTTTGGAGAAAAGATAACCACTTGAACGAATATCAAGAGCTCAGATGGAAACCCAGTTCTAAGCAAAGAAGGGAAAACAGAAAGGTGGAAGGAGTATATAGAGGGTCTATACAAGGGCGATGTACTTGAGGGCAAGTTATAGAAATGAAAGAGGATGTAGATGAAGATGAAATGGGAGATATCATACTGCGTGAAGAGTTTGATAGAGCTCTGAAAGACCTAAGTCGAAACAAGGCCCCGGGAGTAGACAACATTCCATTAGAACTACTGACGGCCTTAGGAGAGCCAGTCCTGACAAAACTCTACCATCTGGTGAGCAAAATGTATGAGATAGGCGAAATACCCTCAGACTTCAAGAAGAATATAATAATTCCAATCCCAAAGAAAGCAGGCGTTGACAGATGTGAAAATTACCGAACTATTAGTTTAATAAGTCACGGCTGCAAAATACTAACGCGAATTCTTTACAGACGAATGGAAAAACTGGTAGAAGCCGACCTCGGGGAAGATCAGTTTGGATTCCGTAGAAATATGGGAACACGTGAGGCAATACTAACCCTGCGACTTATTTTAGAAGCTAGATTAAGAAAAGGCAAACCTACGTTTCTAGCCATTGTAGACTTAGAGAAAGCTTTTGACAATGTTGAATGGAATACTCTCTTTCAAATTCTGAAGGTGGCAGGTGTAAAATACAGGGAGCGAAAGGCTATTTACACTTTGTACAGAAACCAGATGGCAGTTGTAAGAGTCGAGGGACATGAAAGGGAACCAGTGATTGGGAAGGGAGTGAGACAGGGTTGCAGCCTCTCCCCGATGTTATTCAATCTGTATATTGAGCAAGCAGTAAAAGAAACAAAAGAAAAATTCGGAGTAGGTATTAAAATCCATGGAGAAGAAATAAAAACTTTGAGGTTCGCCGATGACATTGTAATTCTATTAGAGACAGCAAAGGACTTGGAAGAGCAGTTGAACGGAATGGACAGTGTCTTGAAAGGAGGATATAAGGTGAACATCAACAAAAGCAAAACGAGAGTAATGGAATGTAGTCGAATTAAGTCGGGTGATGCTGAGGGAATTAGATTAGGAAATGAGACACTTAAAGTAGTAAAGGAGTTTTGCTATTTGGGGAGCAAAATAACTGATGATGGTCGAAGTAGAGAGAATATAAAATGTAGACTGACAATGGCAAGGAAAGCGTTTCTGAAGAAGAGAAATTTGTTAACATCAGGTATAGATTTAAATGCCAGGAAGTCGTTTCTGAAAGTATTTGTATTGAGTGTAGCCATGTATGGAAGTGAAACATGGACGATAAATAGTTTGGACAAGAAGAGAATAGAAGCTTTTGAAATGTGGTGCTACAGAAGAATGTTGTAGATTAGATGGATAGATCACATAACTAATGAGGAGGTACTGAATAGAATTGAGGAGAAGAGGAATTTGTGGCACAACTTGACTAGAAGAAGGGATCGGTTGGTAGGACATGTTCTGAGGCATCAAGGGATCACCAATTTAGTATTGGAGGGCAGAGTGGGGGGTAAAAATCGTAGAGGGAGACCAAGAGATGAATACACTAAGCAGATTCAGAAGGATGTAGGCTGCAGTAGGTACTGGGAGATGATGAGGCTGGCACAGGATAGAGTAGCATGGAGAGCTGCATCAAACCAGTCTCAGGACTGAAGACCACAACAACAACAACGTATATTCCAGTTAATGATTACAACATTAGTTAATTTTTCGCAGTAGTTCATAGAGAAATTGAAAGTGCTGAAATCGCATTACATTTCAGTGCACAGGCCTGCTGCAGAAACGATCGAAATAATGAACTATATAATGGTTTGAATCGGTAACTATAACTGACATCTTATATAGCTTAATTCTGGTTACCTGATATTTGTCATTTTTTCGCGATGTTTAGACAGCAGTTGCAAATGCAGAAATGCTATTACAATTCAGTGTACACACCTGCGGGAAAAACGTTCTAAATATTGAACCGTCGAATAGCTGATACAAATGCAAAAATCATAATACATTTGCCGGAAGAACGACCTAAATAATGAACCATGGAATTGTTGGAGTCGGTAATTAGAACTAACTGACATTGCTTAATTCCAGTTATAGGTTTCAATATTTGTTTTTTTTTTGGGAATTTTTCTTTCTTATGTACTGGCTTTTCTAAGCATTTCTGTGTCGGTTTCCTCCACCTTTCATACTACTGCTCTTTTCATGTTTCATATATGTTATTATTTACTTCATCTTCCCGTTGTTATGTTACATTTTAGTTTCATCCCGCCCAAAATCCGTACTTTCCTGCGGTAGTCCAGGAAG